>NC_135739.1:4992500-5315000 GCF_041903045.1 Epinephelus lanceolatus
AGAAAGAAAAACATTTCTGTAATCTGATTATTCAGAGCGGTCTGAGGCCTGATGTTTTTGCTCACATGAATACTTTTACATACTTTAAGCTAACTTTTTTAAAACTTGGGCCACGTTTAATATGAACATCCAACACCCAAAATAAAGAAAATCATAATAGGTCCTCTTTAAGTGTAATACTTTCATAAGAAACAAAAAGTTAAATAAATGTGACATGACCAGACATCCAAATCTGAATCCAGTGACATTTCGATTAACATACGTGTGATCACATCCACACATTCAAACAGACCTGTTGGGTTCTGACAGTTTCTGAGGCTTTATTTTAATTGGCTCATCTTTAGGTTATTATTTCTCATAATTCAAGAAGGTTGTGTTCCTCCGACCAGCGTGTTGTCTGTCTTTGAAGTAATCTCATGGTGAGGTTCAGCTTGTTTAGCACATCCTGCGGCTGCTCGTACATTCAGAGGCAATTGAATCTGCTGTCCATCATTTTTGCTCAATTATAACATAAATTTAGTCACTCTTTGATGATTAGAGGAGCTGGAGCTGGCTGTTTGAAGCTTTTGGTGTGAGGTAACAAGACGTGATTGGTTAGTTGGTGACTGCATGTTGTTGATCAAAGGGGTCTGAGACTCAAAGAGAGGAGGAATTTTTTTTTTTTTGACAGAGCTCAAAGAAGGATGTTATTTTGTCATTAGCAGCTGGTGATTTTTGTTGTTTTGCAAAATGAACGTTTGGTCCAAGAGCAATCATTCAAATGAAACAAAATTTTAAATGAATGTTCTAAACATGCAGAACCACCACTGTGACCCTTTGAAGTATTGAAGCAGCAGTTTGGTAATCCTTTATTTTGGTGGAGCTGAATTCAGGAACAGCTGCCACAGCTTATCAGAATAACATTGCTCCCTTCCACACTGCAGGTTAAGTCAGTGCTTTTAATATGATTGCATATAATATAAAAAAGTGCACTTTAGATAAATCATTGTGTAGCAAGAGATGTAGCCTAGCAACGCTGAAATTGTCGCTGTACCAGAAACAAAGCAGGGAAACAGTCAGTGTGGATGGCTGCAGTGAGTTCAAAGACATCCTAACAGAGATGACTGGATTGTATTTGTGACATTTCCACCTCTCTCACCTCTTTCAGTCAGCTCTCCTCTCTGCACAAAGCTCACTCGCTGAGGAGGAAGAAGAGGAGAAATATGCTGGCCATCTTCGGTTTTCGTAAAAACCGCAACCAAACTTTGTCCAATCAGGGGCCGGAGCCTGAAGCCGAGGTTTACGGAGATGGGTGTCACTTTGTTGCTTCAGCACCCACAGGGTTTGTGTATGCACACACACAACACACACACAGTCCGCTCAGAAAGGTACAGCCTTGAAAACACAACACAATGCTTATATGGTGCATTAGATAATAATACACACACACAAAGACCCATTTTCCTTCCATATTCTGCTGTACAGCTTCACATTCATCTCTTCTTGGTTCTCATAAGAACATTCAGCAGCACTGAATTACATAAATACTCTGACAAATATCACTCTAAATCTCCCTCATTTCTTTGTTGATGTGAGAAATGGCTGGTAGCTGCCAAAGTGCAGGCAGGCTGATACCAGCGTGTGTACACAGATGTAGATGACAGCCGGCGGCTCTGATTCTGGATTCAACAGTCAGCCAAGTGATTAAGGATGAACACGCTGCATGTCAAATACAGATTAGGATAGCAAGATAGATGATTTCTGCAGAAAAATGATACTTTCTAATCACACTGTTGTCAAAGCTTGTTACATTTTAGTCTTAAAGGACTGATGTGGAGGATTTAGTGGCGTCTAGTGGCTGAGGTTGGAGACTGCAACCAAGTGAAACCTCTCCTGTATTCCAAGCCATGTGTAGCTGCAGACGCATTCAGTTTAAAGCCTACATGATACGCCCCTACAAACCGTGCCCACCACTAGTACAAGGCAAGCCCACCAACAGACGGTTTGTTTGAATCCTCCTACAGCACAACGTTGAAGTGAACAAATATGAGGCCAAACATAGCAATAATCCACCTTTATAATTCTTTGCACATAAAGATGGGATTTACCTCATGTAATCAGACATAACCGTTATCATTAGGCTAGCCCTACCCCTACATTTGCGCGTTCCCGCGAGGGATAGTGGTGTCCTAATTCCTTTTTGTGTGCAGGGGTAAGGGGCATAATCAGGGGTAGTGGGTATGAAACTAGCCCTTCGGTGCAAGGGATTTCAGATACTGACTTGCCAGCGTGGGGTAGACGTTGCCATGGCTACCACCGAGCAAGAGATGGGGAAAAAAGTTCATACATAGCTAACGTTATGGTCGTCAGGTTGCTTGTTAGCTAGCTAGCTAGCTCGCACTATCTAGCATCTGTCATCTGTCCTGTTCTGCAAAATTGTCGGACTTTTCACATTACGATAACACGCCAGCTAGTATAATCATGCTGCCTCGTAATGTTAGCTGGTTAGCTAGCTAGCAGAAGTCCCCTGTCGTCTGTCATTCATCAAACGAAGCATGATGAATGCGGCAAACGCGATCGGTAGAATGAATGAGACTCCATTGTAGATGCCGGTTGGAAATGTAGATGGCTCGCAGCTTCCTGTTTACAATAGTTACGTATGCGTGAACGTAACCGACGCGGTGACGTAGTGAGTGGTGTCCCAATTCCTAGGGAAAGGTTTCTACCTCTACCCCTTGTTGCTTCATTTTGAGGGCCAAGGGCTAGGGGTAGGGCCAAGGGCTAAGGGGTAGGGCCAAGGGCTAAGGGGTAGGGCCAAGGGGGGGTATTGGGATTGGGCCTTAATATAATAGCTAGATAAATGCTAACTTAAAGGCCCAGACGCACCAAACCAACATTGAAAAACTAGTGGTGACAAAGGCTGACTGATGTGTCGCCTCACCTCACCTATTTCTCTGCCAAAAAGCTGCACTTGAACACAACACAACTTTACTACAGCCAACAGCTAACTAGTTGTACAGTCTGAGCCTGCATGACAGTAAAAAATTCTCTGTAGCAGCAGGCGGTAAAGTCTGGATTCATCGTTAAAAAAGGGAAAACAGAAGACCAATAGGACGCATTTAAAATGCTAATTAGCCAGTGAGCACATTGACTCACAACCTGATATTGAAAGAACAAAGGATATTTACCATGCGCCAGCGAACAAAAACACAAAGTTATGAACCATTTCTGCTTAAGAGTTCGATGGCTAAAACAAGAAATGTTATCTTATATAACAAGTTTGTTTTGATCTCATACCCTTTTGACTTTAGCTGCTTGTTTGCTTTCCTAACTTCTGTTTCTCTTCTCATCCACTGAGCTGAACTGCCAATCAGAGTGATTTCATTTGCAGAAGGGCTTCGATATCTCGACACCAATTCAGCATACTGAATCAGCCGAAAAAAAGCTGACGAGGGCCAACGATTGATCAGTGGGCGGCTTAGGGTGTCAGGGCCCTAAGGTTTTCTTCAGGGCTTCTGCTTTGGACCAAAGGGCAATGTGGGCTGACCATGGATTGATGCGTGGGTATGGTGGGCTAGTCTCATAGCCACTGCAGCCACAGTTATACCTATTCGTGTAGGAGAATGATGGTGGCAAGCATGAAAATGCAAATGGCCCTATCTAGAGTTAGTGTTTGGTTTGTCCGTTCTGGGCTACTGTAGAAATAACATTGCAGACTTTGTGGAAGAGGACCTGGGGTCTCATTTATAAGCAGTGCGTTCATACAAAATGAGGCCTGAAAGATGCATACACTACTTCCCACACAAAAGTTGTAATCTGTAGAAAAAAAAAAAGATTGTATGGGAGCAACTTTGACCCACGCTCACGAACATTTTGGAGACAGGAAATTGCCGACACAGATGGTAATATAAACGGCTCATTCTAAGGTTATAAAAATGCAATGACTCTTAGTTTCAGGTGATTATACACGAAAGAAAACATAGCTACAAATGTTATATTCCATTTCTGCCTTATAACCCCCTAAATCCTACACACAGGACCTATAATACTTTATATGGAAACAGCAGCCTTGTGGCTCATTGTCATTGTCAGTGTCTTCCAACTTTCAGGACAGCCACAGAGAATGTATACACACTCCTTCAGCCTCCAAGGTCTGCTGCCAGGGCTGGATCTCCAGGCGAAGGGGCTGATGGGAAGACAAATGATCACCAAGGGAAAACTACGCTTGTCTTGAGTCCGCCGCCAGTGCCGGGCATCCCTCACCCGGGTGTAGGAGGAAGCAAACACCCCTTTTTTTCCCCCAGAGAGGTACAGGGAGTGGGACCCACTACAAGCATTCATTTCATTGGAAGTTTGCCTCGGGTACGATCTTTTCTTTTGACTCTCTCTCTTTCTCTCTTTGTTGTGTTTTGACAGAAACCCGAAGTGGATTCTGTGTTTGAACATCCGGAGGAGACAGACAAGTACTGGGTGGACGACAAACAGAGGCCAACGGAGATTCTGCAAGTGGACAAGTCGTGGATGGAAACAAGGCAGAGCGACCAGCATGCTGAGAAACATTTAGAGAGACAGCGGTTTGATAGCAGGGGGCAAGAAAAAACTTTTGGAGAACCGAGAACAACCGACAGACAAACAGACAGGTACTGGACTGAGAGCAGACACCCCGAAAGACACGTGGACAGACAGTGGACTGTTGACAGACACACCCAGCGACAGATTGACAGAAAGATAGAAAGACAGTGGATGGGTGGCAGACAGATAGACAGGTCATGGTCGGAGAACAGGCCGACGGACATACAGGTGGACAGTCAGTGGACTGAGAGCAGACAAGCGAGCAGGAAGACAAGTGAGAGACAAGTGCAGGCGCTTCATTTGGCTCAAAGGCCGCTGCCTCCATACCCATCAGACAGGACGCCTTCGCCAAAACAGGAAACAGATCCTCTGAAAACTACAGAGGCGTCAGCTACAGACTGGCAGCAGCAGGACACGCAGGGAGACAGACAAATGTGTCCAGATGCCAGTGCAGGGTTCACAGAGGGATGGAGGAGCAGCGGAGGAGGAGGAGGGCGAGTTCCCTGTGCAACTAAACCTGATCCCCCGCCGCAAAGCAGTAAACCCAACCTGTCCAAACTGAGGCAGAGACATCGGCTCGAGAGCTCAGACGCTTTACCAGGTACTTCACTGTCAGCTACGTGCTGCAGGCTGGAAAGGAGGTTTAAGCTTTTGCTGAGAGGTTTCAGCTGCAGTCGTCACCTGAGTGTATTATCACACCACAAACCGACATGTAGGTGACAGTCATTTCTTTTAATTCAGGTACAGAGGAGGAAGGGGAAACAGAGAGGGATCCTGGAAAGATGGAAAAGAAAGAGAGAGAAAAAAGAAGAGATTCGGAGGGTCAACCTCCTCCGATTCCAGAAAAGGTGTGCGATTTATAGCCCTGCATGATTCGGTTTGTTTTATGTAGGAAAACTAATCCACAGTATCCACAGGCCTACTGTAAATATAAAGCAAATTTTCCAGTACAGATAATTGTCTTTATCCTCTTGATTTGTTCATGTTTTCTGTTCTGATCCGAAAAACAGCCAAAGACGTCCTCGTATGTGACTTTTTCAAAAGAAGCAGCCAATGAGAGGAACCTACCTCCTCCTCCTGTGCCACCTCCTGTGAACAAGCCTGCACATGGATTACCAGACAGGGCTGCAAGTCAAGGTAACTCCACTGAACACACAAACAAACAACTTGGTGGTGTTAACAAATGCGAGACTTAAAGCGCTCAGTTGTGTTCACATTCCCATTATGAGATTTTTCAGATATCTGCCTGACTTTGATATCACTGTAAACGGTTTACTTTTTGTTCAGACTCTTATTTTGGGATGTCCAGGTGCAAATAAACAGCTCAGCTGCAGAAAACTTTCATGGGTTCAACATTTTGGAAAAAACACTTAATAGCTTTCTTGCAGAGAGTTAGATGAGAAGGTTGATACCACTCTCCGGTCCTTGAAGTGCTTGAATTTTGAGGGGAAGAAGTCAAATCCTGGAGTACCTTGCAAATAGCCCCTTTTTTTTAACAAAGTGCTTCAAGTCCTTGAAATTCATTCCACTCTTCCACTCTTGGCATGACTATATTTAACACGACTTAACTTACTTGCCTACTTGCCTTACAGTTACCCAAAAACAATGTGAGTAACCCTCCACTGGAAAGAAGGACATTGATCACATCTATTTTTTTTTCATGCAAACATTAATTTTAAACTTAATTATTTCCCTTGAGTGAAGTCTCATGGGAAATTTAGCTGTTTCAATGCTCGTTTTCCACAGTATTGATGCAGTAGTAATCAAGTCAGAAGTCGTCTAAATCCTGCACTTGGGCAATGACATCCAGCGTTAGCCATCCTTGAATGTCGGCATGATACACAGCCTGTCGCCATAATAGTTTAACGGTGGCCGGTGGTGCAGGGGAAAACATGGTGGGGCAAAAATGAGAGTTAAGGCAGCAAAAGTCCGAGTAGGGTGGGTGGGTCCAACAAACACCGACTTGTCTCGGGAGAGTGGTGCTCACATCCCGTAAAATTATAAACACGAACCCGTTCTTTTTTCTAAACCCAACCACATGTGTTTCTTTTTGTAGGAAGAAAAATTTCAATCAATTTGCCTTGTTGTACCAATGTAGTGCGTTTAATTTGAAAGAGACTGTATGTAAATGTTAAATTTCCTGTGAAAACAAGTGTATTTTGAAAGGAGACAATGCATGTAACAGGCAGAACTTGACACAGCAATAAGAAAATCATGATAATAAGAGATAAAACTACCTGTTGTTGTTTTCATACCTGTTGTTCAGGTGAAGAAGGATTGAGACCTCAGGCACCAGTGAAACCACAGAGGAACAGAAAGGCCATGTCTTGTGACGCAGGTACAGTTTGTCGTTTCTGCATCACAGTAAATACTCTTACTATTTACCCAACAGGTTGCTACATGGTACATTTATGTTGGGACTTTGTGTATATACGTTGACCTGTGTGTAAAGCGTCTGTATCTAACTGTTAATTTGTGTTTCTTTGTCCTCACTGAACTCAGGCACTGACAGGGAAAGCCCTAATAACGTTGAGAAGCCCCCAAATCGCAAACCCCCCGTGAAAAAACCTAGACTACCCCAAAACAGAAATAAGTCACTGGACTTGTCTGGTACATGTCTCTCTGTTTTTATATATGTGTGTGTGTTTGTGTGTGTGTGTGTGTGTGTGTAGCAGATGTCAAGTGGTAAAGTGAGTCAAGTGGTAATTAAAACACCACAGTATGTGTTATAATGTGGAACGTGATCATTAAATTGCAATCTATTAAAAGTTAAACACGGGATACTTAAATAAGCAGTGTGTAAGATTTAAGGGGATTTAGTGCCACGTGGCAGTGAGAATTGCAGATTGTAACCAGCTCAAACTTTTCCCGGTCATGATTCTGATCACACAGAAAGTGTTTTAGCAGCTGGAGGCGGATTTTGTAATTTTTAAAGAGAATGAAGCTTTTTACTTTTGTTTTTGGCATTGCAACGCACCTCGTGTCTCTGTGCTCTTGGCACCTGGCATTTTTGCTGGAGCACTCTGAACTCCTCAAGTTGAAAAAAACTTCAGCTCTGAGTGAAAGAATGCCCCACATAATCTCTTCTTACGTCATCTTTTTTATCCCATTGTCCAATCAGATGATTTGAGAGGCGGACCAAGTTTACAGTCTGTAAACAATAGAGGAGAAACAGCAGGATGTCAAACTGCCCCCCGAGTCATCCTAAAATATGCCTGGAAATGGTCATCAGTAAGGTGAAACTCCTGGACCAACTGGTGGTACTCCCCATGATCCACCCTCTTTATTAGGGTCTCATGTAGCCACACAGATCTCTGTTTCCCTGTGCCCAACAAACTATTAGCTGACTGTTAGCCTCTCACCCTCAACCAGAGCTACAGCAGCTACCCTCTGCCTCAGCATTTAGTAACTAGATACTAATTACAGTGAAAAGATTGATTACACTGGAAGTTATAGGGTGGTTGCCTGGCAATGATGAAAAGGCACAGCAAGCGTTTCTTTACTAGTGGCATGCAATTAGTGTTGCCTTAGTGTTGTGTTGTTTGGAGGTTTTCACCGAACTGTCTAGAGCCAAATTATCAGCAGAGGCCTCTACTTCTCCAAAACAAACAGACCAGGTGATTTAAACCTGTAAAAACACTTAATAAAGCAGTTTCACCTTACAAATCAGGGGTTTCCTGTGCTGTTTGGCACGTTGGAGACGGGCCATGAGCCCAGCACCTGCTAATGTGTGCTCACATTTTCTCACTAACTAAAGATCAAGACTTTCAGGAGGTTTTTGCCATGTGCCAAATTGTCAGAATAGGTCTCTTCTTCTACAAAACAAACGGACCTGGTGATTTAAACTGGTGAAAACACTGAATAAAGCTGTTTAACATTTATTTGTGGAGGAGCTGTGAACTACAATGGCGGATATGAAAACGTGAATGGCCCTATTTAGAGCCAGTGTTTGGTCGACCCGGTCTCACTCTGAAGTCGTCAAAATCCAGCACTTGGGCAGTGACCTGTGGCGTCAGACACTGATGAAAAAGCAGTCAGCATGATACGTGGCCGGTTGCTGTTATAGTTTAACAGCGCTCGGCGACAAGAACAAAAATTACAGCTGGGATAGTCCGAGTGGGGGGGTCAGGAAAGGTTGTGGATTGGTCAAACAAACACTGACTTTCACCCGGGAGAGTGTTTTTGTGTCCCACAAGATTAAAGAGCCAAACCTTGTTCTTTTTTCCTAAACATCACCACTTGTTTTTGTTGCCTAATCCTAACCACATGCATTAGTTGTTGGAGGAAATAAAACGTCAATTTGCATTGTTGTACTGACGTAGTGCATTTATTTTGAAAGAGCCTGCATGTAAACGGTAAATTTCCTGTGAAAACAGAAGTGTATTTTTAAAGACGATGCATGTAACAGGCAGAATGTGACACGTCCCAGAACGCCAACAACCAACACACTCATGACCAAATGTTGATATGTGACGAAGTCTGTGTGAGAATGTGTTGGTCTGTCTGTTCGGGGCTTCTACATTTACAAGGTGGTGCAACATGGCGATCTCTGTGGACAAGGACCGACTCCATAGATATAAACAGCTCATTCTAAAGTAACAAAAACATGATAATGAGTTTTTCACGTGATTATACACTAAAGAATACGTTGTTATTATATTCCATTTCTGCCACTATATCCCCCTAAATCCTGCACACTGCACCTTTAAGCGTACATCTCTACATATTGTGAACTTACTGTTTTAAAGTATCTGTAGATCTGAATGGATAAAAAGTATTGATTAACCACAGTGATATTTTTCTGATAGTAGCGACTCCCTGCCACTGATCAGCCTCGTGTCCTGTTCTACTTTATAGACAGCCTCAACTCAGCCTCTGGTCACAGCGAGCTGTTGTGATGCCCGAGAAATTCACCCGCCGCTGTCCGGCCGGAGCGTTGTCATGACAACTGTGGAGCATTTCATCCAACGAGGAAACAAAGAAAAACCATACGAGGATGAGGAGGAGGGGGAGAGCTGGAGAGAAAATGTCTGACAGACATCATAAAGCATCAGTCACTTGCTTCTGTTGAAACACTCTTTTTCCTTAATGTCACGTTCCTCTCTTTCTTCACCCCGGCTGTGTTTCCGTTTCCTCTCACATGAAAACTCTTTTTGTGGCTACAGTATTTTAACAGTATTTGCTACTTTAGAAAACCCAAAATGATCATTGTCTTTTGTGTTGGTGGACGGTGGGCTGAGTGTTGGAGCGTTGTGGCTTTGCTAGACAGATTAAAAAAAAAAAAAGTCTTTATTAGAATGTGATTTCTTAAATCTGCAATGCATTTTTGACTGCTGATACAGTTGATTGCCTTGGTTGACACTTGAAAATGAGTTGCTTCTTATCAGATGAAACTTGATGATTTATATCTAGTTTTGCTTTCAGGAACTGAAAGGTAATATATTTTATAGAAAAAAATAAATATTATGTATGAGCACCCTCACTGTATGAATAAAACACTAATGGAAAAAAACTGTGATGCTTCTTTGTGGTTCGCTAAATCACGTTAAATAAACTGTTTCAGTTGAAATATACTTAAAGGAATTCTTCACATCAGTTACTGACCCCATGCTATGTTCAGTTCCTGAAGAAAACTTTTTTCTGGCATGCCTCCACGGTAAGCAAAGAATCCAAAAACAGAGAAAACTGATAATGAATTGAGCTCACAGGGATCCACATTTAACAGCAGACTTAACAAAGTCTCATTTATGCAGTCGTATGCTCAGCACTTCTTAAGCAGAAGGCCCTCTCCAACAGGGAACTGAGCGGACAGTAAAACTTTTGCTTTCTTCAAAGCCAGGCTCCATTGACAAAAACAGTAATTTTACATCACTGAACACAAGCTGCTGGTCTACCACTGCCTCAATCAGTTAGTTTGTTTGTGTTATTGTGTGACTTTGCTGAATCCGAACTAACCCTTAAACCCAGTTCAGATCAATGATTTGCGATGAGACTGGTTTAAGGATGTAAAGCACCTGTTTCAACAGCCAATCAGCTTGTAGTGAAGTTTGCTGGTCGAGTCAAAATAACCATAGACGGCATGTTCGCTTGCTAAAGCAGGTACTCCATCCCCACCGAGTCCTTTGTTTCCGTCCTCACAGTGTATGTGTATGTGCTTATGCTTCCTCACACATGCATATTTTCACTGACTAACTAATTGGCGCTGCTTACTTATATTATTGTGGTGCATTTATTGTGAATACAGTCCATCTGATGCTCGTTTTGTTTGTTTTTTACCATTTCATCACTACTACAAATGCAACAGCAGCCAGTATCTCACTATCACTATCCTCATTCATATTTTAGGAAGCTACAAATTATATACAGCCACAAAATAAGACTGAAAAGCTGGAAGTCAGAGCATAGAGATGATACACCGTCTCATCTAGTTGGTCTGAACGTTGCAGAACAGCACATTGCAAGTAGCTGCCTGTTTTAATCGACTCTTTTCTCTGAACTGGACTTTAGAAACACCAAAGTCACACAATAACACAAACTAAGTGATGGAGGCAGCAGTAGACCAGCAGCTCCTGTGCTCAACGGGGTAAAAATTACAATGGCTTTGAAGAGAGCGTTAGTGAGTCTTGTGTAGTAAGGTTTTCGCAAAAACTCATGTGTTTGGGAAGTACTGAGCACACTGGATAAATGAGGCTTGGATTATACTGCACAAGTTGTGTGAGAGTTTGTAAATGGATGTTTTGATATGCTGTTGTGACCTGTGGTTCCATATGACCATATGACTTGTATTTACTTATTTTTTAAGTTATTTTCAAATTCAACATAACACAGAATGAGTGATAAACAAATGGTCATTTTAGGGGGTGAAGTTTTCCTTTATAGCAGCTATAATCAATTTATTTATCTTGATGGCGGATCACATGACTATTTTTTTTTTAAATATTTTTTAGGGCATTTTGCCTTTAATGGACAGGACAGGTAAGTTTTTTTTTTTTTTTTGGGGGGGGGGGGGGGGGGGGGTGACATGCAGGCTGGAGTTGAGCTCAGGCCACTGCAGCAACAGCCTTGTATATGGGGCGCCTGCATATTACCCTACTTCTCTGCAAAGTTTATTGTTACTGTACAGCTCCTCTCAGCTCTGTGGACTGTTTAATAGCATCTTTGTTTTCATTTCTCTAACTGTTCTGGTTCACTCTCACTGCTCTTCTGGTGTTATTTACAGCGAAAACTCATAAAATCCATCATGTGCTACCTATACAGCACCAGAAAGGTGTTAGTAACTCACTAGTGTATACACAGTTGTGGAGCATTAAGCAGCTAAAAAGCCAGGTGTGTCTTTCAGAAGTTGGTGGGAAACAGCTAAAAGGAGAATTTTTAGGCAATGACTCACTTACAGTCATCAGGTGGGAAGAAAAACAGCTCTAAATGAATGTTTATGTTGCTCCATGTTTGCTGGTTGTGTAAACAAGTTCACCACATCTACATAAAAGGGATAATATGTCAAAGTGTTTAAGGCTTGTTTCTGCAGCCCCCAAGTGGACAAAGAGGTCAAATGTCTCAACATCAATCAGAATCTGGTTTATTCCAAAGTAGGTTTTCACATACAAGGAGCCTGCTGTGGGGTTTTGGTGCATAACATGAACATTTTAGGAGAAAATTAAAAGAAAAGTAAAGCAAGTACTGCAAAAATCAAGAGACAAATATCGAATAAAATTGCAGTAAATTATGAAAACATAGAATAATATTAAAAAAAATATGTGCAATATATCTAAAGAGAAATAAAAGAGATGTGCTAAGACAGTGGTCCAGCCACAGGGTCCAGATATCGCCACAGTCATTAGTTCAAGGTCCACACATCAATATATTCAGTGTCATACTTGTGTTTGGCCATGTCGTCGAGCTAGTTTGCTGTCTCTGTCAAGTAGCTCTCCGTTATTCACTCATTTTACGGCAAGAAAGGGCACTTTAGAACAAAAACTTGGTGCTCCAAATTTATTATTTGAACTTAAAAATAAAGTGTGTTGACACATGTGCGAGTCACTTACAGTATACCCTTTTTCCATAGTTACATTACTAGTTATGCGCCGAGTAAAGTCATGCCGCACTGATTTTTGTTTCCATTGTCAGTTTAGACGCGCTGTGCCATGCCAAGCCGCAACAGAGATGGACCCTCTTAAGAGTAGGTCCAAAAGTTGGGTCACCCGCTCTCAAGCGGGTAGCGGTGACATCTCGCCGACCGCAGCCAACCCTTGACGACCCCCATTCTGTCCCCAAATCAAGCCTGTGTGTTGTGTGACTCTTCTCACCTCTGTCTGCAGGACACCAGAGAGAAAGCCATCTTAAAAAGCTTCTCTGTGTCCAGCTCTCAGGAGTTTTGTAGCTTCTAACTGATTCTCTGTGGTTTGGAGTTTAGTTTCTCTCCTGCGTCCTGTTTTTACTTTAGATATCTGCTTTATTTTACTGTTTCATGTTCACTATCAGCCTTATCAGAAGTTGTGTGAAGTTGCTGCTGAAAACCCAACATTTCCTTGTTTTGCTTCACAATAGTAGTTTATTCATAACAAAATAACAGGGGGCTTTTATTGTGAAGAATCTATTGGAAATGAAATTTGTTATCAGTGAATCAGCTGAGCTTTATTAGCAGTTTTTCTTCAATAAAGACAAGTCTAATAATACAGCAGGGAGGAAAGTGAAAGCAGAAACAGCCACAGTGAGATGTTGATGAAGAGCTGCAGACAACAGGCTCTTACTGCACCTCTGCAAACAGCTCACCTCCAACAGGTAAACTTCTCTTACCTGCCCTGCTGTGGATAAACATGTTACAAAAATTACAGGGGACTTAAGCTGTGGATCAGCCTGCTGCTTTTAAACATCATCAGTCAAGAGAAGCTGTCATCAGTTTAAGACACACCTTCAAGGATGGTGTGCTGAGTTGACGGCCAAGCCAGACCATGACTGTCAAAAAGAGCTATTACAGTCCTTTCAGAGTGGACTTGCGACCTACTTTTGGACCACGACCCACCAGTTGGGAACCACTGGTCTAAGAGATGAAGGAAAGAAATGGAAAACTACTGGACTAATTAAAGCCTAATTAGTTCACCATCACCCTAAAAAGTGGAATATTTAAGCTGCTGAATTCATCCACCGACTAGCTTGATTTCCATGATCACAGGTGGAGGCTTAATTTACTTCAGAGATGCATCTCTCCAGTTGGCATGGCAACCTGATATATTCAGAAGTCAAAGAATGTGAGAAACAGCAGGGGGCGACTGATCCCTACAAATGAGGCAGAAACACACACTCACACACACTTGCATTCACACACACACACTCACATGATTTGAGTGGAGCAGCAGTCTCGCAGGTTGTCATTAGCAACCGTGCCGTGACCTTTTTCTAAAGATGCTGTAATGAGTCAGATACCAGTTACAGCCAGGGTAAGGAAATCTTTGCAGTTTGTTGAGATGTAGATAAAGAGTTTGTTTTTTTAAATCAAGTCAGTGATTTTTAACGAGCAAACAGCCTCTGGAGAAATGCTAAGCAGTTTTTTCTTCTTCTTTTTTTGGATGACTGAGACTAATTGCTGTGTTCGCTAAATATTACACATGTATATTTTTGCACAACAGTCTTCTCTTTTCCCCAGATGTTATGGCTGCTCAGATGAGGGAGATACTGTGTGTGTGTGTGAACTTTAATTCATTCATTCAATCATTCAGTCTCCACATTAATTAATCACCGCAGTTTTCCAGATAAAAGATGATTTAATATCCTGCCCCGCATCCACTCTCAGCCCAGTGTGTGAGCTACGAGCAAGCCTCCGCTGGAGCAATTTAACATCTCAAATTTTGATTTATGGTGAGATTACAGGCAGCGTATTGGCAGTCTCTGCAACAATGACTTCATAACAGTACAGTGAAATATAACCCTAGTGTTGGTTTGAACTTTTACTCCCACTCCACCTCGAATGTAATGTGGAATCCACAGTAAGTGAGTCCTCTCATGCAATGATACTCCCCAAAATGAATGTGCCTACTGTTATTGATGAACTGTCAAGAGAGCAGCTGCAGGAAGGCGAGCTTTGAGCTTTTAAAGACGCTGACAGTAAATGAAAGATTATTTGATTGATTCCTTTTTCTTTTTAAACATTTTTTACACTTTTAAAGCAGGATTTCGGTTCTTTTCTTGCATAATTTAATTTCACATTATACTGCGACCTTCCTTTAGATCAGGGTCCCAAAGCCAACCGTCTGTTTGCTGCTTAGCAATCAAAGATTAAATGCCTCGGTCAATGCTGCTTCAACAAATGTTCATTATTTTTAAACGCTAACCCCAAAGTGATGAGACTTAGGTTCACACAGCACCCAAATCCTGAAATCCAAACTGAAATATTTTACTCCAAGTTTCCTTCGGCTGTTATTTTGGCCACGATACACCATATTCTTTACAGCTGATGTGAAGACACATCACATCACACAGGAGGCACCCGAACACATCCTACTCTTCTCATCATTCTTCTGCAGTTACCAAGCAACATGATCACATAAAGGCCGAGGGAAGAGAGGAGTCGGAGAGAGAACATGTGTGGGTAGAGGAGAAAGATGCGCGAAAATAAAAGGATGCAGGCAGTCCACAGCAATGTGCATGATTGTGCTCACACAATACCTCCCAAAATCCAAATCCTCTCCTTTTCCCTCTGTCTTCAAGAAGGATCCACCGTGTTTGAGAAAAGGCCCTAACGACTTGTGAGGCCAGTTCATGTAGGAAAACAAAGAATAAAACTTCTACAGACAGTAAACATAAGTATTTTAACCTGAATGAGGTTGTTTAACATCGTCCTCCGCGCTGTCGGAGTATGAAGAAGCTGTGAAAGTGTATTTGCTCATAGCTCCTCACAGCAGGCCTGCTGGATGATATTCGTGCCACAGCAGCTACATGGGAAATGACTCATGAAAACAGACAATGATAAGATGCAGTGTAATTTAATGTAATTGCAACCATGTCTACAAAAGGTCACGAGTGAGCTTTTCTGCTAGGTCGTCATGGGAACCGTCTCCCTAATGGGTGACAGGGACTGCTGCATTCGGGTCACCTTATGGCCAGGCAGCCTGTTTGTTAGACAGAGCGGCTCGAACAGCTTCAGTCACAGGTGTGTGGCAGCTAATCAACAAATACAACCTGCACAGAGACTGGCCACAGCTATTCAGGGTTATCTAATTATATTATGTAATTACAGTTAGAAGGAAGAGTTCATTCCTGCATTTAAAAGAATGGTCATTTTAAAAAAAAATACAATAAATAATGCAGAAGTGCTTCCATAAGTATTTTATACAAGACTGAGTCTACAGCAGCCTAGAGCAGCTCTGTTAGCTAAATGCTAACATGCTAACAGTGATAACGCTACCACGCTGAGGCTAGGCAGGTATAATGGTAACCATATGTGCCAGCTTAGTTTAGCATATTAACATTTTAATTTGGTAATCATTACTAACAACAACATGCAGCTGATGATGGGACTCATTAATTCATTCATTCTTTTTCCGTAACTGCTTATCCTGTTCTGGGTCGCAGTGGGGGGTGGAGCCTAGACGCAGGGTTCACCCTGGACAGGTCACCAGACCATCACAGGGCTGACACATAGAGACAGACAACCATTCACACTCACATTCACACCTACGGACAATTTAGAGTCACCAATTAACCTGCATGTCTTTGGACTGTGGGAGGAAGCTGGAGTACATGCAAACACCGCACAGAAGGGCTCCCCGACCCCAAAGTTCGCCCGGCTTATAACCAGCAACTTTCTTGCTGTGAGGCGACAATGCTAACCACCGCACTACTTTGCCATCCTGATGATGGAACTGTCACCATTCAACTTACTTACCATTTTGCATGTGTATAGTAATGAACTGAAGTATTTTTTGACCTGATGATTGAGATAGAGGGAACATTAGGGTAACACCAAAGCGTGAGGGGAGAATTAGGCTATATGCTATATATTATACGTATACTAGGCTGACCAAACGTCCTCTTTTGCCCGGACATGTCCACTTTTGACGTCCTGTCTGGGGCGTCCGGGAGGTGTTTATAAATTGATGATGTCCGGTTTTCCTTGTATGTGTGTGTGTGTGTGTGTGTGTGTTAGAGTGTGGCACGGGCCGCATACAGTCATTCTGTTTTGTTATGTCCGAAACCGAACCGAGCCCGACATTATTTAATGACCAAAGCACTGAGTTTGTGTCACACAGTTGTTATGGTTACAGGCTATTTAACAGGCCAGGCGTGCACCATGGGTGCTCCGCGGAGAGGGAGACCTCCGTGTTTGAGACGGGAGCGAGCGGCGGAAGGTCCAAGGCTTCCAGCGAGGGGAGAGGGAGAAATAAAACAAAATCAGATAAAACAGGAGACACCTGTCTCCCACTTTTATTTTATTTTCAGTGTTTAATTGAGGCGGAGGCGGGTGGCTGGAGGTCCAAGGCTTCCAGCGAGGGGAGAGGTAGAAACAAACATCCAATGTGTGTGTGTGTTGTGTTCAGGTGTTGTCACGTAAATAACAGTGCCCAAGCAATAAACAGGACAGACAATAGGATTTTATTTATTTTTACTGAAAGCTGACCGAATCCGACCCGAGCCCGAATACAATTTATACATTTTTAACTGAAACCGGCACGACCCGACCCATTGGGCTTGGATCGGGTAGCCACACTCTAGTGTGTGTATGTGTCCCCTATTGGGGCCGATCTGAATTTCTGTCTTTGAGAGATATTATTTTGTAATATAACTGAATTTTCTATCCATACATATAAACTTTAAATATATTAAATTTATAAGGCATCTTTGAGTAAACTGCGAGTATCATTTAGGTAGGCTATGTCGTGGCCGGGCCAAGTGTCCTCTTTTTTGGAAATCAAAATATGGTCACCCTAATGTATACTAAATTTCATGGCAGTCCATCTGAGCATTGGTTCTCAACCTTTTAGCGTCAAAGACCCCTAAATTGATACATTTTAGGTCACAGACCCCCAGTTAATAGGAATATGCTTCAGGGGCATCCATCTTAAAAAAAAAATTTGGTTGTTAGACATGATTAATGAGATGCGTTGGTTCTATTGACTTCATCACACTGTGACTGCCAGCATGCACCCAGGCGGTTTGCAGCCGAAGCAGTCGGGGTGAGAGTCAGCACCTCCAAATCTGAGGCCATGGAAAACGGTGCATTGCTCTTTCCGGGTCGGGAGAGTTACTGCCCCAAGCCAGAGGGTTCAAGTATCTCGGGGTCTTGTTCATGAGTGAGGGTAGAATGGAGCGTCAGGTGGATTGGCTGGTTTGGCGCAGCATCTGCAGTGGACTGTCATGGTGAAGACAGAGCTGAGCCTGAAGGCAAAGCTTTTGATTTACTCGTCCATCTACTTCCCACCCCTCACCTATGGTCATTAGCTCTGCTAGAATGAGATTGTGGATCCAAGCAGTCAAAATGAGTTTCCTCCAAACTGTGTCTGCCTGTCTGGGCTCAGCCTTAGAGACAGTGTAAGGAGCTCCAACATCCAGAGAGAGCTCAGAGTACAGCCGTGGCTCCTTCGTGTTGAAAGGAGCCAGCTGAAGTGGTTTGGGCATCTGATCAGGTTGACTCAAGGGCACCTCCCCTAACAGGAGTTTTGGACACGTCCAACTGGTAGGAGGCCCTGGGGCAGACCCAGAAAATGCAGGAGTGATTACATATCTGCCTGGGAACGCCTCAGTATCCCCCAGGAGGAGCTGTAAAGTATTGCTGGGGAGAGGGACGTCTGGGGTGCTGGATGGTTGGATGGATGGATGGATGGATGGATGGATGGATGGACAGAGATATGATTACGACCAGAATTCTATAGTTGACAACTACAATTGAGGAGATAACCATAGAGACCCTTGGGGGTCCTCAGACCCCTGGTTAAGAACCACTGCGGTCGAGAAAACCGAAAATATCAATTTGATTTTGGCACTAAAGGAAAAGTCTGAGGATCACCAGATTTCGTAGGATTTGTCTTCAGAGAAACGTGTGTACAAATATTCATGGCAATATATTTCATTGTTGTTGAGACATTTTGGAACAAAGTCTGGAACAAAGTGGAAAAAATGGCCTTTGCTTATTCGGAATTTTACAAATAAGAATTTACTATAGTTTGGAATGACTACAAATACGAAAAAAAAAGTATCCTAAAATAACTATTTCCTGAAAAAAATACCTGTGGTTGTTGTGCAGTTTGCTGGTGACTGGAAATATTTAAGCATAGACTTTAATGTGTTACTGTTTTCAACTGTACATTTCTTATGATGAGAAGTCAGACGTTTTTCACAGCAGACATTTTGACATGTCATAAGAAAAAAACAATAGCATTAATGAAGGCTGTATTCTGCTCAGGGGGGGCGCTGACACTGCATGCTGGCTCACTGGAATACCTGACTGGGACTCTTAATGGGACAGAGCCATCATTAATGTTATCAGTTTCACCTGTGCTTTTCCCACAATGACAACTCAAAATGTCTGCTGTGAAAAAGGCCCGTAGTGTCTGCGTTTTTCTTGTTTCATTCATTTGTCTATTTCCTATTGGTCTTATTTTGTAGGTTCACTCCTCGTGTGTCATGTCTGATTTCACTTCTTGCCTGTGTGTGTTTTCCCACCGTAGTGATTATCTGCTCTGCCCTGATTCGTTTCACCTGCTCCTCATCAACCCTGCCGTCACCTGTCCCTCATTATCTCCCTGCTCTCCTTGTGTATTCGGTCTTTTTGCTCCCCTTGTCTTCCATTAGTCCATCTGCGCTGGTCACTGGTGTTCCTTGTTGAATTGCCTCTCTGCGTTCCTTGATCCAGTACCAGTTTGTGTGCTATCAGCTTTGTTATAGCTCGTTATAAAAATGCAGAAAATCATAATAATACATAACTACAATTATATAATCTATTAATAATGAATACAGTTGTTTACAGGATGATGACTTTGTACTGTAGTTTCATTAAATGTTCCGTATGAATGTTATAAGACTCATGAACAAACATAACTTCTGATACATATATGCACACCTGAGCACACACACAGTGATGCAAATATGTACTCACGCATGGATTTACATATGAAACAAACATAAGTGATCATTAAATCTAAAATGCTGCAGTTAGTCATCTCTGTGCATAATAATGTTGCAGCTGCTGTGAACATAACTGCAGGTGTACTGCGGAGGAGCTCCAGCCTCATGTTAACGCCTCCTCTCACTAAACTCTAACTAAAGTTCATCATTACTGTGAATTTATGGATTTCTTTCTAAATTTAAAGCTCCCTGCACTTTCTTCTCCCGAGTGTGCTTGTTAAAATTTTCTGAAAACGTTTGGAATTACTGGACTTTAAGTGTCTGTTGTATCATAATCCTGCAAGAGGATGACGGAAGGGAGAAGACCCTACGTACAGTGTGTGAGGAGAGGAGGAGGGAGGGGGATGAATTAACAGATTTAGTGTCATCTCTCAGTCTGGGAGAAGAGCCAAAGTATCGACCACCTTAATCCGTTCATCCCTCTCTTCCTCCTCCTCATCCTCCCTAACCTCTCTGTCTGCTGCCACCCCCTGATTTCCATCTCTGTTCATCTGTGTTGTTTTAAGACTACAGTTGTCTATTACTCCGTGTTTGCGTGTGTGTGTCAGTGTTGATGTGAGTTTGGACAGTTTCAGCTGCCTGTTGAGATTCAGAGCCCTCCAGCGACAGATTCAACATTACTGTTGCTGTGCGTGAGTTACTGTATAATATCAGATGATTTATGAGCAATATTCTGTCATTTATTGTCGTTTATTTATTCATGGATTCACCAAACATGCTCTTAGTAACATTTTCATCAGTTTGATGGCAAATAACACGACATACAGTGAAGCAGCATGTGCATCAACATGAGGAAGAACTGCAGTAATGATCTGTATCATTTTCCCAACGCTGTTTCGTGACAAACTTCCCCAAAGGATTAAACACCTAAATATCCAAATGAACTTCCAGCAGCAGCAGCGATGCTCACAGAGCTGCCACTCAATAAATGGAAGTGATATGATTATGATTAAGTGCACTCATTGATCTGAGGTGGGGATAGACAGTTGCAGTAGCAGGGGCACTGACAGCTTATGTCTACATTACAGATGGTTTATGAACGCATGGGTATCTGTTAATCTGACACTAGTTTCAGGGAGAGAATCAGCGCTAATCCTATGACTAGCCTGATAAGTCCACTCACAATGAGACCCCACGTGTGGACAGCATGTGTAAACACTCGATGCACACAGACACAAACACAAACAACAAGGTCACGGGTAAGATGGTCTGGAATAAAAATCAATAAAAGACAGTAAATAGCTTACAGTAAGAGGTATGAAATGTGTAATCTTGTTGCTACACAAGCTCGGAGTCAGACTTAAAAAGTCTTAACAGTTGAAGTGATGGATTAGATGCATGTTACAAAAACACAGAGATTAGAGGCAGCCAGGAGAAGGGGGAGCGAGGACGTTGGATGATAAACAATGCTCCTCGAGGCAGATTTTACCACAGAATGGAACAGTGTGTGTCTGAATGTATTGGATCATAATGAAAACCTCACAGCATGCCACGTTTGTTTTCTCTTTAAATTATGTTTGAATTCAATCAGAGGGGAGAGAAATCACAGAGCCAGGAGGCATCCTGCTGATATCACAGCAACATTTCAAGTCACAGAGGGTAGACAGAATAATGCAAACATGTAAAAAGACTTTGGAGGGATAATTCAATGTTATTTGCTTTCCTGCTGAACGTTCAATGAAAAAATCACCACTTTCAGAGATGAGAGTGGTATCAATCTTCTCATCTAACATTCGAACCATACATTTTGATATAATGTTCAGAATCAGAATTTTAAAAAAGTGCTGAATGAGCCACAGTAGGATGAATGCCATGTGCAGGTCCACCCACAACCCGTGGGTCAGGCAGTTCAGGTAAGCTTGTTAGAAAATATCTCAGGTTTTGGCAGGCAGTGACAAAGCAGCGTTCTGAGTAAGTTATTAATAACTTACAGAAACACTGTGCAATAGACCACTGCCTCTTCCCCTCTCTGCAGTTTTATCATCAGAGCTGTTGCACTCTGGCCTTCCGTTATTTGTTTTTTGACCAGGAAAAGCTTTTCAAGTCTGACATATTTAAATCTCCAAGAAGGAGTAGCCTTAACGCCATGTTCAAACAGCAAGCAAGTGCCTCTCTGTCCACACTGAATACATTAAATATGCACCTCTGTTAAGTCATGTGCCTATCATTGGTGTGCTCCTGTAAACAAACAGCATGGTGTTTCAGTTGTGCATTTGAGATGGTACTTAAAACATAACCACTTAAATATGGGTGAGTCTTTGATGTCTTCCTATGTTTGTACTTTTAAAAACAGAAAACACATGATTTATATTGTGATATTTACTGGAAACGACGTACAGTATAGCGGCAAGCTAGTAGGTTGTCATTCAGCTTCAGTTTGCAGGTCGAGTTCGGGTCATTGACTAACGCATATATTTGCAGGTTGGGTGGATTGGCTCTCATAAGGGGACTGGTTGGTGCGGGCTTTAAAAAAAAGCCAAACAGTGCATCACTATGGCCCACGGTAGGGTTCTGGGTGGCCCATCAACCTTTTTTTAATTCACAATAATAATAAAAAGATTTACACTTGGATTTTTTTTTTATTTGAATGCAAATAAGGAGCATCAAAATAGAGCTTCTTTGTCAAAAAAAAAGCGCTTGGGGAGGTTCCCTCAAAGCCCCAGACAGAGGTCGGGGCTAAACCCTGACTTAGCTCATAGAAATGCCCCTGTGTATACCTGACCTGTGTAGAGCTGCTGCAAATTGATTTGCTTCTTGGCAAAGACAAGTGAGGACAGCAAGCGTTGAAAGGTTGACAACAGGCAGTTCATTTATTATACACTGATCTGCCAAAATATAAACACCACTGACAGGTGAAGTGAATAACACTGATCATCTCGTTGTAATGCAATATTCTGCTGGGAAACACTGGGTCCTGGCATTCATGTGGATGCCACTTGACAGGCTCCACTCATGGCACTCCTCATCACAACAGCACTCTCTGATGGCAGTGACCCACCCAGCAAGACAATGCACCATGCCACACCATTAAAACTGTTCAGCACTGGCCCGAGGACGTGACAAAGAGCTCAAGGCATCGACCTGGCCTCTAATTCCCCAGATCCCAATCTGATTGAGCTTTTGTTGGATGTGCCAGTACCTTAAAGGTACCCTCAATCCACCTTGGGGCCTCCTTGAATCAGACTTGGCTCTGACCTGTCGAGGCGTAGACGTGGGACCTCCAGGAGTGATCCTTTGAGTCCTGTGGGTTGTGAGGTGGAGTACCAGCATGTCCCTAAGACACTTGATCAGATTGGGATCTGGGGAATTTGGATGCCAGGTGGACACATGGAGCTCTTTGTTATGTTCCTCAGGCAATTCCTGAACAGTTTTTGTGGTGTGGCATGGGGCATTGTGCTGCTGGAGGTCCACTGCCATCAGGGAGCACCATTGCCATGAGGGAGGGTGTTCGGTCGCATCCACATGAATACCAGGACCCACGTTTTCTAGCAGAATATTGCACTGTAACAAGATGATTAATGTATTCACTTCACCTGCCAGTGGATTTAATGGTTTGGCTGACTGATGTACATACTGACGAACGTTATTAATGTTTGTTTACTGGCCCATTGCCTCCTTTCATTATGCAAAAGTGGCCCTCAGGCCAAGTAAGTTTAGTATTCCTGGCATACAGCAATGAGCTCACTTTTTTCCAACAGCACTTTGATCTGTTTGAACAGAAACATTTTCAAATACTAAACATCATAGAACGTATATATACGGTACATACAGCATACAGGAAGCTGCTGAATGCTGCTAATGCCGTGTTTCACAGCACATTCTGACATGTCACAGTAGGAAAAGAATGATGGCTGAATTCTATTTAGCTGCTTCAGCTTAAATTTCCTGGTATTGTGCATGCTGCCTCAGGGTGCTTTCACACCTGCCCTGTTTGGTTTGGTTCACTCAAACTCAAGTTCGTTTGCCCCCTAAGTTCGTTCGGGCAGGTGTGAACACAGCAATCACACTCAGGTGTGCACCAAAACAACCGGACTGAGACCTTCTTGAAGAGGTGGTCTCAGTCCGGTTACAAACAAATGCGGTGCATTTGTGGTGAGAAGGTGTTCTGACCTGGATCTGAACCAACTGCAGTCACATGACACATTGTTTGGGTTAAACATGAGCATGTTACAGTCCTGGAGGATTATTAATGTGCACCTCCTCCTGTACTGCCTTAATATGCACATTCAGCACATCCAATGCATCAAAACATTGTTTTCTAGTTGGAGCCGCGCCTCGTTTTCAAACTGTATGGTTTGACTAAAATGAACAATGACAGCAATATAGTCCACGATGAGCAGCGCTAAAATCAACCTGCGTAGTTGTCCCTCCATTGTGACATTAGAAAGTGTCACATTTATCTTGCAAGTGTACTCTTCTTCAACGTTTGCTTTACTTCCTGGATTTTTCCCACATGGAAATTCTGACCAATCAAGAGCAGCTTTCTCACACAAGGCATTTGATCTGGTCCTCTTGTAAATGCTGCTGTGAGAACACGAACCAACTCTAGGCAATTATACAACTTTGGAGCACAATTAGTCCCTGATTCAGACCAAAGGAGACGACTCTAGGTCTGAGAGCAGCCTTACTGTCACACTGTCATGGCTTACTGGGACACTTGAGCCATCATTGTTAATGTTATTAGTAACACCTGTGCTGTTTTACTATGATGAGCCAAAGTGTCTGCAATGAAAAAGGCCCATTGGATGTCATTTATTTTGCTTAGGCCTGATTATAAGGTGCCTTTATATATATGTCCTCGCTTTATCTGTGTGTGTGTGTGTGTGTGTGTGTGTGTGTGTGTGTGTGTGTATAGAGAGTGAAGAAGACAGATCCTCAGTGTGAGGGAGGGAGGGGGCCCCAGTTGAGGTGAGACGTGTAAGCCTGTTGCTTGCAGCAGAGTTAGTTGGGATTAGGACATGTATCTGTGGGATAAAGCTGAGGTAGTGCGACCCTACAGGCCTCCACCTCACACCATCTGTCCAAACAGTGCAGGCCTGTCCTCAGCTCCATCACTCTCTCAATCCCTCTGTCCTGGCTGCCACTTCTTCTGCTTCTTCTTCTTCCTCTTCTTGTGTGCTGTTTCTTGCCCTCTTTCTCTTGTTGTTTTTGAAAGGAACCCTCACCTCTGCCTGTGCTTCAGCCCTGCATTTCGCCCAATTCTCTCCATTTCATTACCCCACGTTGCCCTTAAAGCCTCTCAGGGGATAAAAGCTGGAGGATATGAAACCGGGTTTACAAGGTGACGGAGAGGTTAGCTTCCCATTGGGGGGTGTTTGGGCAGTGATGGGAGATGCTCCAGCTTAAAGGGTCAGGTCAGCCAAATCACCAAGCCATATTTTTTTGTTTCGGTTTCATTAGTTCAGTTGAATCTGAGGATATTATGTGACATCTTCCATGGTCATGAGTGTGTGATGTGCTTTTTTGGGTGTAATTGTTTGTCTAATTTGTGGGTGAACCTCTTGAGCAGAGCTGTCTGAAGATGCAGAATTCATTTCGGTGTAAACTGACAATGAGGTTATATTGTATTGAAAATGATATTTAAAAACCTTGTTACTCTGGATAATTCTTAGCCCAAATAAAACTTGACACTGAACTCAAAAAGGGAGTTCTGACACTTTAAATGAATTGCTCAACATTTTGGTAAATTATTTTCCTTCTTGCAGGAAGTTAGATAAGATTGATACCACTTTCATGTCTGTATGCTACTCTCACCTGGAGAACCAGGTGAGAGTGGCCTCAAACGCACAACTCTGGAGACACAGGTAAAATAACACAGTCTTTGCTGGTCAAAAGGTGGGTTGGTTACACAGAGGGTCTATCAGTGGAGACAAACAAATCCACAGGCTAAATCCAAAAAAGAAAAGGAAACAAAAGGCTGGAACGCTAGACACATGAGGAGCTGAGACGAAAACAAGATACACTTTAAATACTGTGGTAAGGGCAAGGATGAGACACAGGTGAGGCCGATCAGGGCGGAGCAGACAATCAGACACAGGTGAAGTTATCAGAAGGGAGGGAAAACACACAGCGGCAGGAAGTGAAGTGATCTGAAACGAGAGAGGACGTGAGTTTCAAAGTAAAACAGGAAACAGCATGAATGAATGAAATAAAAAAAGAAACTTGAGCTGTGACAATATGAAGCTGCAGCCAACAGCTGGTTACCTGTAACGACAGGACACCAAGAACCAAGACTGCTCATACTTCCCAAAATGTCAAATGACTCCTTCTGCTGCTACTTCTCCTAAAATCCAGTTGATGACCGCTGCCCAAAGGCCCTAAAATATTTGTCTCTAGCTATGTTTCCATCCAGAAGCGATTTGAATCATTGGGAAATGCGCATTAAAAGAAATACGAATCCTGTGTGTTTCCATTAAATGTACAGACTTTGGTGAAAACTACAAACTCGCGCAAGTTTTCCGCAGAACCGGAAACAAAACGATTCTCGCATTCTTCTTCTACGTTTTCTGGCGGTTGGCAACCAGCTTGTAAATGCATTACTGCCTTCCCAACCCAGAGTGTGGATATCACCATGGAGAGAGGTGCGCTACGTCAGACTTAATTCGAACATAACTGTTTCCATCCCCCGTTTTGCAAATCAACATTTTTTCGAATCAACCAAAACCCGGCTAAAGTGAGCGTATTTTAGTTTGTGCTAATCAGGGAAATTTAATTCAAATTTTGCCGTTTCCATCATCATTTTCCGATGCGATACTTCTAGATGCGCATCTAAACAGGCTTATGGAAACATGGCTATTGTCTTTATTTGAAACTAATATAAATGTCAAAAGTCACCATTCAGGAGCTTCCATGCTACCTGGAAAAGAACTGCCCTCTCAGGTACAATTACTTCACTTAATTAGAGACTTTTATGCTGCCTTTCCTTTTCCTTTGTTCTTTTCTTTTGACCTAAGTCATGTTGTGTGTGTTCAGCATTAAACCACACACACTGAAAATTAAATATTTATTAAGAAATTGGCCTTTGCTGCTTGAACAGAGGCCCTGGCGTTACTAAAATGATGCCAGGGCAGCATTTTGCATTGTATCTTGACGCAGAAGGGGTCGGCGGTAAGAATGTGTCTGCAGTTAGGTTACAAAGGTAACAAAACTACGTGGTTATGGCTGGGAAAAGATTGTGTGTCATTAAAAAACACAAAGTGGAACAAACATGGCTGGAAATGCAGCGTTGTGTGTCGCTAAAAAGCACCTGGCATTGTGTGGCACAAATGCTGCAACCATTGTCGTTTGTTGGTCTCGAACACCAGGTTCTTCCACCTCCTTCCCATCCATTATGTCCATTGCTCAGAACATCTAATAATGACTCAGATGGGTTTACATTGGAGTTAGTGGAAAGACCAGTGCATCTCACATAGTCAGTAAACTTTGCAAACACCCTGGAAGTACGCTACATCAACCTGGTCTCACTCCAAACTCATTCAAATCTGGCGCTTGGGCAGTGATTTCTGGCATCAGACACAGACATAAAAAGCCATCCATTTGCATCGGCATGATATGCAGCTTGTCGCCGTTATAGTTTAACAGCACCCAGCGGGTCACTGATGGGACAATGAGTGAAAGATAAGGCAGCGAAAGTCCGTGTAGGGTGGGCAGGAGGGGTGGTGGATGGGTCAAACAACCACCGACTTTCACCTGGAAGGCCGGTGTCTGCTTCCCATGAGATTGTAAAGCTATATCCTGTTCTTTTTCCGCAACACAACCACGTGCTTTTGATGTTGAAGGAAAAAAGATGTCAATTCACGGTGTTGTTCTGACAGAGTGCTTTTATTTTGAAAGAGACTGAATGCAAACAGTACATTTCCTGTGAAAACAGAAGTGCATTTTGAAAAAAAGAGAGTGCATGTAACAGGCAGAAATTGACACGGCGTCCCAGAACATCAACAACCAACACACCCAGGGTACTTTGCACGTCATATGAGATTGTGGAAAGTCCATGACAAGGTTGGAGTGAGAATGTGTTGTCTACGTTTGATACATATCGCTCTATTGTCTGTACACTAAATATGAAGCTAAAGCTAGCAGCCAGTTAGCTTAGCTTAGCAAAAAGACTGAAAACAAAGGGAAAGAGCTAGTCTGGTTCTTTTCAGTGATAACAAAATCCACCTACTAACATCACTGCAGCTCATTGATCAACACATCTTCTTTTATTTGAGTAATCTGTATAAAAACAACAACACATTGTGTTTTCATGTGCACTATTTCTCCGGAGTCTTGGCTGCCTACCAGAGACAACGAGACTCCAGGACACGAGACAGCAATTACACATATTCCCAAAAATGTTGAACAAGTCCTTTAAAATCCCACCAACAACCTCAAAGGCCCAAAAGTATTTATTATTGTTTCTAGAAACAGACACTCTGAACCTGAGCTCTTGTTACATTTGTGTGATTGGTTGTAAAAGTGAATTAAATATTGTAATCCACCACACAGTAAACATACAACCTGCAGTCAGAAAACAACCTCCACAGCATCTACTACTTACTACTACTACTTCTACCCATTATGCTAATCACAGCGTGGGATTCTACAAGGCTAATTACTTAAATATAACTCTGGAAATAAGGCTGCAGAGGAGCAGCGAACAGTCTCTGGCTGTAAAATCGAGTCCCACCTGAATGTGAGGTGCACTGAGATGCATCTAAGTGGCTGCGGGACAAATGTAGCTGCAGATGCAGGAGGGATGATGGTGTGTTTGGCATGAAGTATGAGGTAAGTTCCTCTGTGTCTCTCCCTCTCTTTGTCCCTCACCCTCATGGGAGGCCCTGTTGGTTTAGCGGCTAAGCTTTCCCCGGAAACACAAATGATGGACAGATAGAGAGGTTAAAACAGAGAAAGAGAGGAAGATAAGCTGAGTGAAGAGAGCAGAAACTGTTATAAGGGTTTTTTTTCCTTCCGAAAACTTGTCATACGTTCCTCGTCCCTCATTAAATTCTCTGCTCATTAGAGATCCAAATTTTTGTTGAATTGCAAAATAAATGGTTAAATCCTGTTTATGAGTCTTGAGCTGTTTCCATGAGTCAGCGTGTCTGCTTGCCTTAAAGGTTTTGTTTACTGTCCAAATCAGATTTGCGAAGACACTATTAACTCACTGATTCCTTAACGAGACACTATTAAGACACAGAGAGACTCCGGATTAACAAGTTCAGCTTTTAAGGAGCATCGAGAAATGCTTGTTGTGCATTTCTCTGCTCTGTGGACTTAAATGGGTCAGAAAAAAACAGAATTAATTCACAGGTTTTGAGACTAACTGCAACAGGCAGGGCAGCGTGGAGACGCAGGGGGTGCTAATTTGTGGGAACAAAAACAAACCCCCTCTGTGGAAATATTGAAACCTTTATGACAGCAGCATTGTTTTGTTTACCCACAATGTTGGACATTATGCAGCTGAAAAAGTTTAACAAAAGTCATTAAGGCTGCTGATGCATTTTCAGTTATTCATCCCAGATAGATTAAATACAGTGACACCACAGTAATGATGTGTAGCTGCTTTTTTAAGGAGAGAAATAGCAGCTGTTTTCAGGCTATGAGCATGTCGATTGATTCTGAAGGGCAGCAAAGGTCCAGGTTCACCGTACTGTTATTCACATAAAGAGCAAATGTGTCAGCGGTGAAATGATGAAGGTGTGCATCTAAGGAGCCTGGTGTCACAATCCAGTTTTTTACGACCTTTATTATTTCAGATGAATGTGTTTGATTGTGGTGCATGTTCCTCATAACATATGTGTTTAATCAAATTACAAAACATTGACAAACAACAAACCTGGGGCCAGATACACACAGGCACTGAGCTACTGGTTGGCTTCTGAAGCTCTTGATGAGCTCCAGAAGACTCATTATAATATTTTATAATATTAATTAAGACTCGTTATATTATATTTTTTGATTAAAGCAATAATACGAATTTAATTAAAATTAAAACATGACTTACAGAATCTCACTTGGGAGATCCACGTGGGTTGCAAACAAACTCCTGCACACTGATTAACTTGCAAAAACACATTTATTTGCAGCGTTTGTAGCGAGTGGCAGTGAGTCTGCAACCAACCACATTCTCCTCGTGCAATAGGAGGGCATAAATGTCAGTTTACAATATGACAACCTTCAATATCACACATGGAGCTGAAAAAGTAAGTCACTCTGTAACGTAAAAATCATTAACGTACTCAGAAATGTTCACATTAAATGGATAGATTCCTATAAAATGAATGCGTTAAGCTACAAAGGCTAAGCTGCATTCTCAAAAAGATTAATTTCCAAATATTGCGGGTTGTAGACTAACCTCTAGGATACATTTACATGGCAAGGGAAAAATTAGCATAATTAAAATAAGTTTAAGTTAACATAATCTTTGGTTTACACATACATAGTCATTCCCCCAAAGACTGCTGTCAAAGTCCTCGTGTCATGGTCAGTGTCAGCTGCGGATATAGCACCACTAGGCTATGTAATTGGACTACTGTCCTTGTCCTAGTGTACAAGCACGAAGGAGAATCTTTTCATGCCTGACTCCGCTATGATGGGTGGCGATATTCCCTCTTTCAGCTTGTTAGTATTGGACCTTTTTGCTGTTGACCTATTACGTCACATACCAAACAATGGACAAACAAGTTAGCTAAGGTTAGCTAGCAGCTAACTGGTACCATAGTGGACAACTTTACAGCTCTGTACATTTGGTCCGTCCAAAAATGTAAGAATCTGGATGTAGATTTTGCCATGTTCTTACCTGCTTCTTCTTCTGTTACACATTTAATGCTTTCAACTTCCAGGTCAAAGCCCGGGGCGGAAACTGTGGAGCATGTGCAGAGCACCTCGGCCAGATTGACTGTATACATGCAGGAGGAATTCGACTAACACAATAAATCATCTTTTTCTAACGTAATGTAAATGTACTGAATGTTTAGTTTGTTTATCCTGGGCTACCATAGAAACATGGCGATGCAACACAGCAAAGTCCATGGATGAGGACCCGCTCCTTAAGTAGATATAAACGGCTCATTCTAAAGGTAACAGAAACACTTATTTTCAGGTGATTACACACTAAAGGAAACAAACATATTATGTTATATTTCTGCCGATATATCCCCCAAAATCCTACACACTGGACCTTTAATGTTGTAGCTTCAATTTCAGGCATTTAATACATGACTGACTGGTTTAATAATAAAGTAATACATCATATACAGTGCAGTAGCATAAAATGGAAATACTCAGGTCCCTTAAAACTGCACTTCAGCACAGTAGGTGAGTAAATGAATTTAGTTACATTCCATCACTGCTGAAAGTTCAGCAGCCTTGACACCTTTTTGAACTCAGTCATGTAGTTTCAAAAGACTTCTTGGAAATGAGGGAGTGAGCATTTCTTCCTCTTGGACAGGATTACATTTTTTCATGGAGGTGGTTTTATTACGGTGGTCCAGCCGGGATATTTGTGGACATATTTGCTGACAGGCTCAGTTTAGTAGCTGTGAGCGTCCACTGTGAGGCAGTGCAGAGTCTACAGTCCCACTTGTGTCAGCTCAACTGACAAGACTTAGTTTTACTCTGTGAAATGATTTCAGATGACAAACCTGAACCTGAGCTGACACCATGTGAAGAGGAGTGTTTAAAAACTACATGTGTGCTGCAGCTGACATGACTTAGCATGTGATGAATACCTGATGTGTGTGACAGTGCATGTGTGTGAAACTCAGCACAAGGGTGAAATATGTTTGCCTTTTACACAGGGATATAATGTGCAACATCAAAGGGAGAGAGAATGGAGGTGTGTGTGTGTGTGTGTGTGTGTGTATGAGAGAGAGAGACAAAGAAGGAAATAGAGACAAAAAGAGAGAAATTAAAGCAACAGTGTGCAGAGTGGGATTTAGTGGCATCAGTGTTCATGGCTCAGGGGCCGAAATATCCACACAAGTCTCTCCTTCTCTAAAAAAACTGGGCCAGGCGTCTCACTTATAAACATTGCGTACGCACAAAACAAGGCCTAAAAGCCGTGTACGCTACTTCTCACGCAAAAGTTGTGATCTATAAAAAACAGACCTGATGGGAGACACTTTGACCCATGCTGGAGACAGGGAATTGGCAACACAGATGGTAAGGTAGAAGCATGATAATAAGAATTGTTGAATATTTTTTGGCATATGCTACATTTGGTTTTTGTCCGTACGAACATTTTCAGCATGGCTTCTCTGCACTGTTTTATAAATGAGACCCCAGGTGATTAAAACCAGCAAAAACCCTGAATAAAGCAGTTTTATGTTACAAATCAGTGTTTCTCTGCTCTGTTTGCCCAGCACCCACTCATGTGTGCACACCTTCTTTCTCTGATAACTTAAGATCCAGATATTTGGGAGGTTTTTTAATGGGTCTTTTCCTCTGTGGTAACAACACTGAATAAAGAAGTTTCACATTAAATTCAGTGTTTTCCCAATGCAGCTCATCAAGGAAGGCAAGGCAAGGCAAGGCAAGTTTATTTGTAGAGCACAATTCGTAAACAAAGTAATTCAAAGTGCTTTACAGAACAAGAAAATGCATTAAAATCACAATACAAAATAAAAACATAAATAATCATTATAAAATGAACTTTAAAAGAGAAGAGTGCAGATAAGATCCTTTCAGTCAGATGCACAGTGAAATAGAGCTGTTTTGAGCCTAGATTTGAACATTGTCAGAGTAGAGGCCTGTCTCACATCTTCAGAAAGACTGTTCCAGATTTTAGCTGCATAAAAGGAAGGGCTGCTAACTTCACTGGCTGATATGGAAAAACACAAATGAACCCATTTAGAGGCAGTTTGGTTTGTCCGTTCTGGACTGCTGTAGAAACATGGCGGTGCGGGGCGTCGGTGGCTTAGTGGTAGAGCAGGCACCCCATGTACAAGGCTGTTACTGCAGCGGCCCGGGTTCGAATCCAGCCTGTGGCCCTTTGCTGCATGTCACTCCCTCTCTCTCCCCCCTTCACGCTTGTCTGTCCTGTCAAATAAAGGCTGAAAAAATACCCAAAAAATATCTTTAAAAAAAAAAAAGAAACATGGCGGTGCAACATAGCAGTCTCCGCGGACGAGGACGAGGTGTGTCATAGAAATTTATGATAACCACACATTATTATTGCACTATCAAACTGGGCCTATACAAAAAGTCATGAATGAATTTTTAAACTGACTGTATCAGTATGTCGTGTGCACCCATTTCCTAATAAAGAAGCAAACTTCATTTAAATTAAAAAACATTCATGTCGCTGTTTGCGTGAGAGAATGTGTGTGACACATCACATTATCTTGCATTATTTACCATTTAAATGGATGTTTCATTTGTGCTTTGATGTAATTTTAAAAAGTTTAAAATGAATTCTTAAATCATTCTGATTTAACGCACACAACAATTCTTACTTTCAGGTGATTAAACACTAAAGAAAACATACTTATTACATTTAATTTCTTCCAACATATCCCCCCTAAATCCTACACACTGACCTTTCAGTATGAAATGAGAACAGAGACACAGAAATAAAGAGAGACAGACAGACATGGTGAGAGATAAAAACACAGAGAGGGAGAGAGACATTGCCAGAGAGTGTGAACATGCCTGTGAACCATGAGAGAGGGATATGGAGAGAGAGACAGAGAGAGGAGGGGATTGTTGCAAACAGGGATTTGCAGCAGAGGGGAAAGAAAGAAAGGGGGCAGTGGCACTCAGTGACAGAGTGCTATACACACTCACATGCGCGCACACACACACACACACACACACACACACACTCTCTGTTTCCTCTGTGTCTCTTTCCAAACGTGTCAGTCAACCAGTCAGTTGATTATTTTTGTGTGTGTGTGTGTGGTGGGGGGATGTTGAAAAGAGCTCGAAACCATCCTTCATCTCTATGACCGACGGTAAGATCATTTCATTCACTTTGACTCTCTCGTCAGGCCTTTATCTTTTCATTCTACTTTTTTCTCTCTCGCATGTGTATGTGTGCGTGTTGCTCTTTTCTTTTTTTTTGGCTGGCTTTTTGCCGTGACTCTGGTCCAGATCCAGATTGAGGCCTCCATGAAGCCCCGTCACTGTTTGCTTTCTTTTACAATCCATTTTGAACCACGGGGGGCGAAACTAATGAGCTGTGCAGCCGAGGCGCAAGTCAAAGGTGGACTTTTAATGAGATGTTCATTTAGTGCTTAAAACTATTACATTTGAGGCCTGTAATCAGTGTTGTTGGAGGAAATAACTTTGCTCTTCTATGGCTTTCTTTGATGTAGTCACCACTGTGACTAATACTGACAATATTCAACTTGCCATTGATATTCTGAGGAGATACTTGGCCTTTTTCAGTTTGTTAACTGTGTATGAATGTTTTGAATTCTTAGATAAATGTTTAACTATTTGTGAGATTGAAAACAGGATAAAATCTTAGTTATTCTATAGTCTTTTTTTAATTGTAAAACTTTTCAGTATATTTCCATGCAGAAGAAAAGTTTGTGATCTTAAATCTGATCTGAAACTTAACATAAAAAGAGCATTTTGATAAATAAGGTCAGCACCAGCTTCAGCTATAAAATAAACTTTAGTTTCACCCTCCGGTTGTATAAAAATGTGTCTGAATTCATCTGAGAAAGTCTCCGGATTAAAGCCTGCACCTGTTGATAATTGGATTTGGTTTGTGAGACTTGTGGATCTTTCTGTCAAAAATGATTAAGCCCTCTGAATTCTTTCGCTTCAGTCGGTTACGTGTTCAGTAGGCAGATCTTTCCAGAAATATTACATTATATCTATTGTGTGCGTGATTACATTAGCGCAATAACCTGCAATCATTTCCACACAGAGATGAATACAACACTTGGCAGGCGGAAGATGATGGATTTTTTTTTTCTGATGTGTTTCTCTCACACACATTCTTGCAGTGCTCCCTTTCACAGATGAGATTTGGCTACAGAGAGGCAACGTGAGGATTACTGTCTGACACTCTCATAAAATGAAGCGACAGAAGTTATTGAACACGCAGAGGCACAGATTAGGAAGTTTTAAGTGCTTTGTGGAAGTTAAGTGAGCTAAAGAAGTTCTGGTTTGTCTGTACACGTCACAAACTTTTGCAAGTAAACATGCACGTGTACGTGAGTGTGCATGCGTTTATAGTCCTATACGTGTGTGTATAAGGTGTTAGGAAGGGAGGGGGGGTGCTGCAGATTAGTGTCTTAATATAACACATTAACAGGCCTGACACACAGACTCAGACTGTCTAACTTCATGTTGAACTAAGTCACATGGATCTTTTCGTCAAAGCATTTATAGTGCGCTGTGAGGAAACACGTCAGACATCTAACTGTGTTTGATTTAAAGGAAGGTTTATATTCAATGTAATGACACGAGCTTAACTCTTAGTCAGTAAATATTCATTATAACAAATGTCCCTTCTTAATAAGGCTTAACAATTTTTGGGTTGCCAGGTTGTCGGAAATCCTCTCCAGCATTTTCAACAACCTGGAAAGTTCTTCGTCCTGTAAGTTCGCTACATTTATTGAGTAGTACTCTTAAGTAGACTTGATACATTAACTTACTGTGATAAGTTAATGTTAATATTGTTAATACGTAAATTTTAGTGGTCAAACAGTTCATTTAAAGGTCCAGCATGTAGGATATGGGGGGGGGGGGGTTGATATTGGCAGAAATTGAATATAATGTAATGAGTATGTTTTCTTTCGTATATAATCACCTGAAAATAAGATTTTTTGTTTTCATTACGTTAGAATGAGGTGTTTATATCTACATAGGGAGCAGGTCCTTGTCTATGGAGATCGCCATGTTGCATTGCCATGTTTCTACAGTAGCCCAGAATGGACACAAACTGGCTCTAGATAGGGCCATTTGCATTTTCCCATTTTCCCTGCAGTTAGCAGCCACTCAGTGACAAGCAGCACTGAAAAAACAGAATTTTTTTTTAACGTTAAACTGCCTTATTCAGTGTTCTTACCAGTTTTAATCACTGTGTCCGTTTGTTTTGGAGAGGAAGAGACCTCTGCAGATAATTTGGCTCCCAGTAAAAACCTCCTGAACAATGGACACCGAAAGAATTCTAACCGGGAGAGGTTTCAGCTGGTTGCTCACTGCTAGATGCCTCTATGTCCCCCTAAATCTTACACACTGGACCTTTAAATGCCCTCATCTTTCAAAATCCTCCTGAACAATGAACACTAAAGAAATTCTAACAGGGAGAAGTTTCAGCTGGTTGCAATCTGCAGTCCTCACCACTAGATGTCACTAACCCCCCTCCCTCTTACACACTGTTTCTTTAAGGAGGTTTTTGTATTAAATTAAGAGCTGGCTAAAAAGACAAAGCTAGTATAATACTGGAGGAGGATTTTTCACAACCTGGCAACCAGGAAGTTTTCATTCTAAATGGCTTGAAGAGCAGCAGCGATTCCCAACTGATCCAGCCACAGGGTCCAGATTTCTTCTTAGTCATTAGTTCAAGTTCCACACAGTTTAATACATTTAGTTCCATACCTGCTTTTGGCCATGTCAAGTTAGTTTGCTATCTCTGTTAAGTAGCTTTCCGTTGTGTTTGCGAGTCACATGATCCACTTTTGGACTCCAACCCACCAGCTGGGAACCACTGCTATAGAGCAGTAGTGAATGATTAAAGGGTACTGCACCAGTTTAACACATCAAAGTCTGCAAAAAGTTTATGGCGTAACTGTGCATGTAGGGAAAAAAGTTGTACAAAGCATCGTGTGGCTCCAGCTGGAGCCTGATAAATCACCTCAAGTGACATCACTTGAGTCAGATTTGGTTGGTGCTGAAGACCACAGGTTTAAATAATTTTTTCAATCTAAGCTTACTAGGCCTCTATAACCCACCCCTTCTTATCTCTGCTTGAGGCTAGCGGCTCAAGGCTACTTTAGCCTCTGCTAGCATAAGACACCTGAATCTCCAACTGACCTGCCTGCAGTTGAGTGGGTGGGGTGAGGGGTTGTGGGTAATGTAGACGGAAGTTTTGACAAGAAAGAAGAACACGTGGAATAATTAAAGCATTATACAAGTACTCTTTTAAAAACAATTAATAAAGCCATTAGTCTACAGCTTATAGATCCGTTATAAATGATGTCATAGATCTTTAACTAAAACACATGTAACACCATCTTGTTTTCATTCTTTCTTTCCTTCAGGACAACTGAAACAGAGACAAGGACACAGGGACGTACAGTTTCTCACCGAGGAAACTCACACACCAGTCTACTTCCTGACATCACCCCTGCTGCTGTCTATGAGCTGCTCTGAGGCAGAGGATTGGACTTTCCAACAATCCTGACATACGGAAAAACCCTGTTGAAGCTCCCACCAGCAGCAGCGGCAGCAGCAGCAGACACCATGTCCTCTCCTTCCCTCCCCATGCCCTCTCTCCCTCCCAGCCCTCTGGCTATGGAGTACCTAAACGACTTTGACCTCCTCAAGTTTGAGGTGAAACCTGACACCCCTCCGCTCCCTCCCCCATGTGCGTATCCAAAATCTGGCCTCCCCCACGACCCCTCCAGTTCTCCGTACACCAGCCATCCTCCACAGGACTCCAGTTTGAGCTCCAGCCCTTACAACTCGCTGCCACCTTCACCAACGCTCAGCGATGCCCACCCACCACCTTCGGGCTCCTCCTCCCTCTCTTCATCATCCTCCTCCATCTCTTTCCCCCTCTCCATCTCCAACAGCTTCACCTCCGGCATCAGCTCCGGCTCTCAGGGGAATGTGGAAGGCAGTCCGGCCCACGGCGGGCCTCAGGGTCCCACCCCAGCCTCGCTGGAGGACCTGATCTGGCTGGCAGCACTGCAGCAACAGTTTGGAGGGGAAGTGACGGGGCCCGCCACTTTGCTGGGGGCCTTGGGGGGAGTGCCAGAGCGAGGGGACAGAGAGAGGGGGCCGGTCAATGGCTTTCTGGGGTGTGAGGATGCTGTGGAGGCTTTACTGAACTCAGCTGCTGCAGCTGTCAGCTCACAGGTAACAGTCTGTCATTTCTTCTTGATGATTCTTATGAATGTTGTCATAAAAAGACCTGACTCTTATGTGCCTCTTCATCCTCTTCCATGCTCCCCCTCTCCTCTTTAGTTTCCAGGGCTTTCTCAGAGTTCGAGCAGTAACCTGGGAGACTCCAGCAGCGACAGCGGGGCCGACATCTCCTGCCCCAAAGGGACAGACATGTGCCATCGCCCGCTCGTCTTCCTCTCATCTGCCCCGCCCTCTCTCCCAAACGCCGCCCCCACCTCAGCTCCCTACCCACAACCCCTCAGCCCCCAGGGTCGCCTTCATCACCACCAGCATCACCATCATCAGCACCACCCACACCACCCCATGCATGGCAGCCATCACCATCATCACCACCCACAACTTAATCAGGTACGCTCATCGGTCCTGATCAGGTGAAATAGGTTAATAGTTGAATGACGATCAACAGGAAGTGTTCGTCAATAAAACATGGGAGATTTCTGGAGGTGGAAGAACTGAGCAGTGACACTTGTTGCGTTAGAGGGCTGAGCGGAAGGAGAGAGGGATTGCACAGTGAAGGATTAGGATTAGGACATTAGAACATTGTTATTAATGTCTGTGTCTATCTGAAGCATCACTTTAAGGATCGCTCTCTGTGTGGCAACAAGTAGAGCTAAATCACTGGTGCAAAGTCTCCAATGAAAAACATGCATTTATCTGCTATACTTTACCCCCTCCTCCATTTAACATTTATAACCACCACACAAGCATCTAATAAATGGTTTATAACACACTATAATGTCGTTGTAATCGTACATGAGGACAGCTTTAAGTGTTTATTAATGTACAATAGTTGTCCTCAGTTATAACGCCTCCTATAGAGAAATATTTTATATCATTAACGCCAAGCAGTTAAAGTTGTCAATAAATATATTAATAAACAATTATATTTGCTTACTACTCTGCTGTGTTAAAAAACATTTATTAAACACTTATGTGCTGCTTATAAATGCTACAAAATTTGGTAATTGATGTACTTAAATCTCTCTGTATTTCCTTTGCAGACCTTCTATAATGAGCTTCAGATGTTTACACGAGCCAGATCTTAATCTTAAAGCCAATATTACGGATGATTATTTAAGAACTAACACTTCAAATGATCTGATATGCTCGGAGGAAAAATCATTTGCTGTGAATAAAACTCAGTGTTGAGAGCTGAATGTAATTTCAATTAGGTAACTAAACTTTGTAATCTGGTCGATCAAGATGTCTGGGTGGATCTCTATGTGGAGCACAGTGTGAGCTTATGATAATATCTGCTATTATTGCTGTGCGTAATCCCGATAACTGTCACCCACACTCAGTCAGATTACATGACAGATTATAGACATGTGGTGCCGAAATGTGCCCCCTGACACACTCACACACACTCAGTGTAACACATCACATGTCCACCAGTCATGTATTTAAAGATGAATCCATTTTACACTCATCTAACTGTACACACTCATACATCACCTCCAGCATGTGTCTCGTTGCCAGTTAACATTAAACTACAGCATATTCTCTGTGTGTGTGTTTTCTCCATCTGTTGAGCAGTGCGGGGTGAATGAGCGCTTCTCTGATGAGCAGCTGGTGAGCCTGTCAGTGCGAGAGCTGAACCGACACCTGCGGGGAGTGAGTAAGGACGAGGTGGTGCGCTTGAAGCAGAAACGCCGCACGCTAAAGAACCGCGGCTATGCCCAGTCCTGCCGCTACAAGCGCTTACAGCATCGCCACGCTCTGGAGTCAGAGAAGCATGTGCTCACGCAACAGGTACATCCAAGGTTTTTCAGACCCCAAACTTAATCATAAATCTAAACTCATCGTAAAAGTGTAAAGAGACAACTTTAAACTTTCATCCCCCTAGTGTTTCCTAGTGGTATTGCTGTTCGTGCCACTGTCGCTTTCTGTTTTACTTTGAGCCTAGCAAAGCGGCTCTTTTTCCTTTGCTAGGTTGAGTTTCCACAGTTATTTGAGTTGTTCCACCATCTTACATTGATACTCATTAGTAACTGGGGGTAGCTACCGATAGCTACCTGTGGATGTATAAAGAGAACTGGATATAGTGTTGAAGGTTGGACCCCGTTCCAATGAAAGCTGCTCAGAGGCACATGGAGCCAGATCTTGTACAACCTGGGGCCCACAGAGCAAATGCACCAGAGACTTCCGCCAGCTGGGATAAAATTATTAAACCGTGCAGCTCCTCTAGACTTTCGGAATGTTATCGAAGCAAATTGATGAAATCCTGATAGTCAAATGAGTCATTTTGTGGGGGTTGTGACGCTCTTAAAAATGTATCTACTGATTTAGAGATGTTGCTTTACAATGTAAGTCTATGGGGTAAAGTATTTTTAGGCCCAATGGCATCACATGACGGACCAAGAAGTTGTAATTCCATGACTTGGCCACTATGTCAAATTGGCTTCAAAGCCCAGTGGTGCTCCTGGAGGCTTGTAGCATGGATGTATAAAGAGACCTACAGACAGCTCATGAAGCCAAAAATGCTCAGTTTTTGAGTATGAAATTACCCAGACCCAGAGGTGGGTAGAGTAGCCAAATATTGTACTCAAGTAAGAGTACTGATGCTTTAGAACAAAATTACTCAAGTAAAAGTAAAAAGTAGTCATCCAAATAATTACTTGAGTAAGAGTAAAAGAGTATTTGGTGAAAAAACTACTCAAGTACTGAGTAACTGTTGAGTAACGTCTGATTTATTTGTAAAATAAGAACATGAACGTAATCAATCAAAAATAATAATCTGCAAATTCATGTATTTTAAACGATACCCCTTTAACTAAAACAAAAATAAATTAAATCTTTACAAACATAACATAAATCAAGGCACAAGAAACACAAATATATTCTTAAATATACTGTACACATATATATATATATATATATTTATATATATATATATATATATAATTATGTACTCAGAGGTGGGTAGAGTAGCCAAATATTGTACTCAAGTAAGAGTACTGTTGCTTTAAAACAATATAACTCAAGTAAAAGTAAAAAGTATTTTGCATTAAAACTACTGAAAAGTACAATTTATCCAAAAAGTTACTCAAGTAAATGTAACTGAGTAAATGTAACTAGTTACTACCCACCTCTGCCCAGACCTTCCACATCCTGGGGCCCATAGAGCAAGTGCATTACACATCTTCGCCAACCAAGTTGCTAACTTCCAGTTTAGCCTTCCACTAACTTGAATGGAGATAAAATTATTTAATTGAGTGGCTCTTCTAGATTTTCGTAATTTTATCAAACTGAATGTATCAAATTCCGTTAGTGAAACGAGTCATTTTGCTGGGGTCGTGATGCTCACAAAGTATATCTTAACTTACAGACATCTCTTTCACAATGTAAGTCTTTGGAGAAAAATTTTTGGACATACTGGCATCGCATGACAGACTTGGAAGTTGTAGTTACATGGTTTAGCCACTATATTAAATTGTCACAACCCCCGCGAAATTACTCATTTTGGGCCAATAATGTTTCTAAAGTCTAGAAAAGCTGCACTATTAAGTCATTTTCGTCTCCATTTAAGTTAGCGGAGCACTAAACCAGAAGCTAGCCGTTTGGCAATTTGCGGCAAAATGCGGTAATTTTATTCTGCAGAAATCAAGCTTTGTTTGGCTTCATGCACCACTGAGCAACTTTCATAGCAGTTGCCTCTGCCTCCGGCACTGTATCCAGTTCTCTTTATATATCCATGGTTGACACACGTCGTTTGTGCCAGAAATCTAGCCGTCATAGTTCAAGATCATACCAGCGCCCCAGGAAAGTAGGTTAGCCTTAAAGCCAGTTTTCCCAGTGGCCACTCGTGGTATTGCAGCAAAAAAGTCCCCTTAGGCCTACAGAGCATTTTCCCCATAGGCCACCATTATAAAAGATGTCTGTAAAACTGTTGACAACACACAATGGGACACATCAAACTGCAAACAAAGTCAATTATGGTTCTTTCCATTTTTGATCCATGGAGGTTTTATACTTGTAAAACTTTCCATGAGCCAAGGAAAGCAATTTTAAAAATCTGTGATGTCATCATTATTTAAAGTCTATGAGCTGAGTGGGAACTTGTACTGCCCATATTTAGTGAGCTGCATGCCAGGGAAGTAAACCCAGAAGCTAAAAACGTTTTTGTCATATGTGCCAGGCAAGCGACTCCATTGGAATTAACAGGCACCACCTTGGTATCCAGTATCTAGGCATTATTATAAATCTGTGGATTGTACCAAGTGGCAGACAGAATTGCATAGTGAAAGCGAAGCTTATAGAAAACCAGTCAAAATGCCAATGCCTAAAGCCATAACAGTCCTAAATTCCCTACATTCCTGACACTTGCGTGAATAAAAAGTGAACATCTTTGCACTGTGTCTCAGCAAAAGCACAAAGATTTTTGTTTTCTCCTCCTCAGTTGGACCAGCTACAGTGTGAGCTGACTCGAGTGCTGAGGGAGAGAGACGCCTACAAGGCTCGCTACGAGAAGCTCCTCAGCACGAACCACAGCATCGGTGGCGACGCCCCACCGACCCGCACCAGCAACCCACCTTCCCCGCCCCCTGACTACTTCCTCTGAGCTTAACCCACAGGGGAGAGGAAGAAAAAAACCAAGAGGAATGAGAAACCAGCCAACGTGGAGCAATCAATGATGAGTAATCAGACTTGGGGAAGAAAACAAGGATGTGTATGTGTGTGTATGTGTGTTTGTGTGTGTGAGAGAAAGTGAAAGAGAGGCATTGGCAGGCAGTTTTTGGGGCGATACAACTGTGAAAACCACTCTTGAGTGAATAAAGGGGAATTGACTGTTAATTTGTAGGGTTAGACTCAGCTCTAGGCTGCTTCATGGACTCTTTTACTTCACTGTGAATGATAGTTGCACAAAACTGAGCTGAGGGTGCAACAGCGGACAAACAAGACTCTGAAAAATGGATCGACAAAGCTTTATCTTGCATTAAAACTCATCAATAGTCCCTGACACCGCTGAGCATATTATCTATGCAATATTATATAGCTGCAATGAACTCTCCAAATGAGCGGTCGAGGCTCAAACTGTAGTTGTGTTTTTTTATAATAAGCTGCTAAAGCTGCAGAGGTCTGAGTAGTGCAGTGGTGCTGGAAGTGGAGTGGTATGGGCTTGGATAAAGTATCCACGGCATGCAGTTGTATTTGCCAGCTAATATTTCACAGTTGCCTACCAAAGTGTTTAAGCTCACCAAGACTTGTTATTCTTTGTAAGATGAATAATCATAGATTAAAGAATGTACAAGGATACCTTTCATAGGAATCTTCCAGTGATTGTGCTAAACATCCCAGAATAGTGGGGATATTGCTCTTGTGTTTTAGCAAAGAAATCTACCTTTTTGCTGGTTGGAGAAGACTTGCTGTTTGCTCTAAAAATGGGTTTTTACATACAGGGAGCTGGTAGTGTGCTGAACTAAAGCGACTGCATATGGTGAAAGAGAGAGAGAGAGAGAAAAACCCATCGCAGCAGGCGAAAAGAGTGTGGCATGATTTGTGTGGTTGTGTCCAGTTCTCCAGACTAGAGAAGCTATTTTTGGGCAGATGGAACACCTCTGTAACAGGGATGATCACCATATTAATGCGACATGCGGCACCACAGAGCTGGTCACTGTGGACTCGGGTACTGTGGGCTAACGGATGCAACAGAAAATTAATGGTGCAGGGATAATAAAAAAAATGCAATCAGTCTTTTCATGGAGACCCCTTCTTAAAAGGTGCAGTGTGTAGGATCCAGGGGGACATATTGGCAGAAATAGCACGTAATATAATAAGAATGTTTTCTTTAGTGTACGATCACCTGAAGATAAGAATCTTTGTGTTTTCAGTACCTTATATTGAGCCATTTATATCTGCATAGGAAGCAGGGGTCTCATTTATAAACATTGCGTGCACACAAAAGAAAGAAAGAGGCGTACGCTGACTCCCACACAAAAGTTTTGATTTGTAAAAACAGACTTGACGGGACAAACTCTGACCCATGCTAACAAACAATTGGTGACGTGGATGGTGAGGCGGAAGCCAGATTGTAGAATTTTTTTGGGCGCACGCCATTTTTGGCTTTTATCCGTATGTACATTTTTAGTATGGATCCTATTCATTTTTTTTATAAATGAAACCCCAGGTCTCAGTCTGCAGAGATCGCCATGTTAACCGCAACAGTAGCTCAGAATAGACAAAACAAACACTGGCTGTAGATAGAGCCACTCGCGTTTTCGTATATCGTAGTTAGAGGCCGCTCCACAACAGACATACAAAACACTGATTTGTAACGTGACACTGCTTTACTCAGTGTCAGTCACTATGTCTTTTTGTTTTGGAATGGACACATCTGTGGATAATTCAGCTCATGGTGATAACTTCCTAAACATCTGGATCTTTAGTTATAAGAGAGGCAAGCGCACATTAGCATGCGGTGGGCTAGCCGCCTGTCTCCAAGATGCCAAACAGCATCAACAAAACACTGATTTGTAATGTGAAACTGCAGTTTTAATCACTTGGTCTGTTTGTTGTGGAGGGGAAGAGACCTCTGTGGATAATTCGGCTCTCAGTTAAAACCTCCTGAATGTCTGGATCAGAAATAAGATGAGCACACATTAAGTCATCAGAGAAAATAGGTGAGCACACTTTTGCAGGTGCTGGGCAAGCCGGCCATCTGCAACATGCCGAACAGAGTAAGAAAAACACTGATTTGTAACGTCAAAGAACTTTATTTAGGGTTTTATCAGTTTTAATCACTGGGTTGTTTTGGAGAGGTTTAGACCTCTGTGGTTAATTTGGCTCATGGCAAAAACCTCCTGAATGGTGAACACTGAAGTTTCAGCTGGTTGCAATCTGCTATATGCCATTAAATCCCCCTAAATCTTACACATTGAACCTTTAACTGTCCCATGAAATCATTGCCAGGGTTCATGCATTAGAGCTATTTATTTTGTTTGGGTATAGGTTAAATAAAATGTTCTTTTATTTATTCACTTATTTATTCAGTATTTATTGTTTATTTATGTACTGATTCTAATTATTTTACTTTATTGGTTTTATTCCATTAGCGTGTATTTTTACTTTCCTACAGTTTATTATTTTATCCAATTGTGATTAGCATTAACAAACAATGACGGCCATGATCATGGTTTCCTGCTCCTGTTGTAGTGTGGTTTCATATGCATATGAAATAAACAGTACTTTACCATCCCTGTCATGCTGTGGAGTGTTTTTGTGCACCTTGCATGGCAGGCTCTAACCTCATCTCGTTTCTATTCACCTATCTGAGCATCTCTCGCTCTCAGTCTTCTGCAGGCCTTTTCTCTGCAGCTTGCCCTGTAGCCCCCCATGCCCTGCTCCATCCCTCTCTTTATCTCTGTCCCTCTATAGTGAGGCAGTGACCCTGGGTGTGCACTGTTTGGGATGACCTCATCTTCAGCTCTACCTCCCTCTCTGTGTCTCTCGCTCTCTCTCTGGCCTGTATAATAGGAGCAGGATTAGGGCTATAATAGCGCCCTGGCTGCTCACTGCCGGAGTCTATTGTGGCTTTGTGTGGGAGGGACGCACCACTGCTCATGGCCACACTCACATTTTGACAGAAAACATGTCCAAATACACTCCTTGGATCAGGGGCTAGAAATGACTTGATTTGGGAAAAATGTAAACGAGACCGTCACTCACAAAAGGTCACGAGTGTCTTTCAAAAAAGAGGAGGCAGACTGATGGATCTGGTGGGCAGGTAGGCAGGTTGTCATGCCTCTATCTACAAAAGGAATACCCAAATGAGTCACATTTTAAACATAAATCCCCCAAGGACACACACACACACACACACACACAAACAGAGCCAATTAGTGAGGGCTTGTCTTATGCTGCCCCCTAGCGACCACTTTCCATATCGCCTCCTCCTTCCAGAGGTCAATGAAAGCTTCGTGACACCGAGCATCTCTCCACAGCGCTGCTCCCAGCCCGCCTGCCTCCCTGCACCACTGCTCCACTTTCACAAACAGAGCTGCATGCACCTGCAGAACACGCTCGCGGCGCGTGAGTCCTCGGGGTCGCGAGTTCCATCTCTCCTCTGCAGAGAATCCAAATCTGGAGGAGCATTTACGTGTCAAGTCAGTGAGTCATAGTCAGTGTGGAGAGCGGTGATGAATGACGGTGCTGACTGCAGAACTGGACCTGGGCCCTAACCTGAGGAGACACACTGATAGTAGAGAGAGATAGAAACTGAGAGAGGCAGAGAGCGCGCGAGAGAAGGAGGAAAGAGGAAGACCGTGCTTACTTTGTAGTTGCCGAGAGCCGCGTGACAGGTGAGAGATCACACCGTGTTGCTTGGGGCTGGGTTCATAAAGTCAGGCAGGGGGAAGGGGAGGGGAGGGGGCGAGGAGGTGGGTGTTGTGTGTCTTTTGGAGTCCTCATTCCCGGTGGCTTGGTTTCAGTTTGCAGATGCCGACAGATGTGCCCGAAGATAGGCTCAACACCGAGGAGAAGGCGGCCAAGGTAAGGTGCACGGGGCTGCGCGAGCTCGGGGCGAACAGCTCCAATATCCAGTGATCAATTAGCTAATCAGGTTTGGGGCAAAGTGGCGGGATGAAATGATGTCTTACTGTGAAATTAATGGAGGGTGTTATTGATCTGATCTGACAGTGTGTGTGTGTGTGTGTGTATGTGTGTGTGTGTTTAGGTGGTAGAAGGTGGTGCAGGGAGGGGGTGTCCTGCATTTGAGTCAATTTATCATTACAATCAATCATTAAATCCAACTTTTGACAAACTGGAAAATTATTGTTGCTTTTAAACATCATTTAAGTGGCTTTAGTGAGTATATATACTATTTACATGTAAAATAATAACAATAGATCAATTGAGGTGTGATGTTAAAGCTGTTTAGTGATAGTTTCCACTCACCTGTTCACAGCTTCATTATGTGTTTTTTTTTTTTTTTAACTAATTGTTTTCCTTTTGTCACCCAGTATTGTGTGTTTTTATTCCCACTGTCGTCTCAGTGTTTTTGGACGCAGCTCGTACGCCAGCAACAACAGCTCCAAAAGGCAGACAAGCATTTAGCAGCTAAAGAGCCAGATATTTTCTCCTGGAGGTGGAGGAGACCAAAATAGAGCTGAGAAAACTAATTGGTTTTGTTTTGTCACCCAGTATTGTGTGTTTTCATTCTCACTGCTTTCTTAGTGTTTTTGGATGCAGCTGTTTTCAGAAAAGCTCTTAAACTCCACTGTGTGCCAGCAACAAATGGCAGACAAGCATTTAGCAGTTGAAGAGCCAGGCAGTTTCTTCAGGAGGTGGTGGAGACCAAAACAGAGCTAAGAAGGGAGTCAGTATTGGACTTACATTCATCAAGTTGAAACAAACATGACTTCAAATGAATGATAATGTTGCTCTGTATCCATGAGTGGATTATGACACATTGGGCCCCTGGGCAATGACACACTAAAGGCCCCACCACATCTCCCACATAGGAGCAAGACACAGTTTTGTGGTGGTTTTGCCTGTTTTTTGCTGTTGATTTGCACCTCTCTGTAGTCATTATGCATTGTTTTGTGTCTCTTTACGCTCATTTTGTCACTTTGTGGTCATGTTGTGTCTCTTTATGGTGTTTCCGTGGCTCTGTGTGGTCGTTTTGAGTTTCGTCCTTGTCAGTACGTGATAATTTGCGTGATATTTTTCAGATGAAAGCCAGGGTGGCCTCTGACAATTTGGGCCCCTTGGTCTGTGTCCGTTAGGCCCGTTCAGTAATCCATCCATGTCTGTATCTGAGCTTTTAGAGTAGAATATACCAGGGTTGTGGAAATTGGTTTAATAGGTTTAAAGGGGCGCTCCACTAATTTGGATCCTTGTCATGAGGAGTACTACCCATCCTGTGGAGAAACGTTTTATTATGTCTTCTATGTCTGCAGAGGTGGTTTGCCAATTTCCTTAGGACATTAGAGCTAAGGTCAGTGTTATAGGCTAAAGTGGGGCTGTTACAATTGAAAGATGAGGGCATTTAAAGGTCCAGTGTGTAAGATTTAGGGGGATTTAGAGACATCTAGCAGTGAGCAACCAGCTGAAACCAGTGTCCATTGTTCAGGAGGTTTTTACTGTGAGCTGAATTATCCGCAGAAGTCTCTTCCTCTCCAAAACAAATGTACACAGTGATTAAAACTGGTAAGAACACTGAATAAAGCAGTTTAACGTCAGAAAAAAAATCAGTGTTTTTTCAGTGCTGCTTGTCACTGAGGGGCTGCTAACTACGGGGAAAATGCAAAAAACGCAAATGGCCCTATCTAGAGCCAGCGTTTGGTTTGTTCTTTCTGGACTACTGTAGAAACATGGGGGTGCAACATGGCGATCTCTGTGGAGGAGGATCCGCTCCCTGTGTAGATATAAACAGCTCATTCTAAGGTAACGAAAATTCGACAATTGTTGTTTTTTTTTTTCAGTCGATTATACACTAAAGAAAACACACTCATTATATTCCACTTCTGTCAGTATTTCCCTCTAAATCCTACACACTGGACCTTTAAGAGTCAGGGAAAGTCTAATGAAAGCTGAGTTGTACTATGGGAATCGTAGGATCCAACGTTTTTGAAGCTTGACTCACACAAGTGACTTAAAGGCAGGATATCAGCCTCTGCTGCAAGTCCCCTGATTTTATGGAGGTGTAATAGAAATACTACATGACTGGAGTATCACAACATCGTGCAAATATGACACTGAGTGCTATTTTTAACATGAGAAACACCATATCTGACCACAGACTCGCTTTAAATGGTTCTAAACTGAAGAGAGCATCCCTCCATGTTCCTCTCTCCTCCAGTGTGACAGTATGACTCTGTGCAGCACCCCGACTGTTCGCAGAGGAAGCACTCCTCTGCCTATAAAGCACCAGCTCAGACGAGAAGAAGCCGTCCACGATGACTGTGACTGGTCGTCAGGTGCAGCTGGACCTTCTGCCTCGCCAATCAGCTTCAGCCCAGCCTTGGACGACACGCTGACTGTGGCTTTTGAGGGCAGACCTGATGGGCCTTTAAGGATCGCCCTGCTGGGGCAGAACGGCGTGGGGAAGTCTTCTCTGGCCCTCGCCCTCGCTGGGGACATGGACAGGACTGCATCTGTGGATTCTGAAGGTACAAAGCCGTGTGTTTGCCTGCAGAGCGGTGTAATGCAGTGAGTGCTTTCATGGTGAGCAATCAGGTAAATAAATCAGAGCACCCATCTCCCATGTGAGACCTAACTGCTGCGCTCCCTGTCCTTAGGGGAGGGTTACGTGCGCACAGTCACCGTGGATGACGAGGAGAGCACCATCATTATCTATGACAACTGGAGACAGGTAAGCCAAACAACACTTCCCGGTTCCCACACTGCTCCCTGCTCCCTCATTAGACCACTGAGCCCTCTGTGCAGCTGCATACTGTGTGCTCAGCTGCTTTTAGGCATTTCACTGGGGTATATATCGTATATACGTCGGGGCCTGTCAGAGGGCCTGAGGGCTGCTGAATCCTTAGCCTGGTTTAAGAAGGAGCTCAAAATGTACCTTTGTCAGATTGAATTCTTAACCTTCTTTTGCTACAGTCTAATTTGATTGTCTTTATTTTAAGTCATTTGTTTGCTGTGCAGCAAATAAGCCGGGAAAATAGTTCCTGGATTTCTAGCCAAGTGACAAAAACAGACAGCATCCATTGCTTCATACATAAATTTGGAAGCTACAGCAGAAGAAATGAGTCCAAAGAGAGCATTTATTTTCACATTAAAGAGGAAAAATGCCCAAAAGGTGAACACAAAAAGAAAATGAAAGTAACTGTAATACATAAAGAGATGCTGACTGTGTACGCAGCATATTTGAGTTGGCTCACACTGTATATCTGGAGCACATTTTATTGTTTACTGTACCTGACGTCAGTGCAACAGAAATTGATGCCAAGCTCAGAGAAACACTTCGGCAAAAAGAGGACAATAAATCTGCTGCATCTGCATCTGGTTGCCTGAGGAAAGCTCATTATCAGGTTGTTTTGCACACTTTTTCCTCTTTTCCCTCGAGTGCAGTTTGGAGGCATCTGTGTGTGGATGTGTGAAGAAGAGGGAGAGTGCGAGCTGCCCACAGAGCAGATGTGCCAAGTGACTGCATTAATGTTTTGGATTTAGGTGGATGTGTGAAGAGAAGACGAATAAACACACTCGTGACACAATCTGTCTTTTTTGATGTGGGGATCCGTACGTGTTACTCATTGTGTAATGAGCTATATTTGTTCCGAGAGGCACTGTAATGGTCACCTCATGAGGAATTTTCTGATATAATTGTCTGTGTCTATCTGTAGATTGCAAAAGGTGCCTTTGGTCTGTGCTCAATTCCGGAGTTAATCAAAATTAAATGAGAGGTCAGTGGACCGTGGCAGCTCCAACTAAAAACAGGCTGAGGTTTAGTCAGTTGTCTACAGAGTGAAGGATTCACTCAGTCACATTTTATTTTTAGGGATGTTTGTCTCTGTCGTCCTTGGAGGGCATGAGTCTCAGTAGAGTTGAAGGTGTTGTGCAGTAGGGCTTTTTTTATTGTCTTCGAGGTGTCAACTTGCACGATAAATACATTGCAAAAGATTGAGATATAGAGGAAAGAGGAAATAAGTTCTGTTGCAAGGAAAAGTTTCTGCCATTTTGTCTTCCTTGTTACAGTTGAATTGGGAAAAAACTGACGCTTACCTGCTTCACTCAGCAAGATCATTTTCACAAATAAACACGCCTTCTATGATATTTGAAGTGTAAATGCAGTTGATAAGGGTAAAACGCTAAAGTTAGGCTATAAACAAAGTACACCATGGGACTTCATTATCGCCACCACAATGAGGCTGTGAAGTCGTGTTCAGCGTGTTGACGTTCTGCAGTCACATTTAACCACTTGTTAGCAACTGTCTTTTTTTGAGTAAAGTGCAGACTTCAAATTCACAAGTGGGGTATGAACTGATGTATTTCATGTTGAAGAACAAAATCTGAAAGTCTCTTAATAAGCTTGTGTTAACCGCAGACCTTATTCCAGTCATCTAACCAGAACCCTTTCGAGACGATGGAACCAGAAGTGCACAAAAATGTTAACTCATTCTAGCAGCAATCTATCACACTTTGGACAAAGTAACAATGTTTTAAATTAAATTTGCAGTAAGGCATTGTCTGATTTGTCAGAATCTGCACGCATGCGTGTGCTGCCATACTAGTGTGCATGGTCGAAGAAAGAAGTTACGATGAGCGCAGACAAAAGTGCAGTACCCCAGAAGCTAGTGTCTAGAGTTGCTAGAGGAAGTGTTATTGTTTGTAGGCTTGGGTGGTGTCAAGGTATTGCAGTATAGTGGGGTATGTAGCAATCCTAAAGGTATGATTTTCAGTAATGCAAATACTCCTTTTTCCAATGAACTGATACGGAGATGCTGTATTGAGGCGATGTAATGCACAGCTCAGGCCACCAGAGGTCAGCCTCCTCTGATGGAGCAGGCAGCTCAGCTGTAAAAGGTGGGGATAATGTTAAAGGGTTAGTAAAAAAGAAAATGGAAGTATTGCCACATCTAACAAACCTGGAAATCCAGATGCTCCGCCCCCAGCAAATTCGAATTTGCACTGCACAGGGATCTGGCCCCGATGAGCAGAGCCTGCTGAATCGCCTATCGGACCAATCAGATCAGTCTGTCTGACAGAGGCGGGCTCTGGGTGGGCGTAACATGATGAGGACAGTGCAGGACAGGACCGCGTCTATTCAATTTAGCTTTGGAAGAAACACTAAGCCAACTACACTTATCTTTTTCCTTGAGAGAGGAACAGAAGACTGCCCTAGAAGCCTTCACTTCCAGGAAGGACGTTTTTGCCGTTTTGCCGACGGGATACGGCAAAAGCATAATCTATCAGTCAGCCCCACTGGTTGGCAAACAAATGGGGCTTAGTGCAATGAATACGTCACCTTGTTTTTTGCTCTGATTGGCCATCGTGCTATCCAATTGCGTGCGGTGGCATTTGAAATGCCTCAGTTAGTGCCGCCCCTTGGGTAGGAAGGGTGTATCGGTGAGGGCCAGACTCAAAATCTTTCTAGATTTGAGTCTGGATATCCAGGCTAACATCTAACTCTATCTTGAGATGACTTCTTCCAACTACAAAAACTGTTGATTAGCCACATGAACATAGCATCTCTGCTCAGCCTACTGATGTGCTGGTATTAGGGATGATAACAATTTATCGACAATCAGTCATTAAGAATTTGATCGAACATGTGAAATTTATAACATCAAATAAAGATCTGATTCCAGCAAGAAGGGAGCGCTTATTTCTTATGTATTCGTTATTCTTGGGGCCATAAGTATTAAAACCTGCAAGATTTGTCTAAGAAGGCTAATTACACATGAGAAACACAGCGGTGTAGGCTAGACCAATGGTTCCCAACTGGTGTGTCATGGTCCAAAAATAGGTCGCAGGTCCATTCTTAATAGACCACAAGTTATTGGCAAATGTGTCAAGTTTGTAAAAATCACACTTTATTTTGAAGTACAGTGAATTTCCGACACAGAGCTTTTATTTCAAGGTGCCATCTCCTGCAGTAGAGTGAGTGACTAATGGACAGCTGCTTGACAGAGACAGAAACTTGGGGAGTTTTTCCTTATCCGCTGTGAGGGTCCAAAGGACAGAGGGGTGTCATATGCTGTAAAGCCCTCTGAGGCAAATTGTGATTTGTGATATTGGGCTTTATAAATAAAATTGAAATTGAAAATTGAAATTGAACAACTCAACGACATGGCCAAACCTTATGGTGCTGAATATGTTAGATTGTGTGCGCCTTGAGCTTAGCCTGGAAATCCAGACCCAAATCTAGACAGTTTTAGGATCTGGCTATGAGTAATGCAAATGGCCCAACTCGAGGGGCAGCACTAAGCATGCATTTGAAAATATCACTGCACACAACTGGATAACACTACGACCAATCAGAACAATACACGGGGTGACGTGTACGCTCAGCTACCAGCGGAGCTAACTGGTAGATTAGACTCTTGCCGTATCCAGTCGGCAAAACAGCAAAAACGTCCTTCTTGCAAAGGAAAGACTCGAGCGCCGTCTTCTGTTCCTCTTTTAGAGAAAAAGCCAAGTCTAACTCGTTCATTGTAGCGGCCAAAGCCGTTTCAAACAACTGGTGTTCATCCGTAGCCATCTTGCAATGTTTACTGACTGATTCCGGACTTCGTCGTCGCAGCGCTGTCGTCATCTGTTTAGCTCGCCTCTGGCCCGCTTATATCAGATACACCCATGTGATTGGTGCAGCTCGGCTCCAACGGCATAGGTAATGAGCATCATTACTGATTGCCAGAGTGACTCACTGAGCAAATTCAAATTGTGCTCTAGCAAGAACTCTGGATTTCCACGGTACCTTGAGCTAATGACTGAGGAGAAATCTGGACCCCATGGCTGTATGAGTTTGGAACCACTGGGCTAAATAATGACATACGTGCAACAACAACTTGTATCACCAGTATCTCTGTTGTGTAGTATAGAGAGAGCTGGACCCAAAAGTGTGACTCAGTCAGCTGTTCAGTTTAAAGTAGATTTATTTTCAATAAAGCAAGAAGAGGTGTCTTGGGCTGATCCAGGGCACTCGGGAGAAACAGGGCTAGAAACAGGTTGGCAGGTTGGAGTGGCAGGCAAACGGATGACCGGTGAGTGTGGATGTGAGGCACAGAGACACAAGGTTTAGGCAAAAAAAAAAGTCCAAGAGGAAAAAACGCAATAAGCGACAAATAGGCCATAGTTCATACTGCAAGGTAGACTGAACGATCTGACAGAGACTGGACTGCCGAGCCGGGTATTTGTACTGCTGGGGTTGATAAGTGGATGGCTTCCAGGTGAGCAGGAAGATTGGCAGCAAGACTGATGAGAGTCACGCCCAGACACACAGACACAGAGAGAGACAAACAAGGAATTATGATAAACAACACATGAGGAATGAAGGAAAGGCACTATGACAATCTCAGCTTTTACCTTTATTTTTTACACAAACCCTGTCATACTGTATACCCCAGTGAAATGTCAAGAAGATATGAAAATATAGATACCACCCGAGCCTAATTGTTTAGAACATTTATTGTAAACAACCAGCTACTTAGGTTTATTTTGAGTAGGTGGAGACTATCAGTAGAAAACTGCAATTTAAAATGTAACTATCACTTTTTTTAATTAGTGTCTTTTGTGTTCAGTTCAATTTTCAATTTGCTCTATAAAAACAATGTTGGAAATGATTTCCCACAAGCAATTCCTGGTGTTTTAGCAGTGTACTGAAAACTGAGCACACCTTAGTATCTCCTCATTTACTGCCAGTAATATCGCTATCACAATATTCAACAACTCCATCGCACATCTCATATTCTCCTCACATTGTGCAGCCCCTTTTCTGCAGTATCTAAAGTAGCAATTTCCCACTAAACCACAGGGGATTTTAGATAGAACCCTCAATTGTCTGTTCCTCCCGGCAGCACTTCCACTGTTACTCTGCACATAAAGCTGTGACAACAATATTTATGAGTCGTAGAGAGTTTTCAAGTTTTCACTCATCATGATTCTTGTGGACACTGCAGTGTGATGATTCCCACAGTGTGTTTTAATATGTGCTAACTCAGTTGTACTTGCATAAACATACACTGACTCATCGATCTGAATTATCGACTACAGTATTGTGACATACTTCCTCTTCCTGTCCCTCAGGACCTGTCGGCTCTGCAGTGTGAGGTGTGTGTCCTGGTGTTTTCAGTGACTGACAGGCGCAGTTTCCACCGCACGGCTCAGCTCCGGCTTCTCCTGAGGGAGACTCAGCCCCAAACTCCCATCATCCTCGTCGGAAATAAAAGTGACCTCGTTCGCACACGTGAGGTCACCTCTCAAGGTGAGATCAACCTTTCACATTTTCATCTTGAACATTATATTGCCCTTTATTCGCCTGTCGTGTGGGTTCCCTCCGCCGTGGCTTTAATCGTCACAGTTTGTGTTGACATTTGCAGCTCTTTATATCTGTCAGTAAACACTAACGTAGGGTGAAATATGTGGAAATGTAAATGTCAGTGTCTCAGCTTCATCGCAGTGTGGGAGTATGAAGAGAGTCGCAGTTACAGTTAAGTAGGAGAGCATTCGCTGAGTGCACTGCTGTCCACATTCATGCAGTTCTACAGTACACAGGCTTTGCAGCAGTGCACTGCATGTGGCGTTTCTCCCAACCTAAAGCCCCTGAAAACTTGGCTTGTCCCAGTTGCTCTTTCTGAGGCTTTTCCCATTTTTCCCAGTTAAAGGGTTTGTTGGGAGAGTTATTCCTCGTCTGCTGCGAGGCTCTTAGTACAGATGGTGTTTTATGCTGTAGACTGTAAAGCACTCTGAGGCAAATAGTGAATTGTGATATATATAATTAAAACTGACTTCAAACCTTAAGCATTTCTCTACAGTATTAAATATTACAGACTAAATAAGCAACAATCAGAGTTTTAAAAAAGCATCTGTAGTTATTCTTGGAGGAGTTATTTCGGGCATCCGAAATATCTTTATCTTTGATAAAAAGTCAAAGGTACAAGCCTTTTAACATGAAAACACTGGGTGAGAAGTTAACTGTAATTTCCAAGGTCCATTTCAGCGAGAAACATCCAATCACAGAGTACGTGCACGAAAGCATGAAAACTTGTCAGTTATATTTCAAACACATCAGATTGCGCTGACACCAATCAGATCGTCAGTTTTCTATTCACCAAAAAGGGACACAGCCATAGAAACAGAATGGTTAGAACGGACATTCCCATTCAAATCAACATAGCAGGATGGGCAGAGCAGCAGCCATTTTCATGCGTACCTTTGCCATTGCAACATGCTAACTTCCATATGAACAAACTGACTGACTGAGCGGAGGTTTTGGTGTAACGACCAACGAGCAGTGTTGTAGGTTTCAAATAAGCAATCCGTTACTTTTATCAAACTACCGTATTTCCCTGTTTCTTTTGTTGACATTAATTGCATGTTTGTTGAAACATGATGTATTGTGGCTGCCTCTAAAGAACAAGGGAGAGCTGAGACAGAGAGAGGCTGCAGGGATAAACAGCGTGTAGATTAACGTCTAACTTGGTGAACTGAGGGTTTATTTTGAACAAACCAGAGGTGAAACAGAGGTGTTTCTGTTGAGTCTGAATAAAGTTAAGTTCAGTAAAAGAGAGAAACTTGAATTGGTGAATTGTTCTATTTTTCTGTTAAGTAAGGAAAGTAGGTTCAGGAATAGGCCAAAACAGAGCTTTCAAACTAGTGAGTGTGACACACTTTACGGCCCTACTGACGTGTGTTGTCACCATAACAATGATTTTCTGTTACACTAGTCAAATAGTTCAATGTCCTGGTGCCCATATGTGCTGGTCCAGTCTCACCAGATGTAGACTGTAGCTGTGAACCTGCCACCGGCTGGCATTCTCCGCTCCTTCCCCTATCTGCGTTTTACCATTTCCAAATACCACAATAAAACAGTAAACGCAGGGATGACAAATAAACATGAATTAGGAAGCTTGACAGGTCATGACACTAAGGCAATATACACTCACTGGCCACTTTATTAGGGACACCATGCTTGTAAACAGGTTGGACCCCTTTCGCCTTCAGAGCTGCCTTAATCCTTGGTGTCATAGATCCAACAAGGTGCTGGAAACATTCCTCAGAGATTTTGGTCCATATTGACATGATGACATCACACAGTTGCTGCAGATTTGTCGGCTGCACATCCATGATGAGAATCTCCCGTTGCACCACATCCGAGATCTGGTGACTGTGGAGGCCATTGGAGTACAGTGAACTCATTGTCATGTTTGAGATGATGTGAGCTTTGTGACATGGTGCGTTATCCTGCTGGAAGTAGCCATCAGAAGATGGGTACACTGTGGTCATAAAGGGATGGACACGGTCTGCAACAATACTCAGGTAGGCTGTGGTGTTTAAACCATGCTCAGTTGATACTAAGAAAATCTCCCCTACACCATTACACCACCAGCAGCAGCCTGAAGCGTTGATACAAGGCAGGATGGATCCATGCTTCCATCTGAATGTGGTTTTTCCAATCTTCTATTGTCCAGTTTTGGTGAGAAAACCCGTGTGAATTGTAGCCTCAGTTTCCTGTTGTTAGCTGACAGGAGTGGCACCTGGTGTGGTCTTCTGCTGCTGTAGCCCATCTGCTTCAAGGTTGGACAAGGTGTTGTTGCTTCAGAGATGGTCTTCTGCACACCTTGGTTGGAACCAGTGCTTATTTGACTTCCTGTTGCCTTTCTATCATCTTGAACCAGTCTGGCCGTTCTCCTCTGACCTCTGGCATCAACAAGGCATTTTGGCTCACTGGATATTTGCTCTTTTTGGGACCATCCTCTGTAAACCCTAGAGATGGTTGTGCTGAAAATCCCAGTAAATACTCAGACCAGCCCGTCTGGCACCAACAACCATGCCACGTTCAAAGTCACTTAAATCACTTTTCTTCCTCATTCTGATGCTCCGTTTGAACTTCAGCAGCTCGTCTTCACCATGCCTACATGACTAAATACACTGAGTCGAATTTACGAGCACTTGAACAGATGTACCTATTAAAGTGCCCGGGGTGTGCAAATGTAGCTCGTCAGTGGGGGTTTTTTGTGGATAAAACTAATGTAGCATCCTCTCTAGCAAACAAATCTCCACATCTCTTGTTTCCATGTCTTGCTCTCCATCTGTCACTGCCTCTGACACATTTACAGTGGCTGACTTGTCGTTATGCATCAGATCATATTAGCCCCTCAAGATTTTTTGATAGACACCGTGTATCAATAATGTCAATAATGATGAAGTCTCAAATAGCCTGCACCATCTGCCCTCATCACACTATAAACTTCTTTATAAGCTCCTTGTAACTGCTTGCAAGTGTTGTGCAAAACTGGATGAAAGAAACCCTCCTCAAGAAGATTAAAAATTACTTTATTTGTCCCACTGGAAATTTGTCCTGCACATAAACGCTGCCACATAAAAATACATATTGCAGAAACAGATGTAAAAAAAGCAAATTAAGCAGCAGCACAGTTGTCCGGGTCGCCCACAGAGCAGCACCACCGGAAGGACAGATGCCTAGTGTTGTCCTCTGGTGCCTTCAGTCCCCTCCCTGATGGAAGAATCTGTTTTTAATGATGCGTTGTTCCAGGAGGTTTGATCACCTTTGTCCCTTCTCTCTCCTCAGAGGCCATGTCCAGCGCCACCCTCTTCAACTGTCTGTATCTGGAGATCTCTGCCTCTCTGGACCACCGTACCCCGGAGCTCCTGGAGTGCGTGGTGCGGCTAGCCAGGGGCCAGCCCCCCTGGCCCCCGGGGACCAGCGCGGAGGACATGACCGGCGGAGGCCAACGTGAGAGCATGACCTCCCGTGCCAAACGTTTCCTGTCCAGCCTGGTGCCCCGGTACCAACGAGAGCGAGAAGTGGGCAAGTTCCTGAGGCAGAAGTCCCGCTCGTGCCACGACCTGGGGGCGCTGTGATCAGACGCCGCGGGGAAATTAATGGTCGGATTGGTAGTAACGGTAGCTGGAAGTGATGTAGTTTACCAACAAAGACAGGAAGCAAGTAGTGGACAAGAGAGAGGGGGTGTGAGAGTGCCAGAGCGATGGCAGGACAATGTTATGAGCGATCATCATGTGCATCCAGCAGAGGAAAACAGAGAGAACGATGTTAGTGATGATGTTTATCTTTAGGATGATATAGAAATTTTGTACACAAGACCAAACAGCAAAGCGAAGATAAAATACTGTTGTAGTACACATGTAAATAAACTATAGTAATGTTACTTAATGCCACCCTCACAGCTTTGAGAGCTAAATAAATAGCTTTTTTGAGTCTGCATGTTTGCCTCGGGTTCTTTTATTACACCAGTCGGCACATTATTACTGTGACAATGAGGAGGAAAGCATTAATCACATTTAACAACAGCTCAAGCCGGGATAAAGTCATGACCACACAGATTCAGAACTCATTAGTGGGTTAGACTTTGCTGATGATTCACGTTGTGTTCATTTACACTCAGCTATTGTGGTATCCATGGGGATGGGAAGCAGTAAAATAGTGAAATGCCAGCAAGAAGAGAAGGGAATTAAAGAGATCTAAAGTGGATTTACAGAGCTCAGCGTGACAATAAGAGAGGCAGCAGAGACGGAGAAACAGATTATTGTATATAGAATGATTGTTGCCATGTTACGGTTGTCAAGGAGACCTGAAATCACTGAGACGTACACATTATGTCAATTTCATCTCTGTGGCTTTACCTCCACTCTTTATGCTGCATGTCGGTTTGGAGATAAGGAGGCTGATTCACGTGCTGTAAATTGTATTTCTTTTTTAAACCTAAAATTCAACTCCAAATTAAAATGCAGAGGATTTGTGTCAGATATCAGCTTCACTGTACTCATCTGTATCACTCTCTACCCTCAGCACTTCCATCCTCCCACTCCCACCCACACGTGAACAAAGATTTAGCACATCATAGGTCGTTATACCTATCATTTGTTATCAAAGGGAGAGCTGTGCTATTATTGAACTAAGGAATAAAATGGTGGCATGATATTCTGACTCATTCCCTTGGCTGCAAACTACTGGAACAGACTGAAAGGTTAAGGGATTGGATCGTCAACGTGAGATGCAGGCTCCCTCTTGTGGCGGATTTGAGGTCCCACAACTGAGCCGATGATAAAGATGCATGAGTATGAGTGAAATGGCAAATAAATGGGAAGCATTCATGAATTTGGAGAGCAGCTTTGCATCATAGTTTCTACACTGCTGTCACTTAGCAGAGCCCCCAGTTCACTCAGAGGAAGTGCTCCTGTCTTGCATTTGATGAGCCGAAGACTGTCAGACACATTCATGCTGAAGTCCTGTCATAATAGAAATAGGAGTAGACAGAGTTGGTGGGTGTTGTGAGGGCTTTAACATCACTCAAAGGAACTCTGATTGTTGTCTAAAACAAAGCAGCTGCTGGCACAGTGTGCATCGAGAGTATGAACGTAAAAACACAAATAAAATATGACACTATGAGTGACTTTCCGAATTTAAAAATGCATCAACCATTGTCCCGTATGCACTAAATATACTGTGTACAATATGCACATGAGCCACTAGCAATCTCTGCAGTGGCATCATTTAACACCTTGAGCAACATTTTGCTGATCTTCTGCTCAATCTCTGTATTTATTGTAGTGACTTAGACAGTGAAATGACCTTGGTGTTTCACTAAACATGTCAACAACAACTAATCAGCTAAAATCCTATTCACAATGTTAAAATCATAAACTGACCACTGGCAAGAAAACCCTACTTTGGCCCAAATCAGGGTTAATAATGGATCCAAATCCCTCCTCTGCAGTCCAACCAAAGCTTTTTGACTTGCCAGAAAACTAAAATTTCTGACTTTATGCCTTCTCCATATTAGCAGGAAAATAATTGTGGGGACACATACTAAAAAAACGTAATTTTGTGTTTGCCAGAAGCTGTCAAGTTAAAATATGTTGAATCAAAACACATCAGAAAGCGTTTAAAATAAGAAAACAGAGCAGGTAACGACACCAAGAACACAGGTTTGAGCGCAAGGAATGAACACAGACAAACTGACAAGGAACAAAGTGAAACACACAAGTGTATATATACACAGAAAACTAATCACAAAAATGAGACACAGCTGGAGCAGGAGGACACGGGCAGAAGGAGGGAAATGGGGATTGGCTCACAACCAGGCTGTGGTGGGAAACACTAGGGTGGAGCAAACAAGACTAACACAGAACAGGTGTGAAGGGAGACTCTGGAACAGGGAAGGACTAACGAGACAGGTGTGACAGAAAACAGGCGGGAAAACACACAAAGACAGGGAGTAAAACCAGACACGACACATGAGGAGAGAATCTACAAAATAAAACAGGAAGCAGATTAAACATGAATGAATAACGTGAAACAAGGAAGAACAAACAGAAAACAAAGTCCATAGAATAGGATCATGGATGCAGGGGGAAACAGCTGGCCTGGCTCTGTTCAAAGTGAACATACAAAACTGCAGTGTTTGTTTTACAGGGGGGTTATGTGCCAGATTATTTCCTGTCTTTGGATTTAATACAGATTGAAGACATAAGATATAAATCTGGCAGAGCTGGAAGCTGAGCTGCTTTACCTAAAGAAGCTAAGAGCTGAAATACAGAGCTAGAAAAGCTGGAAGCTAAACTGTAATACTGTCAATGGTGGAGGATAAAATTAACTAAAAAGGCTGAAAGAAGAAATGTGTCTCACTTTGAGAAGTTGGGTTCAAGCATATATGTCCTTAAAGAGCAAAATATTTCAATATCTGAATAGTTTCTCTCACTGAAAGTACGCAGGAGCAGTAGTTGATTCAAACATGTACAGGAGACCTTTAATCACTTTGTAACCTGTTTAAAATTAATCTCATGTTGCTCAGAGTCTGAATGTATCGATAGCAAAAGCACAAACACACAAGCTGTGATGAGGTGAGCTGACGCAAGAAAACAAGTGTCGCACACTCTGGCTCCATATTTATGTCTTTTATTTTGATGATGTTTGGCCTTAACAGACATATTGAGACACAGGTTCACTGATCTGTTACATGGACCACACCTTTGTCACACAGCTGATGATGATTAGGTGATCTTGCTACACCATTAGGTTGAGCAAGCCACAGTCACACAGCTGACAGTAGTTAGATCATCATACCACAGCATTACGCTGAGCAAAAGGAGCTACAGCCAATCACATCATCAAAACAAATGACAACAGCCACTACATATTCTGCCACATTTGAGTATAATATACTTTTCCATCCATCCATTTTCTGGGGCCGGGTCGCGGGGGCAGCAGCCCAAGCAAAACACCCCAGACATCCCTCTCCCCAGTTACACTTTCCAGCTCCTCCTGGGGGACCCTGAGGTGTTCCCAAGCCAGATGAGATATGTAATCCCTCCAGCATGTTCTCGGTCTGCCCCGGGGCCTCCTACCAGTGGGACGTAACCGAAACATGTTCAGCGGGAGGCGAGTCAGATGATCAGATGCAATTGACCCCTTTCGACGCGAAAGAGCAGCAGCTCTACTCCGAGCTCCCTCTGGATGTCTGAGCTCGTCACCCTATCTCTAAGGCTGAGCCCAGACACCCCACGGAGAAGACTCATTTTGGTAGTTCGTATCTGCGACCTCATTCTTTCGGTCACTAGCCAGACCTCATGACCATAAGTGAGGGTTGGGATGTAGACGGACCCGTAAATCAGCTCCCTGTTCACCAGGACGGACCGGCGCAGCGCCTGCATCACTCCAGAAGCCACACCAAACCACTGATCCATCTTAGGCTCCATTCTACCCTCATTCGTGAACAAGACCCCGAGATACTTGAACTCCCTCGCTTGAGGCAGTAACTCTCCCCCGACCCGGAGGGCCTCAGATTTGGAGGTGCTGACTCTCATCCCGACCACTTCACACTGGGCTGCAAACCGCCCCAGGTCACGCTGGAGGTCACGGTGTGATGAAGCCAACAGAACCACATCATCTGCGAAAAAGCAGAGATGCAATTCTGAGGTCCCCAAACCTCTCAGACGGTGGATCCAATAGTGTTCTCTCCTGGAAAGTATCACATCCAAATTACCTTGTTATAATACAGAAACATTTTGAGGCTACAGCTCAAATAAACTGAAGGTTTCCTGTCAGTGACACTGCATCCACGTATTCTATATTCTGTCAATAACCAATCAGACGTCTTGATGAAGTAATGGTGTTATATGTACGTGAGGTAGATGGACTTGAAATAAAGCAGCAGAATCCTGCACATTGTTGTTGTCGCAGAGTTTATGTAATAGACACTGAAAGTGCCGACTCAATAAGCACAACAATAAGTCAACATTGTGTTACACTTTCATGAATGAAGCCACGCCCACTCTTGGTGCACCACGATTATTTCCTGTAGGAAATGTGAAAACAGATCAAGAGCTCTCTCTGTAGCGTGCACACTGCAACGCACTCATCACGTACTGACCGCTACTTCTGCTCTGCTGGCGTCAGCTTCCGATGTATCTTCTACTGCTATCCTATACTCTGTATTCCAGGATTGGCTGGCCCTCACTGATTATGCAAAGGCTCAGTCACTGGTGCCTGTTTATCTATAAAGCCATGCTAGGCATGCTCCCTTCTTATATTTGCTCTTTGATTGTTCAGAAAGCTGGTGGTAGCTATAGCTTGAGATCGAAAGATGTTGTCCTATTGTCTGTACCAAGTGTAAGGACTGAACTGGGAAAAAAGGCCTTTAAGTGCTCGGCTCCTCTTACCTGGAACAGCCTTCAAAAAAACTTGAATCTTGGGAGCCTTATCCCTGCCTGATTTTAAAGTTCTGATAACCTCAATGATAAATACATTGGCTAGTTCTTGTCATTGTCTTTAGGTATTTTAATGTAATCACTGGTACTGGATTCATACTACTTTTAATGCATTTGTTGTGTTGTGTCTTGTCTGTAACTTTTCATGCTGCTGCTGTTTTGGCCAGGTCTCCCTTGAAAATGAGATCATTGATCTCAATGGGACTAACCTGATAAAATAAAGGTAAAATAAAATATACTCTATTACACCTTAAACAAATACCAATAACCATGACACATCTTATCATACACATAACGACTCATATACACTAAGAACAGGCATATTACTCCTGGTACCATACTCAGTCCTCTTGTCACAGGTTACCTCGTCCAAATACCTATGTGAAGTACTCAAAAACATGTTCACCTTACTCTTACATGGCACACAGGTAAGTAATAGCAAGTACCATTAGCTATGACAATGACTCCTTTAACATATGATGTAGTGGTGAGTAATGCATGAACCCCAATTACATAAGAACCAGAAAAATGACAGTTCAGTATTTTAACAATACTCAAACATGAATGCTAGTATGAACTCTTTTGATCCCTGCTTTGCATGAATTAAATGTATGAACTAACTTAATCTAACTTAACTTGTTTTTCACTCACAAACTTGTACTGTATTACTCTCACAATATTCTCACAGGAGTGGTATTAAACACACTTAAACACTGATTCTGGTACAAATGCTTATTACCAAAATACGAAATGCTCCTTTAACCCTATTGACAGAGAGGAATAAACTCAGGCTATGGAGCATATTAGTGGTATGGTATTTATCTGTCTTTTCAAACACACAGTGCCACAATTGCACAGATATATAAAGTCCTTGTTGTTGCTGGGGCAGAAAGCACTCGGACCTGCTTGAAGTTGCTCTGTTCCTCCAGCAGCAGCTAAACCAGTACGGGATGCTTTGTGGATGTAAAGTCATGCATCTGAAAAGTCATCAAAATTTAAGCACTGTAGTAACACTCAGTGACAGCTATCAAAATAAGGTGAGCAATAAAGGCATGATAAAACATTGACAGTGGGAACATTTCTGAAGGTCACAGAGTCTGATGTGTCACAAAAGACAGCGTAACGCCTGTTATCTCATAATTATAAGACTTTTTCTTGTAATTATCAGATAATAAGTTATAATTCTGTGATAAAGTGTGTTATTTGTTTGTTTTTCTGTGGTGAAAGTAATAAGTGTCCGTACCAGTATAGTTGACTTTCTTAAGTGCTATATCGCAGGCAACTGGATTTGAGTTTCACCTCTCATCCAAGAGGCTTCCGCAGTTCTGACAGACTGGTGCAGAGTCACAGGCTTTAAACTCTGTGTCTGTGTGAACCATTACACAGTTGTTAAGGTCACGTGTGAGTTATTGACCCACCCGGCCATCTTGTGTGTCGAACACTAGAGCTGACAGCTACATTTAGATGGTGTAACAGTTCAATAAACAATAGTATACAGCATTTATTGAAATATTATTGCATTGTATTACTCTGCTGTGTTGGATTGGTGTGTAACATAACAATTATGTCTCAGTTTTAAAGACTTTACCTTCTGAATGTTGTGTGAACACTGACTGATATACAGGATTTACAGTTTAGACTCATTTTGTGTGTGTGTGTCTTTTTACTTTGAATGTAAGGGAGGACTTCACACTGGTGAAGTGTGTTTGAGGAACGAAGTGCAATCATACATTTCCAACAAAGAGAAACATCTATAATAAACATCCATAAGAAACATCTATAATAAACATCCATTCATACTGTTTATCATTACAACATTTAAGACTTGTTGATTTTCAAATTCAACATGCAGCAGAATGTTGCAATGTGTCATCAAAGAGGATTCTGGAATGGAGCTCCTCATGGAACTGACCAAGCCTACAAGTAGCCGGTTCACCACTTCAACTGTCACACATCAGCGGGAGGATCGACTTCAACTTTTCGACTGCGACAGTTTCTCATCGTATCAATGATACAGCAAGCGACAACATGGTAAGTTGATTCAGTTTGATTGTTTCAGCGAAGATAAGTTTCCCTGCAAAGACGTGTGCTCCGAGAAACAATTTGTACAGTCACAGCAGAAATGAGTAAATTCAAAATGTGGTTTGACCGAAACAAATTATCATCAAATTTTAATTTAATTTATTGTCAGGAAACTGTAAAATACACACACAAGTACAAGTTGTGATAAACAATGTTATTGTACACTGTAAAAAGGATCCACTGGTTTAACTTTTAAAAGGCAACAATGTGCATGCATCTTTTGAAGTAGTTCCAACTCTGGTATTGTCAAGTCAGTCCTATGAGTCTTTAATAATCTGACAAACTCAATTAATTCGGTATAACCAACATGATTTGCTTTGACATCGAAAAGCTTCATCAAGCTGAACCAACTGAATATTTATCCAAAATCCATGGAGGTTGTAGTGAGTCTGATCAGAAGAGAAATAAATGGCATGTGGCATCACAGTTGCTTTACAGACAGATGTGAAATAATCAGTGTGGATAAATCCTCTAAATATACAGTGTTTTTTAAATGTATTAACATCAAGGCAGTGTTGCGATATGCAAAAAATGTCCCTCCCAATCTATTGATGAAAAATATAAATGACAAAATGTACTGCTCTATGACTGGGCAGCACTGTGGTGTCGTGGTTAGCACTTGACAAACTGACATTATTATTACTACCTGTTGTAGAACGACAGTGTGCTGCAGGTTTGTGTGTGGTTTGTACCAGTGGTGTTGCCGTACCCCAGCAGAACACAGCTGACAGGCATATTTAACTAACATTAATGTCTTTATTATGTTATATTTGTCAGATAGCCCACATGATGTCTGAGTAACGTGTCAATAATTTATGATATTATGATATGTGTCATTTATGTACACAGCATAGCTTTCATTCACGGCATATTCATATAAGATACTGTAAAGCTGTACTTGCTTATGATAAATAACATTAAATAGTAGGAAATGGGTTTTCAAATCTTTATGTTTTTTTCTGGGGGCCCTTAATCAGCTTAATCAGTTCTTAATCAGCAAAGTCTCTGATTCATTCATCAACAAAAAGAGGGCATGATAAATATTATCCCTGCATGTAAACTCTTCATACTACTACTGCTGGTGTCCTGTTTTGGGACAAAATGTGACGACATGTTGTCTCATCACTCTTTCCTTCTCCTCTAGTGTACAAGTTACCGGGACCCGGTTCAGTATTCTACATCTGAAGAGGACTCCACATCATCTCCCTCCTCATCTTCAGATGATGAGTCCACGGTCATCCTTGGCGTCCTCTCCTCCCCCTCCTCCAAATACTTGATCCGCTCGTTTTTGGGGCAGGGGGTCTTTGGAAAAGTCGCCAAGTGCACAAAGTCAGCCACTAAGGAAACAGTGGCTGTGAAGATTATTAACAACACCTATAAAACAGAGGCATTGAACGAGGTAGGTCACAAAGGTTTAATTTGTACAGTACGATGCTTCAAATGTGCTTTAAATCATTTGCCTGAAATCTAACATCTGATATGTTCCCCAGGCTGCCGTCCTCAAACAACTGACAGCTTTCGACGCAGACAGATACAACTTTGTCAGATACTTTGGTGCTTTTACTGACAGAGAGCAGTTTTGTCTCGAGTTTGAAATGCTGGACATGAGTTTGGGGAACTTCCTGGATAAGAAACCTCGCAACTGCTTCTCTGTGAAAGAGATCCGCCCCATCCTGCACCAGGTATGTACTGCACACAGGAGGTGGACACATTATTAAAATACAATGCAATTGGCTGTTCACCAAGCCCTGTCACTGTTACTCTGCCTGTCAAGTTTTGCATTCCCGCAAGACACACTTTACAATGATTTAGTGACAGTGAGTTTTCCAGCTGACCTTTTAATGTTTCCAGCCGATCAGTTTTAAAATGAGAATCCTGTAAAAGGTATCTGGGAATAAGTTAGCATTTTTGCGCATCCAGTTTCAGCGTCTCAGAATCAATGAGTTTTTGGTTTGATGCCTGAAATAAGGTCTGTGGTTAACACAAGCTTAAGACTTTTGTTCTTTGACATAAAATATGTCAGTAAACACCCTAGTTGTGAATTTTGAAGCTTTTACGTGTCTTTAAAAACATGGTTGCTAACAAGTGGCTAAATGACAATACAAAACGTCATCACACCAAACAAAGCTGTGATGCAATTGTGATGTAGTAAAAACAGACCTGTGATTGACCTTCTTACATGATTCATTCATGACTTTCAGATGGCCACGACACTACAGCTCCTGGGAAGCCTTGGACTGGTGCACACGGATCTCAAGCTAGACAATATAATGATAGTGGACCATGTAAACCAGCCTTTGAAAGTCAAAATGATTGACTTTGGCTTGGCCCTTCATGTTTCCAAGATGAATAGCGGCATGGAAATGCAGGCGCTCCGCTACAGGTACGTAACAGTTCAGGATTTAGATTTTATATCTAATAAAGCAACCAAAACAAATAACCTGAACAATGTATTTGTATTTCTTTTCTCAGGTCTCCAGAGGTCATCCTGGGACATCCCTGCACAGCAGCCATTGACATGTGGTCTTTGGGATGCATTGCTGCAGAGCTGTTCCTAGGCTATGCCCTGTACCCTGGCAGCAGCGAGTATGACATGGTCAGTATTACGACTAAAGGTGGATTTATGTTTGTGTGTCAGTTCTACACAGAGCCTACGCCGTGGGCTATGCTGTAATGAGCATTTATATTTGTGCAGTGGGGTTTCTGTGAAATGATTTAAAGTTTGATTGCTTCAAAACACACCTAAAACACACATTAAACATGGCTTAATAGCATCAATTTCAAACACAAGTACACAAATCGACTTTGTTATAACTGTCCAGATTCACAGACAAAGCACTTGTCTTTTGCTGGACACATTTTCCCCACAAATACAACATGCTAACATTATTAGCACAAGCCTATGGCATTTTACATTGTATAAATTAGCCTAGCAGCTAACATTTCTTCTTATCTGTAAAATGACTGTAAATAAAAGCTTTGTTTCCACTGAGGGAAATGGTTTCAGCTAACAAAGATTGTCACAGCGTGTGGTTACATTTCTGGGGTGGTGCACGTCAGGCTACAGCGTAGGCTATGTGTCTAAGCAGAGCCTATACATTTTTTTAAGAAAGACTATACATTCTTTTGCTAAGAAACAGTTTTTACTTAATTCTTAAAACGTATCTCAGACGGGAAACGTGAAAACAACAGTTGGTGGTTTTAGTTGTGTAACTATTCCTTGGGGTGAAAACCAAGTTTGCTGTTTCCTCATGCTTTCAGTCTTTATGCTAAGCTAAGCTAATCACTCTTTGCTCCAGCTCCATACCTAATAGCAGAGTGGTATTGATCTTTTCCTTATATTTACCAAGTGTAACTGACTTTGTGACTTTGTGTTGTGCCAACAGCTACGACATATGGTTCAGACCCAGGGTCAGCTGCCGCTCGGACTTCTAGACAATGGCAGGAATACAAGAAACTTTTTCTGCAGTGGCAGACTCCATGGACGCCGCTGGAGATTGAAGGTACCAACACTCAGTGACTCTCAGACAGAATGTCTTCTTTTTTATCTTTGTTTCCGTCAGTGTCTTTGTCTCTTCATGCTGCTCAGTGTGTTTAAGCTAATCGAATATTATTTGTCTTCAGACACCTTTGGAATACGGACAAGTCACCAGCGGCAAGAGCAAGTTCAACTCCCTGGATGATTTGAAGAAGGTAGGAAGTCGCTTTTGGCAAATCTGATTTTTTTTTTTTTAATCTTAAAAATTAGTACATTTGCCACAAATCAGAAGCACCATTAAGATAAACAGAGATTTTTCTGACCTTTGTGATTTATTCTGATTCAGATTAGACCAGTCTGCCATCTGTCAGAAGAGGACACCAAAGCAGAAGTCAAAGACCTGGACAACTTTCTTGATTTGTTGAAGAAGATGCTTTATCTGGACCCAAGTAAACGGATATCGCCCAGCCTTCTTCTTGAGGATCCATTCATCACCATGAGTGACCTCAGTGAAAGCTTCCCCAACAGCTTTTAGTAAGTCTACATTAAAATGCTGTGTGTAGAACATCTGTGTTGCTGCACATGGACGAATTGTGATTTAATTATTGATTTTCTTTTAGCACCAAATCAGCTTGTGAGATGATGGAAGTCTGTCGGGATCAGAGTCGGAGCTCAGAAGATATGGAACAGGATCCATGGCTCGACCCGCAGGCCTCCACCAGCACAGCCACCCCGAACCAGTCGTACACCCCCAGCCAGGCTGCTCCTGCTTGGCACAATCACCAGGAGCATCCCCTGGTCCTGGAGGTCGCATCGGCCATCTCCGGTAACCTCTACATCCAGAGTCCACAACAGCCACAGAAACTCATTTGTTCCGTTCCCAAAGGAAAGGCAACGCCACAGCATCAGTTGCCCACCACCTCTGTGGCTCAATCAGACACAGGCAAAGTTAGCCCTGTGAGAAAAATGAAGAGGAGGTTTTCACACAGGTGACTGTTTAATTTTTATTTATTTTTTATTTTGCAGTATACTTACATATGTATAGATTACCTGATATTTGCTGTAAAAACTGAAAAGACTGAAACTGTATTTGGTCTACGCAGAAGCCCGGAGAGCGGCCCAACAGCGAAGAAGAGGATCAGGATGGATTTAATCGAGACACAAACAGAGTTACACGAAACCGCCAAAGAGGCTCCAGCTGAGGCTTCGTCCAGCACGGCCACAGCTAAGCCTCAGAGAAAAAGGACGTGGGCGACCTTTGTGGCCTTGCGCACTGGGTTCAGCGGCTCACCGGAGAGGAAGAAAAGGAAGATGAGCCTGCTGCATGACTCCACAATAAAACCTCAGAGGAAAAGGTCGTGGGCCACTTTTGTAGCTTCCTACAGTGGATTAAGGTACGTGCTCTTTGATTTGAACTTATTGAAGCTAACTGTTAAAATTCAAGACATTCAAACACATTTCATCCATGCAGAACTCCATGCACTGGATCACCGGAGAGGAAGACGAAGGTGATGGATTTCTTAAGCGAGGCCCAAACTGAAGCTCCGTCCACTGAGGCCGAAATTAAACCTCAAAGAAAAAGGACGTGGGTGACATTTGAAGCCTCGTACACTGGGTTAAGGTACGTGCTCTTTTATTTTTTCTGTACTTTATTAAAGCTTACTGTTAAAATTCAAGACATTCAAACACATTTCATCCATGCAGAACTCCATGCACTGGATCACCGGAGAGGAAGAAGAGGAAGACGAAGGTGATGGATTTCTTAAGCGAGGCCCAAACGGAAGCTCCGTCCACTGAGGCTGAAATTAAACCTCAGAGAAAAAGGACATGGGCGACCTTTGTAGCCTCACACACTGGGTTAAGGTACGTGTTATTCGACTTCCTTGTACATATTAATTCAAATTAATTAATTCAAATTCAAGACATTAAAACACATTTCATCCATGCAGAACTCCATCCAGCAGCTCGCCAGAGAGGAAGAAGAGGAGGATGAGCCAGTCTTGTGACTCAAAGAAGGCTCCAAACGATGAGTCTGAGACACAAGTGAAAAGTAAGCTCGTCTTTGACTCCTGTTCAGTGGGTCTCAGTCACAGTTAAAAACACATTTGCGGGTGGTTTTGGTGAAACTTTAAAACTTTTTTCCCCCACAGAGAAGCACCACGACTTGGACCAGGCATCATCCAGCGAGAAGCACCACCACGACTCGGACCAGGCATCATCCAGCGAGAAGCACCACGACTCGGACCAGGCATCATCCAGCGAGGCCAAGAATCCAGACATCAACGACAAGTTTGTATTTTGTCACTCCCCAGTTGTGAAGAGATTGTGCTGTTACTGTAGCATTCAAGACATTCAAACAACATTTAATCTTTGCAGGAACCCAGACTGCTCATCTCCGAAGAGGAAGAGCAGAAAAAGGAAAAAAAACTCTCCGGTGACATTGGCCAAAACCAGACCTCTGAGGAAAAGAGGAAAAGTGTCCGATTAGGTAGGTGTTGCATCACATCCCTGTTTTGTCGGTCTGTCCCATGAGACTTTACGATTCAAGAGATTCAAACAAGTTTTAATGTATGCAGAAATCCAGACTGCAGCTCCTCCACAGAGGAAAAGGATGAAGACGAGCCTGGATTGAGGGTGCACCTTCACGTGCAGGTAAGCTCTTCTGTTGTAACTCACACTCAGGATCAGCTGATTGTAAATCAAGAAACTTTAGGTCTGATACTTATGAGGATTGAAATTGAGAAGTTGGCATTTGGGGGCATGTAGAGTCTGACTGAGGATGCTACGGGGTTGCAAAACATAACTAAACTTTGTTGTTTTTGTACAGCGCCAGGCCACCAGAGCCATGGTGGACGACAGAGGCCAATGGAGGCCAATGGAGGCCAACAGAGGACAACACAGGACGACGGAGCCAGAGGGACAAAGGATCAGGGTATTATCAGGTCATCAGGAGGTTTGTTGGTCTTTATTAACGCCTGCACAGAGTATAGTATAACGTAAAGTATAATGTTTGCTGTGACCCAGAGAGGAGGAGGACGCAGTGGTCATTACTTACAAAGATCACTCCCTCTGTTTGATATGCTGCCCATAAGACACTAAACTATCTCTGGAAGGGGGTTCCCTCTTGTGTGATCCTTCCCAAGGTTTCTTCCAGCTCCCCGTGAAGGGTGAGTTTGGGAGTTTTTCCTTGCCCGCTTGAGGGAAGTGTCGTCATGATTTGGGCATAATTATTAATTCCTTTAGTTATTGTAATTATGAGGTCACAGCTAACTAAAAGAAAAGAAGTACTGAAAATATAATGTTCAGGTGTTACTCTTGACCTGTGTGTGACTTTATTGAGCTTGTATTATATAATCTAAAATAACATAAAATTAATTAAATGATATAATATAATAAAATGTAAATGTATACATTTAATTATATTATATATATATTTAATTTATTAAATTAAATAAAAAATAAATTAAATTAAATTAAATTAAATTAAAATATTATATATTCTATAATATATTTTGTAAAAAATGTAAATAAATAAATATATTTATAAATAAGATGTAAGGTTTCTGCATTCCATTATTTCATGTCTCTTCCTGCATTACATCCCATCATTTGTATCCTGCTGAAGATTCAATGGTTTCAATTGTGTCCATACAATTAAAATAAAATACACCTATTTAGTTTGGAGAGTCTGATTACTTTAGAGAAACAAAGTGAAGGAGTCACAGTAAAAAACCTTCCTGTAGAAAGTGTGTGAATGCTGAAAGCTCAATTCAATTCAGAAGAACTGCTGAAAATGCAGAAATTTTAAGTGGATCACCTGAACGATCTGAAAATCTGGCAGGAAGCTTAACTGTATTACCTACACAAGCTAAGAGCTGAAATACATTGCTAGAAAAGCTGGAAGCTAAACTGTGATACTGTCAAAGCTCAAAGGCTAAAAGAAGAATTGCTTTATACTTTGGAAATAATAAAAAAGAAGCATAAATGTCCTTAAAGAGCACAACTTTTTGCTGAATAGGTGTATACCCCAAAATGTTGAACTATGGGTTCAGGTGAAATATGATCATTTTCAAAGTCTGCGTACAGAAAAAGACTTAGCTAAACAAAGACAAAACTGAAATCCTGCTTGAAGGCCCTGAAACAAAAAGATAAATGCTGCTTAATAATCTGGGGAATTTAACTCCCTGGATTAAATCTGAGGTTCCAAGTCTTGGTGTGATCCTAGAGTCAGATCTAACCTTCAGGTCCCACATTAATAAAGTGACAAACACATCATTTTCCACCTCAGAAACATCGCCAAGGTACGACCATCTCTAAATGAAAAAGATGCAGAAAAATAGATTCATGCCTTTATTCCAAGCTGTAACTACTGTAACACACTTTTACTGGCCTCCCAAAAACACCACTGAGAGACTTCAGCTCATTCAATACTCTGCAGCTCGGCTATGAACCAGCACCAAGAGGAGAGAGCACATCAGGCCAGTCTGAGCTGCTCTGCACTGACTTCCTGTTACATTTAGAACTGATATTAAGCTCCTCCTCCCGTATAAAAAGCCCTAAATTGGCTGGGAGGAGCTACATCGCTAACTCCATTGTTAAGGATTTGCCTCCTTTTTTTAAAAACTCTTTTTAATCTTCACGCTGCAACTCTTTTAAAATTCTACTTGATTTTATGATTTATGGTGTGTTTTATGTCCATTATGTCTATTTTCATGTGATGCACTCTGTGCTTATTGTAAAGCTCTTTGTGCTGCATTTCTTGTATGAAAGGTGCTATATAGATAAAGTTTATTATTATTATGTTTAACGGCAGACATTTTGACTTGTCACAGCAGGGGAAGCACAGGTGAAACATCTTACTATATAATGATGAAAACTCTGTCTGTGTGTGTGTGTGCCTGTTCCACGTTTTTCTCCTCACTGACTTGGTCAATCCATGTGAAATTTGGCACAGTGGTAGAGGGTCATGGGAGGATGTGAATGAAGCAATATTACATCAACTGGCCAAAGGGGGGCGCTATAGCAACCACTGAAATGGCAAACTTTGAATGGGTATATCTCATGCCCCGTATGTCGCAGAGACATGAAACTTTGCACAGAGATGCCTCTCCTCATGAGGAACAAATTTGCCTCAAGAACCCATAACTTCCGCTTATATAGATTTTCCGCCATTTTGAATTTTTTTGAAAAACACTTCAAATGGATCTCTTCCTAGGAAGTTTGAGCGATCTGCATGAAACTGGGTGAACATAATCTAGGGACCAATATCTAAAGTTCCCTCTTGGCAAAAGTTGGAAAACTTACTAAAACTGAGCTTCTATAAGGCAATGAATATTGCGGAGGGCGTGGCTCATCACATAAAGGTGTATAACATGTCAAGGGTTTCACCCATCACCACGCAACTTTGTAGGCATATGACCACACATAATCTGAGGGGACCCCTCCATTATTGACCCCATCAAACAAAATGGGGGTGCTAGAGAGCTCATTTCTTATCTAGGCCTAACCGCCATATCGATTTGACAAGACAGTGGAGCATGACAGGAAGGGTGGGAGAGAGAGAGCAAGGAAGACATGCAGCAAAGAACGAAGGCCGGATTCCAACCCCCACCACTGTGACAAGGCCTAGCCACACCTTTCCCATGTGAACTACCAGTGCACCCCACTTTTAAGTCAATACAACATATAAACACTTTAACTATCTGCCTTTCAACGTGCTACCTCAACTACTAATGTACAGTTTTAGCCCACTAACTATCCCACTATAGGCAATGGTACTACTGTACTTTAAATAAAGCAATCGTACTATCAAATTCACAAACACTCTGTCTGAATACATTGCTCTTCTTAATGGGTTCAGTTGACTATTTAATCTGCAATTTCCTATGACCTGTATCCCAAACACACACCATGTGAAACTGTACGTGGGCAACTGTGCACTCAATGGGTATGGACTAGTGTTTTATTAATGATGGCTAAGTGCCATTAAGGTATCCCACTAAGCTGTGCCATGAGCCAGCATGCACACTCTCAGGACCCTGAAACTGAAAGTTACTGTGCCTCTCCTGCTATGAGACGTCAGAATGTCTCCTGTGAATATGGGCTATAATGGGATTAAATAACCACAGAAGCCTTTAATTAAGAAGCTTTGAGTGATCTTCTTTAATGGAATGATTTATGTGCGTAAGGAAAGTACACGAAGATGTAACGTACAGTTCATGGGTTTCATGGTAAACAAAAACACTGACAGACAGCGGAGCCCTGAAAGAGAACATTAGGCTCAAAGGGGTCTTGAGCCACTTCAGAGGCTGCAGGCCTGTAACTTCTTGTCAGCCAGTTTGAGAGACGCCCAGGTGTTGAGCATGGAGGCCCTCAGTTTGCACCACACCAGGTGGTCGGTCAGCCCGAAGATCTGCGCGGCAAACTGAGCAGCAGCCTCAGGGGAGAGGATGGTGGAGCAGCCAAGGCCTGCAGGAGAAGTCAGCGATGAAGGAGCGGTTACTCTGATGAATAAAGTCACATGTGGCAAACGATTTAGGAGAAGTGCTGTGCTTACCGCTCGGCATACGCAGGGATGACCAGACATCTTGTGCACCCCAGTCAGGAGTGAGAGGTGGGCAGTTGATGACGGGATACGCCGTGTTCCCAGACATCACAGGACCAAGGCCGTTGCTTCTGCCAGCTACGGCCACAAACACAGTGGGTACGCCGTCACCTGAGGAAAAGCATACAGATATCATGACACACTTGATAACTAAATCCTCTCTCCTTCAGGAGGGGAGCATTAAATATAAATACACACCTTCATATTCTGCTTTGATGCGGAGTGTCTCATCTGGACCTTTGTGTGCAGAGGTGACTCTCAGGATGCAGGGGATCCCGTAGGAGGTGCAGGCCTTCTTGATTTTCTCACAGTGGGCCATGTCTGAGGTGGAGCCCATCAAAACCACCACCCTGCCACTGCCCTGGGGCTCCAGAAGCAGCTGGAGACACAACACAGCACTCATTAGCTCCATGCAAGTCCAAGTTTATATGTTTACTTAACTCTTTGAAACCTGAGAAAATTGGCTTTATTTCTTTTTAAAATGTGGGAGGAAGGCAGCGAACAATGAAAGAGGAAATGACCCCCCCCAAAAAAAGAAAAGAAAAAGAAATTAGTAAAAAAAAAAAAAAAATTAAAAACAAGAAAATTAGTAAGTTATTAGTTAGTTATTTTAAAATTTCATTTTTTTAAAATTATGTCACAAAAGTAACATAATTTTAAAAAAAATGAAATTTTAAAATGTAGAAGTTATAATTATAAATATATTTTTCCAAAGTTTTTTTTCTTTTCACCCATTTTTTAGAAATTAATTTTCAATGTTTACTATTTTTTTTGCAATTCATTTCTTATGAAATTGCTTAGTACCCTTTTTCCTCTGTTTTTGAAAGAAACCACACCAATTAGCTCAAGTTTCAAAGGTTTAAATACTTGCGAAAGGCACCTGAAAGCAGCACAAGAAAAGTGATGTTGCTGCAGCTTTCAAAGGGTTAAAGCGAGACCATGCAACATTAGGTGAGCAGTGGCCACATGTGAAAAACACTGGATAATAATAATATATGTTAACCCTGTTGGTTACGTAGCAATACTGAGCTAACACTAGCCATACCAGACTACATAAAGTCATAGCAGTAAAACTCCTGGGTGTATTTATTGAGAAAAAGTGCATTTAATTGCTCCTGGATTCAACTTTTTGTATCACCACACAGAATGAAGCAGATATCTCCTACTAGCTCACCTAGCACCACTGAGCTAGGTTACAGCTAAGCCGAGTAGGATGCTATTTATGTTTACATCTCACACTGTCACGAGCATGAGCACAAGTCTCTCATCTGTGAGTAGATGCATTCTTCCTTCTGCGCTGTGATACAGTTGGCAGGTGTAGTTTGGTAGAAAGAAAATAGTTCCTACACGAAACTGCTCAAAAAAAAAAAAAAAAAGGGGGTCTTTGATATTTAAAAACTGAAAATGACACAACTGGAGAGCAACAAAGCTCAGATAATAGTTTGTAATGAACTTTGTGTGTCTGTTATAACATGTTGATTAAGAACAAAGAGTAGATTGGGACAATAGGTTCAGTGTACCTTGACCCTTTCAGAGACCCACTCAAAGTTCCTCTTCACCATCTGCATCGCCTCAGGAGTAACTTCTTTCAAGTCTCGGTACACCTACAAAGAGATGAACACAAGTTATTTCAGCTTTAATCTTAATTCTTAAAGCATCAAAATAAAATAGCAGGACCCGAAGAAGTCCTGACCTGCTTATCTTTCTGCTGGCTTCGATCTCCAGCCGGCCACAGCCTCCATGAGTCGTTGTCGATCACATCGGCGAGGACGATCTCTTGAGTCTTTACGTTCACACCAAATTCGATCTATAAGCAAGGAAGATGATCCTAAGTTGTGAAGCAGCTACAAAAAGTGTTCACACTTGGATGTCAGATTAACCAGCAGAGGGTGCTGCTGCACAGTTTACCTTCATATCCACCAGCGTGCAGTTCTGAGTGGCCCAGGCTTTCTCCAGAATCTCAAAGATGGCCACAGTGCTGCGATTCATGATGTCCACCTCGCACTGACCGATGGTGAGTCCGGCCAGAGTGAATTTGGCCGCCAGTAGCTGCTCCTCTGACCACTGGGGGTCGTTGTTGGCATCATCCTGCAGCAGAGAGCAACACAGTACGTTTGGATTGATGCGATTTTGACACTTTGAGTGAAGGTACAGCACTTAGAGACAGATAACACATTGGAGGCCAGGAGCTGTATTCACAAAGCTTCCTAGAATTGTGAGGCTTTCTTAGAATTTCCCTTAAATTTAAGACTAGGTTGTTATACAGATAAGTTATTCACAGAGCATCTTAACCCTTAAAAGAGCTCCTAAGGTAGAGGACTATTAGGAGCACGGAGGAGGACTAATCAGAGGAGAAAATGGTGGAAACACAAAGAGGTCAGAGAAATATTCTCCAGACGCTGGATGACAGTGAGTAAATGAAACGCTACAGATTAGATGGTGCCGGGTTAATGTGTGTGGTTGCTGTCATTAAGGATACACACACATTTCCCACCTAACACTACAATGCCAGAAATAAAATGATCACAACACTAAGATATTTGGTAAACTGAGCTCAGCAGAGTGATCACACTAACAACACTCTCACAGTCAGCATTTCATTTCCAGCCTGCAGGCTCACAAAGGGGTGTGTCTGTGACGACCAATCACATCTGTTAATAAAAGAATGCGTCATGCTAAGCAACGGGGTCAACTCACCTCCTCACTGAAGCAAAAGTTTCTGTCTCTACCTTGCTCAGCTCTGAGAACTTTCCTAGATCACTCCTAAGCTAACACTAAAAATGTTGAGGCTAAGTTAAGAGCTCTTTGTGAACGTGACTCACTTTGAAGAACATCTCCATCTTCAGAGGGGAGAAGCGGTAGCCTTCTTTGACTCCTGGATTCCTCTTGAGGAATGATCCAGTTGCGACTCTGCGACAAACCCACTCGATGGGAATCATCTCGCAGTGGGCTGCGATGAACGCTGTGTCCGAGTGCTGCTTCACAAAGGCAGTCTTAATGCCTGGAAGAAAGAGGGGGCATTAAAATCAGCCTAAGACTATTACATAGTCCCACATTAAGGCACCAAAAGCTAAACCACGATTGGTTCAAGAGCTGTGAACAAAGTTAAGTCACAACTAAACCTCAGTATGTTTTAATTTCAACACTGAGGGTTCATTTGGATCACAGACAGATGTTGCAACACACCAGTGCTTTAAAGATTTTCACGTTCTGTCATGCCCCTGAAATGAACACTGAATGAGCAGGATGTGGTCGGTCACGTTCTGTTGAATTATGCACTATAAAGTTTCAAGTCACAAGACAGCCATCACCACACTCATGAGTGGCATTTGGGTTATACTTAGCCAATTACTTTTAAATGAAAGCAAGATGGAGAGTCATTTGGGAGAATCTGGGATTTTTGGGGCCTAATGTCACGAACATGCACACACCATGCCCCCCGTACACATGTCATCACTACCATGTGGCTCTGTCGGTTCTGCATGTGATGCATGTGTTCAGTCAAAAGCATTTGTTGGATCATGTATGCTTAAAAAAAAAGACATAAAAAGAATTTTTATGCACCAATCTGTGCCTTTCCTGCATCAATTGATGGTGTCAATGTCTTTAATATTATTAAAAAAATTTTTAAAAATGTGTCTGCTTGTTTCTATGTTTTAGTGTAGGAGACAAATGCACATATTCTAAATATCGAGGGGGGCATGTCCTCTGTGTCCCACCCAAAATGACTACAAGCCTTATAAAAAAGTTTTTACTGAACCTTATGTTAGATTAAATTTACAGAAAGGGAAAATGTGTTCAGTTACCAACAGGTAGCTTGCCTTGATGGTATGAAGGTATTCCCTTTTTACTTTTATTTTGGGGTTGCTGTTTCATTTTGTGTTCTATTGCCCAGAGTACAGTGACCTGAGAAATCATTTGTTTGACAATTTAGTTGAGGAACGCCGATTTGTTTTGGTTATCTGAAGGTAAAGTTGTGTTGGCTCTTTATAGGGCTGCAACTAACGATTATTTTCAATGTCGACTAATCTGTCGATTATTTCTTCGATTAGTCGACTGATCATTTTATCGAAAAATGTGTTGAGGATGCTTTTCTAGCCTTTGCCATGTTTGACACAGGTGTCTGGCATTTTGCAATCAAGTGATGTTACTGCCTGAACCCTTATGTACAGCTGCATTCACTTGTCTTGTATGCCTGAAGAAGGTCACAATGACTGAAAGCTTGCATTAAACTGATATATGCACAGTGTTTGAGTGGGCGGCTTCTGTTTTCAGTCTGTCTCTCCCAAACCCCAAAATGACGTCATCTAATGTCTTGTTTCGTACTCACGCCAAAGGGTTTTAGTTCACCGTCATAGGAGAGTGTGTAAAGCTGCCAATATTTGAACGGAAGAAGCTGCAATAAGAGTATTTTGGGGTACTTTCATAGTACTTTTCTATGAAAAATGACTCAAACTGATTAGTCGACTACTAAAATAGTCACATTATTTTAATAGTTGATTAGTCATCGATTAGTCGACTAATAGTTGCAGCCCTACCTTTTTACTGAGGATATTTTTGCTTTAGAAAGATTTATAGATAATTCATGGAGGAGAATAATGTATCCATCGTAATAAGACCCTTTTGTAATATAAATTTAGCGCTTCTACATGTTTTCCTTTTGAATTTGTGGAACTGTATGTCATGACTTGTCATGTGACCATCCCAGTTGTTGCCTAGTGTCTTGTAAGCTGGGTTTGTCAGACAAAAACAAACCATTTGAATGTGTCAGTTTGGGATTTAAATCATTTTAAATGGCTTTTTAAAAACTATTTTCTGAGATTTAATGGATGTACCGTTAAACTTTAATTACTAACCCGGGCTATTATTTGCTTAAATCACTGAACACAATGGTCTTATATTAGGAACAGGCCTTGAATTCTTTTTACAAGAAACTGTTGCTCAGCAAAGATGTGATATACGATCAAATTGTTTATTTGAACCAGTGTGAATATTACTTGTATTACTTCAAATTAGGCTGGTGCTCATGGCTTCAGGAAAGTGAACTTAAACTAATCAAGCTGGTGTCGTGTGTAGCACATCCATACAAGTTTAAACTTCTGTATTTGATTGTGTGATCCAAACAGCTAACTCAAGTTGGTAGCCAACACTCTGGTTTATACATCCAGAGAACTTCTACATAATAAACTACTTGGCAAACAGATCGGGTGTGTAATTGAGATGGGCTTATTTGTCAAAATGTGGAGCCACATCGGGCCAGTAAAGGGACTGAGTGTTTAATTGGGACTAGGATTTTACAGGTAAATTTTAAGGTAACTACCAAGGGTATGAGAAAAGGTAAATAGGTCAAAGGTTTGCAGTTTGGCTGCATATGAATCCAGTGAAATTAAGTTATAAGGGGAGGAAAAAGTTGTGTGTGAGGGAGTGCTTATAAAATCAAATCCCTAAATCATATAGTAATGAAACTCCTCTGACTTTTTCAGCATGTGGGAAAGTTGCCTCAGGGCTGCAACGTTATGACACAACTGCTGCACACATTACCTGGCTGGCACCTTTGAATGGATCTATAATAACTTGACTGGGTCCTCACCAGATTCCTGAAGCAGCTTGAATACGCAGCTCGTCGTTTTGTTGGCGATGGCAGCCTTTCCCTCCATCTGGTCTTTCCTCACCGCATTCCCAGCTGTGATCTGGTCTTTAGACTGGACCAGAACCAGTCCGGGCTGGTCCACGATCTCGAAAATCTGCTTTGTCTTTCCCTCATTCAGCTTCTGGCCGATGTTCAACTCTAGAGAACACATGCGCACACACACAAAACAGGGAAAGTACGCACATTAAAACCCTGCACGTTTATCATATATTCTGAGATATGCATTAATATTTGTGCCGTACCTGGTGTGGAGGCCATGTTGGGGTTCTTTACCAACCGACAGTCCTGAAACAAGAAGTGAAAAATGACACGCAACTGTTAGAAAGTCGCAGGATGAAGAGGCAGCAGGAGGCGTGCAGGCAGCACAAGAGGGAAGTGGACTCTGTCTTACGTGCTCTGACAACCAATCACATCCCCCCGCTCGTTCTGACAGCCAATCAGAGCAGCGCATTAGTCACCACGTGAGGGGAAGATGCCCCAACTCCAAATAGTTGCAAGAAGAACTTTTTTTTGGAGTTTAACCACAAAACTGGCCCCGTTTTCCCTTTGACGAGAAGATTGATTTATCAGGAAACTTCAGCAAGAGAAAACAAGCGGCCGCTCGAGCTGATCGATTAATCAGATTCAGATTAGCCTCCTTATCGAAACATACCACGTGTGTTTCGTCACTTCAATATGTTTGATGTTTAATGTATGATAACAGCAGCAGCGTCGCTTACAGCTGCTTTTCTTTTCACGTGTCACTGAGTTTTGTCCTGGAGTCGTTATTTCACGGCCGCTTCAACAATGCCAGCTGAGTTTGTGTTGTTTTAACGAGCCACGCAGTACGTTATCGTCAACGCTCGCTGCACGTGCTCGGTCAATACTATCAGAGCGCACGAGACCGCCCAGGTTAACTGAGGACTGAGGCACACGGCGGCCGGATGGAGTTTGAGGAGTCCGGTATCGGGGAGGAGTGCGGCGTGTTCGGGTGTGTGGCGGCCGGAGAGTGGCCCACACAGCTGGAGGTGGCTCAGGTCTTGACCCTGGGGCTGGTGGCGTTACAGCACAGGTGAGTTTACAGAAAGGTGTGTATGTATGTGTGTGTGTGTCCTCTTTAACTGTCATGGTGTGTCCGGCACCAACCGTGCAACCAAAAGCTACTGTGCAGATATCAAGCCCAAAGAGTTCTCCTAAAGTGGGCTAAAAACAGCTTTTTATTTTGTTTGAAATTTAACTTAACACTAAAAAAAAAAGTTTTGCATGTTTTGTCACAAGTATCTGCATGACTGTTCAATCCAATCTGACTGGAAGCAGCATTGTTTTGCTGTGGCACTGTGCTGAGAACAAAAATGTGACAACAATTAGTCTGCAGCTACAGAGTCCTTATGTGACCATAATTACTGCACACGTTATAATTTGGGATTCTTTTTTTACTACTTAACCCTTTGAAACATGAGCAAAGGACTTGATTTCTTTGGGAAGGAGGCAATGAGCAACTTAGGAAGAAATGGCCGAAAAAATAGTTACAAAAAAACCCCCCTGAAAATTTGTAAATAAATAATAAAAATGAAACCTGAAAAATGCTTAAAAATAATAACGAATTTGTAACATAATTTTAAAAATATATTTCTGATAATTATAAATACAGTTTTGTGCACATTTTTTCCATATCTTATTATTAAAAAAAAACATAGGAAGAAGGCAATGAACAATGAAAGAAGGAATTAACCAAAAAATCTGAAAAAGAAATGAGTAAAAAGAGAAAATTAAATACAAGAAAATTAGTAAAAAAAGAAAGTAAGTTAAAAATAAACAAAAACACCCGAAGAGTGCTGAAAAATAATAATTTTGTGACATAATTTTAAATTGTAAAAATTACAGTAATTATAAATATATTTTTCCCTAGCTTTTTGTCTTTTCTCCCATTTTTTTTGTTTGTTTTTAGAATTAACATTCAATGTCTATTTTTTTTTCTGCAATTCATAGGACATTTCTTACCAAACTGCTTAGTGCCTTTTCCCCCTTGTTTTCAAAAGAAACCAAACCAATTTGCTCAGGATTCAAAGGTGCATCTGAAAGCAGCACTAAAACTCCAGGTATCAAAGGGATAAGTTACTGCGTTATTTATAAATGGGTACATTATTTATATTTCAGCACTAACAGATTCTGCAATATTGAGCTACTGGTAAATTATTATTTTGTTGTCACGTATAGGACTTTGTATATTTCATTTGTATTTTCGTGCTCAGTGTTTAAGTGGAGTCATTGTGTTTCCTTGGTTTTGAGCTAATTGGTTCCTACCTGTGCTTGTTTTGTGGGGACAGGTATGAGTGATACATGAGAGAGAGAGAGAGTGCTTTGGGCTTTACAGTGAAGAGAAGTTGCTGTACCACTAAGTTGGGATGTGTAGTACTGTCTTGCAGAAAATTAAACGAAGAGGAGGAGACAAGTGTTGTAGCCTGCTTATTAACCACAGCCCAGGAGAACTGGGGAACACTGACAGTTAAGAAAAGAGGGTTTTATGAGCAACAACAACAACAAATACCAAAAAGTAATAATGCATTACAGTTACCCCAAATTAAAGGGGAACACCACCTAAATTAAGAATTCTAATATGTTATTTCCAGGAGGAAGAGACCTCTGCAGATAATTTGACTCCCTGTAAAAACCTCCTGCCACTGAATCCCCCTAAATCTTACACACTGCTCCTTTAATTATTGATTAATCTGCTGCAGCATTAACCCCAACAATAGCCCAGTAACAGATATTCAAATTGCTTGTTTAATTGCATCAAATTGTGACTTTTTTTGCTTGAAAAGTGACCGTTATTGAAATAGTTGATTGATTTTCTGTCACTAAACTAATTGATTTATTGACTAGAGGTTGTAGCTTTAAAAGATGAAACTCATGCTCTCCTAACAGGCAGGAATAATCTGTGTAATCTGTGAGATTACAAAGTTTCTTCCAGCACAGCAGCATCATGTCTCCTCTGGACTCTTACGCCCTGTTATTTCTTCAGTTCACCTTGATTGCACAATGTTTTATGACATGGGATTAGTAGGTATTACCTCTCTCTCTGGGGATGGGTCGGGTGAGGCGATTGAACAGACTGAATTGATCTTCATTATCGGGATGGGATCCTGCTCCTCTTTACACTGGGCCTCCACCTTATCAGTGCCAGTGTCCAGCTTTTTAATTGCTGTCTGGACTGTGGGGTCTGAAAAGGGAACAAAGGTGGCTTTAAAATCAGATTATTATCCTGACATCATCTGAAAGCTGTTATATGTAAAAAGCAACACTAATCCAACATTTTAAATCATCATGCATGAGCAGAGTTTCTTGTTCTCTTGGTCTGACAGCAGACGCCAGCATGAGTTGTGCCTCTTGTTAGCAGTTACAACCATGCCCTTATCCATAATATGATCATGAGGTTCTGTGGCACATCATGGGACTGAGTCAGCAATTACAAAGGCTTCAGTCAATAGTGGACATCATGCAACACGCGCTAAGTGATTACAGACGGAGACACATTTCAAACCTTGATCCACAGCTTTCCTCTTCATCCTTCTGTTTGCTGAAGAGACGTCCTCTCTCTTTACCCGAGCTTCAGAGGCGCCTGCAAACAGCAGCAGCAGTTAAAACACAACAGGCCGTTCTTTAACAGGGGAAAAATGCAGTGTTTTTATTCTAGCTTTTTGGAAAAGGTTGTTAACGTCCTATTTATTTCAAGAATTTTCTTCAAGATACACTATCACTTCTACCACTAGACGTGTGTGTGGCGTTGTATTTTTCTGCTGAGACTCTGCCCTTTGCTTGTATTTTCTTATTCTCTTCTTATTTTCTGTGCTTTGGACATTTATGGCCGTGTAACCCCCGCGAAACTGAAGCAACCAGGTGCCAGACCGTAAACAGCAGGCTTCGCTGGCAACAATGTTTGCAAACAGTAACCAACAATCCTGCATAGCATACCTTTTAAATTGAGTTTTTAAAGGGTCAGTTTGCCTGAATTACAAACCATTAAAATCACAATTGCTAATCAGGCCATTGGGATAGTTTTGTCTCTATTTGTCCACATTATTAGATTGACCTCTCCTCTTCCAGTACATGCATTTAAGGAGGCTTTCACATGAGTGACCGGGCCCTGGTTCTGAGTACACTTGACCCCAGAGTGCAGTTCATTTGATTAGTGTTAACACTGCGTACCATATCCAGGCATCGTACGCCGATGCATGCCTTAGTCTACTTGGTTCAACGTCAACTGTACCGAAACACGGAAGCATACAGCTTAACGCAAGGAGGTTATGAAACAGTCTCAATTTAACAGTGCAGCGCAGTCGACCATGGACAGACCCAGATTCAGCGTCGCTGCTGCCTTCAACCTGTAGTCAGAGCACCGGCGGGAGGTGGAGAGATCTGCTCCCGACAGCAGCGACTCATCCCCTGTCGGGAGCAGAGCTTTGCCTCACTGCTCTGACAGTTCCTGCTGATGATGGCGCCCAGAGCAACAGTGTTACAAATGTGAAAGCTGAGTGGCGGGAAAGTTGAGGGGGGTAATCATAGTCGAGCATCGTACGAATCAGTGATATCTGATATGGAAACACCTTTAACAATAATATTCTACTCTTGAATTACTCTCTGCAGAAAAAGTAGTAATTATAAAACCATATAAAAGTTTTGGAGATCATAAATTAGATTTAAGTGATTTAATATTTAGATTTTGTGACTTGATGACAGAACTTCTGAAAACACAAGAGATGTAAAGTCCAAAAAAAGCTTTGTTTTTGGCTGCTATGAATCTGCTTATGTAGATTTCATGAATGGATTGTGGTCATCGACAGTAGAAAGCTACGTGTGTTCATCAAACACCTGCTCACTACACATAAAAAAATAACGATGTTTGGCTCACTCATTAATGTGTGCTGTTGGTCTTCATGCAGCCTCAGCTCTTCATTGCTTGCTGTCCCATCGAGGCACATAGACGAGACAGAATCAGAACTACAGGTTTTGTCCTCGGCTGCTCCCGCCCCTGTGGTCACTGTGTTCGTCTTTTTCAAATAGACATCTACGCGTTCGTTCTCCTCACAGCCCTCCAACACCTCAAGTCTGCTTGAATCTGCTTGTTGATCTACAGCTGCTGTGTCATGTGACGAGCCGTTAGTTTTGCGATTCATAATGGCATCCACCTCGTCATAGAACCTCATAAGGCGCCTGGGGTCGGCTTCGTCGCTCTTTCCTCTTTGAAGGGAACGGTAAAGGTACTTGAGGTTTTTGTACTTGGTGTGGCACTGCTTCCAGTCGCGTTCAATGCCCTGCTGCATCAACCTGTTGGAGATCTGGACAAAGATGTCTCTCTTTCTAGTTGAGCTCTCCAGCTGCCTGCACACACGCTCGTCCGACCAGACTTGGATGAGCGCTCGCACCTCCTGGTCGCTCCAGTTTCGGCCTGTGTCCGACACCGTGACCACGTGGAACTGGTCAGAGCTGGACGGATCTGTGAGTGTCAGATGGGCGTCTGGAGTGAACAGAAATAGATTAGGGAAAGAAAAGATAACACATACTGTTGTGTTTATTTATGTTGCATACCTGTTGCTCTCCATTTTGCTTCCACGTCTCCGTCCATGTCATAATCATCACTGTTGTCATCTGGAAATAAAAAAAGGAGAAGAACATTTGACTGCTCTGTTGGCCTTGAATACAAAACTAATGTATGCACTACAGACAGAAAACATACCATCATCAATTTCAATGACAACCTCATTTTCTGAGGCCGTTGTCTGCAGCCTCCCTGCTCCCGTTTCTCCATCATACAACCTCTTCTGCATCTCCATGGTCCCATTTTCCAGTCCCCGGTCCAGCAGGATGGCTTCCACCTCATCGAAGAACTTCATGTACTTCCCCGGGCCTCCTGCGGCGCTGCCTCCAACAGCGTGTGCGCTTTTAGCAGTCTTGTAATCGTATTTCAAGTTCTTGTATTTAGTCCGACACTGTTTCCAGTTGCGCACCACCCCAAAGTTTCTCTGCATCTGACGGGCCATCTCCTGGAAGATTGATTTGTTGCGTAGTGTGCACTTCAAGCGCTCTCGAATGCGCCGGTCAGCCCAGACGCACAACAGTGCCCGCACCTCGTCGTCCGTCCAGTGGCGGCCCCCCTCCTCAGCCACGCTCGCAGCGTAAGGGAGAGCCCGATGGATGAGACTCTTGATACCTGCACACACATGCACACACTGTGTTATCTTTGACTCAGTTTTGATTTTAAAAAGTAAGTTGGAGTTGAGTTGAAGTTAAACTAGTTTGACTGACATGCTTGTTTATCTGATCTGTCAGTTGTTTAAAACGTGTTGAGCGTTGTCATATGTCGTGATCGTCAGCGCAACAGTTGGGGTTGAACCTACATTTACCTTCCTGCATTGGGATAGTGACTGAGGAAGGGTAGACTCCTCTTTGATTACCCACATCTTCCACCTCTTCCTCCCAGCTCTCCACTGGCCTTCCATCCACTCCTGGGCTGTAGTTTGCTGAAGTGCCTGCTGCTGCGTCAGGCTTCCTGCTCTGAAGTCCCAGGCTTCTGCACTTGGCCTGACACTCCCACCAGCTGCGCACAACACTGAGCCTCCTCAGACGCTCTGAAATCAACTCGAATGTGGTTCTGCTCTCAGCTACGTGCTGAGCTCCCACCTCGTCCCACACTGACATGAGAGCCAGCACCTCTGCCTCCCCCCACTGCCTCTCCACCGAGCCTTTTTCCTCTGCCACCTCCCTATCACCTCCTCTTTGTCTCTCTGCTCCTCTCTCCATGTTTGAGCTGACCTGGAAACGCTTTCTTTTCCCCAATCCGTCTGTCTCTGCTGCCCGGTTCCCTAGGCAACCAGGCGGTTAAGCCTGAAAGCAACGCCTCCATGCTGAAAAGCAGCCTCACCACTGGCTTAAGCTGTGTGCCGAGGGGGCGGGACCAACTGTAATCTGAGAAGCAGCTTGGTATATAGGCTGAAGCTGCAGCAAGGCGACTCTCCGTAAATGGCAGCTCCACAGCCGAGAAGCAGACTCTTCTGTTTTTTTTTTTTTATTTTCTCCTCCTCATTCCTGATTCACTTTGCCAGAAACAAACCAGTTTGGTTTGCCTCAAGGCTCATACCCAGCTCTGAGAATCAAACAAGTTTATTCATGTTTAGTCTTGCAGCAAAGACACTGAAAGATCATTCGTTTTTAAACTCACTTTCCACTGATAAATTTACACTGTTGTGATTTACATGTGATTGTGTGTGTCTTCTCAGGGGTCAGGAAAGTGCCGGGATTGTCACAAGTAATGGAGCCAGTCCGCCTACATACACAACCCACAAGGTAACAATGGTAGAAGCCACTTTTACAGTTAGACTATATAACTCACAATACTCAATACAGGAAACTTTTTAGCTGCTTTTCATTAAAGAAGCTCGACATGACAGTCAGAGCAGATCTGTTAGTAATCAGTTACTTGCCTCAAAAGCAACTGAATTACTGAATCAAGTGCTGCATAAAAAAGTAGTTTGTTGCTAGAAAAAGTAGCTTTAGCATTATATAAATATCTGCTTCAGTTCTTTTATCAATGAACACATAGCTTTATTATTTTAGTGTTGCTGTGGCACAAGTGGGACATGCCAGTTGTCATATTTTTATCTGTGATTGTTGCCATTATCACCGATGAAAAGTACTGTCAGTGGAACAATAAAACATGTAATGTTAAAGGCCTGTTTAATGTAGCTGAGACAGGAATTCAGGACTCTTGGCAAGTCAAGTGAGTCATATGAAACAGCAACTGTATCTCAGACATTTGACAGTAATTTCTTATCAAAATAGGCCTAATAAAATAAAAGTGATAGAAGTTCTACACAAAAACATAAACACACTGAGGTTTATCCTTAAACATGACCAGAAATTCAAATCCTGCACACACACACACACAACTCAAAACTATAAGTATATTTTGTCCTTGATCTCAAGGAGGAATATATGTCTGTATTTCCAGATCATTCATTTTCAGTAACCACTTATCCTGTTAGGGGTCGTGGGGTGCTGGAGCCTATCCCAGCTGACATTGGGCGAGAGGCAGGGTTCACCCAGGACAGGTCACCAGACTATCACAGGGCTGACACATAGAGACAGACAACCATTCACACTCACATTCACACCTACGGACAATTTAGAGTCACCAATTAACCTGCATGTCTTTGGATTGTGGGAGGAAGCTGGAGCACCTGGAGGAAACCCACACTGACACGGGGAGAACATGTAACAACTTACATAAACATGGCGTGCAATAGTCAACGTTCCACCTTCTCTTCCTCACCTCTGTGTCTTTCTCAGTCTCCCAAACGTACACACGCAAGACGGAGAGACTGAACGCTGCTCACCTGAGCCGCACAATGCTATGGATGAGATCATAACAGGGAAAAAAAAAATTGGTAAATTGTCCGCTAGAATGACGAGCCCATTGAAATTTCAGTAACTGTTATTTATTTGAAAAAGTAATTAGTTACATGTGTAGTTACTGCGAAAATCTGTGGACTTACATTAACGTGTTACACTTCCAACACTGGACATGACTAAACTGTTTGTGTTTGGGCTTTTAGAATATCCTGTCTGTGTTTGAGCATGTCAACACCATATCATAACAGAGATAAGACTCATAAATAGGTCATCCATGTCCATGTAAACACACTCTATGATTGCCTGCACACAGCTCTCAACATGGAGGTGGCTGAGCTAGCAGTTAGCAGCTGGACGCTAACACTGCTAGTTTGGGGGGACAAAGGGTGGGCGTTATGTTTCCGCAGTGACGCCGTCCCGCCAACATGGGTCAGGGCAGCATTATCAGTGGTGACCGCTGTATAAGTGCAGCGCACGGCTGTGGCGAGTAGCTAGCCAGTGGGATACACACGCAGAGACTTGCATGTGTTGCCGGTCTATCACAGCAAAAAACAGATAAGATCAGATTACAACACACACACACACACAAAGGAAGTGTGACTTAATTCTCTGCCCCACTTTACTCCAATATATCTTTACATAGCAAGAAGTTGTTTGCTGCTACATTACTGGGTTGAATAGGTACACCATAATAAAGTGGTCATTTCCATGTACACAAAAATACACAATTACATTGACCTCATTACTATGTTTGTTTGTGGCTGTGCTGGTTGTTGTAAAGCTTTATCACACTCAGATAGCGACCTGGTTTTCCACTCTACAACATGACAGCTGCACATTACTGTTTACTTTACTATCATTTCTGCAGATTGTGTAACTGAAGACATCTCTCACTGAGTTCTCCTTTGCCATGTTTTGTTTTTAGGGAATGGGATTAGTGAGCACAGCTTTCCCACCCGAGGCTCTTCTGAAACTGCGCTATGGTAACCTCGGCATTTGTCACACACGCTATTCAACTACTGGGATTTCAGAGCTTCAGAACTGCCAGCCCTTTGTTGTGGATACACTGCATGGCAGGATTGCCGTGGCACACAATGGAGAGCTTGTTAATGCTCATGCCCTGCGGAAAAAGGTGAAGATGGCCCCCTGACTTCACTGAGTGAGCCATGTGCATATCAATGGCCTGTCCGGGGTACTCTGATGCAAATGTTGACAAACCAGACCTCTGTATACAGTGTGCTTAACATGTATTCATCTATTTATGATTTTGTGTGTAATAACTTTGTTCTTGTCATTGTAAATGTGCTGTGCAGGTCATGCGTCACGGTGTGGGCCTCTCCACCAGCTCAGACAGCGAGCTCATCACCCAACTGCTGGCACTGACTCCACCTATGGAGGAGCAGGATGCACCAGATTGGGTTGCCAGGTCTGATTATGACTTAATGCCTCGTAAATATTAACCTTTTTTTCTTCTACACTTTTTTAACACTAGTTTTTGTTTTATTTTTCGTGGTAATTTTGTATTTTAGAATCAAGAATCTGATGACCGAGACCCCAACATCCTACTCACTGTTGGTGATGTTTAAAGATGTTATCTATGCTGTGCGCGACCCGTACGGAAATCGCCCCCTCTGCATCGGACGGCTTGTTCCCATCTCTAAACTGCACAGTTCAGGTATTCAAATGTTTATCCTCTACTGACTTCTGACTTCTACTGCTGATTACTATGAGTACTCACGAGAGCTTATCATTGCTCAAGCCTGACCGTGTTTCGCCAGAGGTCAGATGTGTAAACTGGTGAATGATTAACATCAGTCTTTGTACCTTTGGTCAGCCGAAGAGGAGGACACCGAGGGTTGGGTTGTGTCATCAGAGTCCTGCAGCTTTCAGTCCATCGGTGCCAAGTTAGTTTTTCCCCCCACATATATCTTCTGCATTATAATGGAAGTGTTGTGGCTGATTACCATATTCATGTCCTTTCTGTTTCTCAGGTATTACAGAGAGGTGTTACCAGGAGAGATAGTCCAGATATCCAAGCACGGAGTCAAGTCTCTGAGTGTTGTCCCTCGCCCTGAGGGAGACCTCCCTGCCTTCTGCATATTTGAATATGTTTACTTTGCCAGACCAGACTCCATTTTTGAAGGTTTGAATGTTTATTATGGAGCATCCTTTCTACCACACTGATCTTAAAGGGACAGCTCACCCCAAATCCCTGCTGTTTTTTTATTCAGGGGTGAACTGTCCCTTGGCTCTCTGTGTCAAAGTGAAAGTGTTGCACGTTCAGTATTTTATTCCACTGTACTTCAGGGCAGATGGTCTACACTGTCAGGCAGCGCTGTGGTCGGCAGTTAGCCATCGAGGCGCCAACAGAAGCAGACGTGGTCAGCACTGTGCCAGAGTCTGCGACCCCTGCTGCCCTGGGCTACGCTCAGCAGGTCTGTCTACAAGCTGTCTGCTCCAGCTCTGTATAGAAATGCTGTAATACCCCCTCCTCCTGATGAACCACTGTCCTCTTCCTGTCCTCCTGTCACAGTCTGGGCTGCCATATATAGAGGTTCTGTGTAAGAACCGCTACGTTGGGAGAACATTTATTCAGCCAAACACCCGCTTGAGGCAGCTGGGAGTTGCCAAGAAGTTTGGGGCTTTGACGGACAACTTTGCTGGGAAAAGAGTGGTGCTGATTGATGACTCCATCGTCAGAGGCAACACCATCTCCCCCATTATAAAACTGCTGAAGGAAGCTGGTGCAACTGAGGTTTGTTGTCACATACTCTTGTATATGTGGTGACAGTGTTTTAATAGTGGGGATCGTGGCCCCCACCAAGGGTTGCAGGATAATTTTGAGGGGTCCAGAGATGATAAATAGGACGGGAGAGTAGAAAGAAAACTGCACAAAATTACATGTACTTTTTTTAGTCATTTTTTAATATTGCTTTTGTCTAATATATAGTATTCCTGCAGAGTTTTACAGTAGAGATGCCCAGCATCACCTGCAGTAAAGTTATTATACTTTTTTAAAATATAAGGCTTAATATCTGTCGCTACATGCCAAATAAAGGCAGCATATTTAATGAGTGAGCTCACTGTTCAAACCATCATCTAGTGACTTTATTGTTAACGAGAGAGGAAGTGTCAGGATCCATCTGATTCAGCTCAGCCGGTGATTGATTGATCAATCACATTAAATGTTCAAAATTAATTAGAGCAGCACCGGGGAAAACAAAACCCTTCTAAATGTTTATAGGTTGCCAATTCAGTCACAAGCCTGCCGTCTGTACCACCTCCACAACCAAATCCCAGGGGAAAAATATTACAGGTTGACCAATTGTCAGTCCTCGATACAAAATAAGAAAATACAGGCAGTCTCTCCACCGCCACACACTCCTAGTGGGTCATAAATGATGACTGAGAGGGAGTAGAAAGTAGAATTTTCCACAACATGGATTCTGACCTATATTTTCTCAACAGGTCCATATCAGGGTTGCCTCTCCACCGATCAGATACCCGTGCTACATGGGGATCAATATTCCAACCAAGGAGGAACTCATCGCTAACAAGCCCGAGTTTCAAGACATTGCTGGATACATTGGTGAATACTATAATAGTTCATCTCACTGAGTGTTCAAAATAGCTGTACAGTTCTTTGACAAACTTCATGTCACAATAAAAATATGAAGTCAGTGTGCCATCGTCCAGCTTCATTATGGTTTTATAGTCAGTTCAGTGAACCTCAATTAACACTTGAACTGTTGCCTAGGTGCTGCCAGTGTTCAGTATCTGACCGTGGAGGGCCTGGTATCAGCCGTTCAGGAGGGCATCGCCTCCTTCCAGAAGGACGAGGTGATCAGCTCCAGTAACAAGTCCAGTAAGAGAGTGGGCCACTGCACTGCCTGTCTGACTGGGAAATATCCAGTGGAGCTGGAGTGGTAACGCCATGACCAACCATTGTTACAGCAGCAGAAGCAGCAGCACTGTGGGCTCACTGCAAGCTCCCACAGCTGATAAACACGGAAAAAAAATTCTCTGTAGACTGGAAAAGAAGTGGTTGGGCATTTCAATACTGCTGTCTGGGACACCAAGAGATGTGTTGAATACACAGCATCTGCTTTCTGTACAAAGAATTATTATCCTGCTTAGATTCTGTCACTTAAAGGGTTTGGAGTTTTGGAAGTAGGTTTGTGTGGGGTACTTATCCATAGTCAGTGTATTACCTACAGCAAATGATACTTTTTTTTGGATACAATTTTACCTCACTGAACATGGGAGTTGCTGGTCTGCCACTGCTTCAATTGGTCATTTATTTGTGTTATTGTGAGACTGAAGTGCATCCAAACTGACCCTTTAAAACCCCAGTCACACAATAGCACAAACAAACGAACTAATTGAGGTAGCAGTAGATCAGCAACTCAAGTTCAGCAAGGTAAAATGGCCGTTTCTGTCAATGGAACCTGGCTTTGAAAAAGAGCAGACAAGTTTTGCCCAGCCACAGCAGTACTTTCCGTGGGCTACTCTTGTCTGCTTCTCCAAACTCGAGGCGCGCTGATCAACATCTACTGTACGTAATACACTGATTATTGATAAGTACCTCATTCAGCCCCACTTCAAAAAATCTGAACTATCGCTCTAAGCTAAAAATGTCAGTTAAAGTCCTCCAGTAGTTAGTCTCACTTTGCAGCAGTGATGTGGTCAGTTATTTCCTGATGTCACAAAGGTGTGATTCCAAGTGCATGTCTTACTGCACAGTGCTGATGCTTTTTGTTTTTTTAAACGTTACCATGTAAATGTATTTTGAGGAGTCTTTAAATAAGATTCACGTTTTCACATTCCTAGCCTTAAAACGGGAGCATTAGGTAGAGTTTGCCATGTCAGAAAAGCGCACAAGGCTTGTGACCAAAAAGTTAAAATGTCTTATTTTCCTGTCATGTTTACTTTTCTATCTTTATCTAAAATTAACCATGATGCTGTTTTGTTTTGGGTCTGCCTGCTGGATATTTTGTTTTCTAGACTTTCAACTGTACATGAATATAATGGAAAATAAATAATAAAGTTACTGCAATGGTAACAAGTGCTTGTTTTTTCTTTCAGAAACTGCATTTTGACAATGACATTTTTATTTTAATAATCAACAGATATAACAAGGAATAAACATGAGGTTGTAATAACTTAGGTAATGATGCATCATACAAGAAGATTCAGAGAGCATACAAGAGTATAAACCACAATTATTCTAACAGATGGTTTGGACAATACTTCGGACGAAACATTTAAAACATCCAAACAAACTTGAACTTGGATGGAAAACAAAGACACATGAACAGCTAAAAATTTAACATCAGCAGTTTTAGTTTAGTGATGCAATTTCCTGAGCTCACGTTAAAAATGCTTTTGGTTTTAATTCATCATTTGCACACTACCATAAGACTTTCACCACTATGTGTCAGAAAGTTTAAAAAGCTGCACTGACTTCTCCTGCATCACAATATTTTTCGTTCTTCAGCGGGCGGGCCGGTGTTTTCCTGATCACCACCTTTTTCTGCCCACGGGGAGGAAAAGAAGATTATGAGAACAAATGAATGTTCAGAGGCAAAAAAAACCAAACAGTGAACATAGGGATTTATTATAATCACCTGGGGGAGGAGCCACTGGCCATTCTGCTCTCAAGTGAACTTCCTGTTGAATGAAGCATAATAATTGGAAAAGGAATCTACAGTATGATACAATATTTCAACATTTACAAATTGCTTTATTTAAAGGCAGAAATGACAAAGACTTAGGGAGCATACCGTAAAACTTCAAGCAATAGCTCTGTTAAAACATTCAGATTTGGATTTGTGACCTAAGCAGCTAACTAACATTAGCTCAGGTGGGTTGCCAACAACCTGGTTCTATACATCTAAAGAACTTAATAAAAATGAACTGTTTGGCAACAAGACCAACCAGCCATTACTGATCAAAATGTGTAGCCACACCAGGCTAGTTAAAAGGACTGGGTGTTTACTTGGGACTAGGCTTTTGATTCAAGTTTTACAGTAACAGTGTTTTATAGATGAGGCTCACCCATGCCAGAGAAATCAGCCGCAGACACATGGCGGTGCCGACTCATCCAAGATTCCTGATGTGCATCTACTGAGCGCTGCAGGTTGTTGCTGTGTTTCATGGAGTTATAGGAGAGGCTATCATGTTCATATTCAGAAGCAGAGAGACAACGCCTCAGCATCTCTCTCCCGTGGCGTTTAGACCCTGGGGAGTACGTGCAGTACTCATCCCTGGAGCGTTTGGACTGGGGGTGGCTCCGCCAGTCCAACTCCCTGTGGCGTTTTCTCAGGAGGGAGCGATGGGGCGACAAGGCAAGAGCTGCCAGAGCTGAGGAAGAGGGGCCTCTGCTGGCCTCAGAGCTTCTGGCACAGAGGCGGCAGGGATGCCCATTAAAGAAAGATGATTTGCTCTGGCAGACAAACTTGTGGTAGAGCTTCAGAAAGTCCTCGTCAAGCTTTTTTGGGGAGTAGGAGATGCGGATGGACGGCAGGGAGGAGTCAAAGGAAAGGTGACGCCTGAGCCTGTGACAACCTCCTGCTGGTGTGGCTGACTGAGGAGAACGAAGCTGTGTGTAAAGGGAAAGGTGGGAGTCTTGAGGGTAAAGCATCCTCTCTGGCACAGCTAGCTTTTGTGGAGGGGTGGAGATTAATCTGGGCCTTGTAGGCTCTCTGGAAAAGCTTTCGGAAGAGGGTGCTTTTGGGCTTCTTGAAAAGGCACGAGGTGATCTGCTGAGGCTGGTCATCATCCTTGCCTGTAAGGGACTCTGCCTGACTGGGGAGTTGTAGATGTCTGGTCGTTCTCTTGCAGCGGTGCTTTCAGATGCATATGTGAAGCAGCCATTGGTCTGCGGGGAGTGTGCAGTGAGAGAAAGCCTTTTAGACCTGAGGGAAGGGTCCAAGGATGCTTTTGCGGTGGGATAGCAAGGTCGTGAAGGGCTGAGCGTGTAAGTGGAGGGCTGCTCTCCCGGCTGGGATACTTTAGACATAGTGAAGGTCTCATTTAGCGAACCCTCTCTTGGCTTGGAGGGACCAGAGAGGTCCATCACGAGGACAGACTGGTGCTCCTCTCTTCTCCCCCTCCCAGGAGATGGCTGCTGCGTTTGCCAATCCTGCATATTACTTAACATCTGCAGCGGAGACCGAGGGGTGGTCTCAGGCCCCAGGAACTGCCTTCTGACGGGGCTGCCCTCATTCAGCAGCGTTGTGTTTTTCGGGTTTCTGTTGTGTTTCAGTGTGACGATGAAGGTGTTGCTGAGATTGCTTCTGTTTGACTGCTGTCGCCATCTGTGGTACCTCCTCAGCACCGAGTCAGCTGCATCTGAGACATGCTGCCGGTGCCAGGCCCTCCCTATACGACTGATCATGCTGGGGTAGAGCTCCACCAAAGAGCTGCCTTGGCTTCTCAGAGTCATTTCCAGCTCCTCATCTTGGTCCTCAGGCTGGACCTCCACCTCAAAAATGGTTCTCTGACTCGCATCTGACGAGCTCACAGTCAGGTGAGTCGTGTCACTTCTAGCTGTCACTGTAGGGCGCAAAAAGGGAGAAGAAACGTCACCTTAAATTAGACACCTTTTCATTTCAATTTCTGGAAATAGCTCAAAACCATTTGCCTATTGCTTCCTCACCATCATCCTCCACAGACACAGACAGGTTGGAAGCACAAGTTTCATCAGCTCCACCGGATTGAAGCGTCAAGTTTAACTGTTGGGAAGAAAAAAAAAAAAACAAGAAAAAAAAACAAAAACAAAAAACAAAACAATAATGAATTTGAGATGTACAAGACATTGAAGACAGAATTGTTGAAATAAACACTAAATTTACCTGAGAGTCTGTTGTTATGTCCTGGGCTGCAAGGGAAGAAATATCAGAGCAATCAAATGAATAAATATACAACTTAAAAACAACTCTGTAAATTGCTTTTCATGTTTTAGGTTATGGATACTCACATCTTGACTCGTCACTCAAATCTGTCAGGCGCTGAGGAGAGGATAAGTGTCTGATTATAATAGCTGAAAATATATTCAATACCTGAATTCACTGAGAACATGCATTTAACCAAACTGCTTCCTAAATCAGGCTATTGTATTTTACGTCATGTGTGGATGCAGAGTATATTCATAGAAACCCAAAACTTTGATCCCACCTTGTTCAGCTCCATTTTTGACTGCCTCATGTAACGTTCAATTGCTTCATCATGCAGAGACAGAAAAGAAACACAATGAGACAAGGTCACATGACAACTGTCGAACTGCAGAGATGAAACAAATCACAGACTAGTTGGTTAACCTGAGTGAATGCAAAAACAAAGAAGCACAGTTGTGACATACCATTATTTAACTATTGACTCATCTGTAAAATGTCTTGATTGATCATTTATAATAAAAATGTCAGCGAGTGGTGACAATGCCGTTGAATTCTCTAATCGTACGCTGGCGATGTGTTGATGATTAATATAGTTTAATCAACCAATCAATATATCTATGTCTCAACACTTAAAACAGACAATTAAAAAAGAAAACCTATGGCTTGTCATAGGTATGTCATTGAAGACATCTACAAAGACATTTTGAATAGTGGAAATCTCTTTTTTTGATGACTAAAATTAAATTCTGACTAGTAATGAAAGCAACTGTAAATATCCCAATTTTTTTTCTTGTGCCAATATTACTTTTACAAGTTACAATTGTATTTCAGATGGCTGACATGAAACTCTAGATATTTGGAGTAACATTTTTACTTATCAATTACTTAATTTTAAATAGTAAGAACTGGATTTAAGATATCTAGAATTACTTTTGTGACACCTCTAATGTTGGAACAATTGCATTTATCTACAATAAACTTTACTTTGCCACTAGCAGGACTTAAATTGTCGATATCAGTATCTGTATTTCAAGTTATCTACAACATTGATTGCACTAGTCAAAACTTAATTTATAATATCTTCAAGTCCTTTAAAATGGCCATTTTAACATTTAATCTCTAGACTGGATAAATACTACAGATATCTGTAATTCAGATTCCTGGTCAAAAAGAACATTTCAGATATCCACAATTACATTCTTAGATCCACAAGTGTCATTTTAGATATCCACAATGTCATACTTACGTAACTTTTGTCATTCATCTTAATTTCTGATATCCACAACTGTATTTTGGTATCCAGATAGAAGATTCTGGATATTTGCAACAGAATTCTTACTGGGAAAACTACAACATTAGACATCTACAGTCATGATGTTAATTTCAAATATACAAAACAGAAAAACAATATCAGACATACTTATAAATATAAATAAATGTCTATAATAAGTCCACACTCCATATTTGGTCCGGACGGGGACGTGAACTGGGTCGCTGATTCAAGTCCCCGTCTGGACCAAGTATATAGTGTGGACTGGTAGCTGGAGAGGTGCCAGTTTGCCTCCTGGGCACTGCTGAGGTGCCCTTGAGCAAGGCACAGAACCTCCAACTGCTCTCTGCGTCTGTCCATGGGCAGCCCCCCTCACTGGGCCATCTCTCCATTTAATGCATGTGCAAAAACTGAATTTCCCCTCAGGGATTAATAAAGTATATCTTTAATTTAATTAATCTAACTCTGAATACTTTTGTGGATCTCTGCAGTTGTATTGTTGCTAGTCATAATTCTAATTGTGGATATCTAAAGTTGCATCTTCTCTAATTGTAATGCCCATTGTGGATCCATAAGGACATTTTTACTAGACAAAACTGATTTTTTTTTTATTTTGGATATTTAAAAATTACATTATGGATATCTGGGATGTTTTTATTTTTATTTTGGATATTTAAAATTTAAATTTAGACTAGTAAGTGGATTGTACATATCTGAAATGGGAGTTTTTCCTAGTAAGAATCATACTGCAGATATAATCAAGGCACAATACACATGAATGGAAAAAGTGGTATCATGTTGTCCTATGAAGAATGTCATTGTGGTTATCTGAAATGTTATTTTAAATTAGGAGGAACTGAATGATAGATTAATCCAGATATGACATGTGTAAACTGAGTGCCATAGTCTCTTCCATTAAACCCCGGGTTAACTCAATGTTACAACAGCTTTGCAGTCAACTTACTTGGAGTTGATGTTTTCACGAGGCACACCTCCATCCCTCCATCTTGGTCCTGAAGCTTTGAATACTGTAGAAAACATTAGCAGAGGAGACGCTAAGTAAAGTGTTTTTTAACGGTAGCTGTGCTACTTAGCGTTATGCTAACGGCCCGAGGACTGTTAATGCACCTTGTCTATGATTCGTTCCAGCGACGTTTTGTAGCTTAAGCTGTTTTCAGTGAGTCGTTTCCTTAAAAAATCGTCCATGTTGGATATAAAGTGCGTTTCTCGATGTTGAAACGTGGTGAAAGTAGCAGCGGACTACTGAGTCGAAAAACTTAACGCGAGTTTAAGATCTTCTTCTTATTTTTCTTGACGTTTTATGGCGGTTGTTGCGTTTTTGGTTTTAAGTTCTGACTTCTGGCGGGTAACGTTCAAAATTCTGCCACAAAATACAGACTGCTGATTGGACAGGGTGGCGTTCACTAATACTGGGAAATCCTTGTTTCCAAAAATGGCGCTCTAAAAACATCCTGAAAGTAGAAGAATTGAATTTGCTGTGTACACAAACAAGGGATTTGACTTTTGTTTTTGTTTTTGTTTATGTATACTCTCCGTCAGTGATGGAATGTAACTAAGTAGGCCACATTTACAAGTACTGTATTTATAAGTACAATTTTTGAGGAACCTCAAAAATGGACAATATAGTTACGTAGAAAGTAGTAGTTACGTATAGTTTAGTTTGTCCTTTGCAGATTCATCATTATTGTTTTGTGTCTACAGTAAAGTACAAGTACCTCAAAGTTTATTTAAACACAGTACGTAAGTAAATGTACTTCGTTACATTCCACACTGGTTGTGGCTAAGTCAGATTTCGTGATGTCGACTTCAGCAGAAGCACTTGAATCAGCCATCAGCGTGACACCATCTTTACGCGACAAACAGTAACACGATTCCAGCGTCCGTCCAACTGCCTCGATATAAACAAGACTTCATTCCTCTGAATTAATCAATAAATGAATCTTAATATGATTTACGAGCTTGTGTCCAGACTCGGGACTTCCGGAGAATGAGCCGGTGGTCTTTGAACGGCTCAATATGGCTGCTGCTCGGACTCTGCAGGAGTTTGTATCCGCCGCTGCCTCTCTGCACCCCTACAGAGCAGCTGTGACATATGACAGCGGGTCAGAGTCAGACAGCCCGGTGTCTTTGCTCTACAGAGATCTGGCTCAACTGTCCGGTGAACTGTCTCATATCCTACGACAGACCTGCTCTTCTAATAACGGCCTGATCGGACTGTATTGTTGTGATGATGTGTTCATACCTGTGTGGATTCTGGGGTGAGTTCACTGTCAAGTGTCAAATCACAGCATCTGACCAGTGTATATGTGTGTGGGGCTTGAACAGTTTTGAATTTCGGTGCCATATCACATTAGTAATGTTCCTGTGTGATATGAAAACTTGTGCTGTGTTGTTTGCCAGGATCCTGCAGACACCTGCTGCTTATGTCCCTCTGGACCCAGAAGCTCCAGGACTCCTCTCTGCCAGAGTCATGACCCAGTGTGGCCTCAAGTACTGTGCTGTGAAAACCAACACCCTGCAGGTTGAATAATTCATATTTTATGAGTATAGAAAACAAATATAATGACCAATTATGCAAACACAATATTTGATAATACCTGGCAATCCACTGGTTCCCAACATAAGTCCCTAGAGACTCAACTATTTCTCTCAGGATCACGGTTTAAGAACATTAATCTGTCAGGGCAACCAGGGGCAAACATGTTCTGTTGAGCCCCTATTAACTGTTTCCTGCATTATGTCCACTTGTATTGCAGGCCACAGACCAAGAACCCAATAATATGAAATGTGCACAATATAAACTAAACTAATAAACATCTTAAAAACAGATTTTGACACAATAAGACAGGGCCACAAAATTAGCTAATAATCCAGGACCCACTACAGCTGTTATCAGGGATGAGACAATATAGGGTTTTATCCCAGATCACGATAAACCATGCACCCTTGAACTCTTACACCAGCTACTTCAGTTTTGTAACTGTACAAAAATATTTATAAGTAACCATAATTTATTTATCATCCATCCTGCTTTTGTCGTTAAATATATTGTGTATATATTTGATTGCATGTTATTTGCACCCTCCTGTTAGCAAGTCATCTCACCTCACCTCACCTCATCTTACCTTATTGTCATTGTCAGAATAATCATGAATATAGTGTCCAGCAGCACTCAAACCTCAAAAAAAAAGAAGAAAGATCTTAATTGAGCATAGCGTATTTCACATTTAAACACATGACACCATATTAAATAGTTGATGAGCCTGGCTTTTAAGATCGTTTGTTTGCTTTTGACTCAAAAGGGTGCTCATTAAAAAAACAATCTGTGTCCTGTCTGTGTAGGGATGCACGATAATACCAGCATGTCATTGGTATCGGCCGATATTGGCTTTAAATAGGAGAGCATGCTTTTTCTTATTTGACATGATGAGTGAATGAATGAATATTACATTCATTGAAAATCACTGTATTTCATGTCTCCATCTGCTGGTGGGCCGTCACAGTAACAGCATGCATGCATAATATGATATTGACTCCACTACAGAAGAGACTTGATGATTATTAAAATTAGGTGGGGAAAAAAGTGGATATATCGATATCGGTATCAGTTATCTGCTGAATAAATTATTATATATCGGTGTATCGGATATCGGCAAAAAATCCTATATAGTGCATCCCTATATCTGTGAAGCAATAAAATATTTGTATTTGTCTATAAATACTTATGAAGTGTGTTGGTACATCTAAACCTGAGTGCAATTAAAGATATGAGTTTGTTAAAAATAAAGTGCATAAAAAATGTTTTTCCATTATTTTTTATCCTTTTGTTTGTAATTAAATATCCACTAAAGCAGATTTATGGGCACACTGTTGGAAATTTCCTTAAAGTGATTCTTAAAATCTGCAGTTCACTTTGTTTTTTATTATCATTTATTAAACACTATGATTATGCGTTTATTATCTGTTGAAGTCTTTCCTCCTTGTCACTGCTTTGTATGAATATTCACGTTGATTTTATTTCCTCCTCCTCCTCCTCCTCGTCCAGCAATTCCAGGCAGCTCTCGCCCAACATGTGTCTGTGCAGGTTTGTGTGGTGTTGCCAAAGTTCAAACTCACCCTGATACGAGTTGAGCTGCTGCCAGTCGCTGAGCACCGACCAGGACCGGAGCAAACCGGAGCTCAGACAGCAGATGGTGCTGGTTTAAAGGAGGATGTGCACAAAGACTTGGCGTATGTGCTGCACACATCTGGAACTACTGGCCTTCCGAAGATCGTGAGGGTGCCGCACAAGTGTATACTCCCCAATATACAGCACCTGAGGTGAGGTTTTTTTTTTTTATTGGCCTCTGAAACATTATTTTCATTCATATTTAAAAGCGCATCTCTCTTGGATCAGATCTTTGTTTCAGATGAGTGCAGACGATGTGGTTTTCCTCGCCTCACCCTTAACCTTTGACCCCTCTGTGGTGGATATGTTCCTGGCCTTATCATCTGGGGCTCAGCTCCTCATCGTCCCCACTGTGATCAAGAAAATGCCCAGTCGACTGGCTCGACTTCTATTCAGGGATCACAAGACGACCGTCCTGCAGGCAGGTGTGAACAAATTGTATTTTTCTTTGAATGACTTTTTCGTTGCTAAAACGCGTCGTCTTGTTTCTACAGGTCACACCGACACTGCTCAGCCGCTTCGGGCACCGTATCCTAAAACAGGAAGTGTTGTCATCTGGCTCCTCGTTGCGTGTGTTGGCTCTGGGTGGAGAGGCCTGCCCCTCGCCAGCTCTGCTGAGGAGCTGGAGGCATGAGGACAACAAAACCCACATCTACAATATCTACGGTGTCACTGAAGTGTCCTGCTGGGCCTGCTCTTATAAAATACCAGAGTCTCTACTGCAGTCTGACAACCTGTGAGTGCACCCTGTTTAAACAAGTTATTAAAGATACATATTCACCCTCTAAATGACCATCTGTAAATCAATTACTGAACCTGTGTTACTTTGAATTTGTCAAGAAATTAAGAAATTAAATGATCATTTGGGGGGTGAAGTATTACACTGCAGTCAATACAACTTTTATTCAACATTACCTGTCTTTCAGCGCGCCGTCCTTTGTGCCTCTTGGGACTCCCCTGATGGACACAGTGGTGGAAGTAAGAGATGAACACGGCCGAATTGTTACAGAGGGCGAAGGTCAGGTGTTCATAGGTGAGAAAGATCTCATTCACACACACACATGTGGAAATCTTTTATCTGTGGATAAAATCCACATAAATCCATGTGACCGTTGGTGCAGGTGGAGAGGACAGAGTGTGTCTCCTGGATGATGAGGAGACCGTCGTCCCTGGGACGATGAGAGCAACTGGAGACTGGGTGAACGTTGAAGACACGCAGCTGTACTACCTGGGACGCAGAGACAGGCTGATCAAACGCCACGGCAAACGAGTCAACTTGGACAGCCTGCAGCAGGTGAGATATTTTATTCTGGCATATGAATATTATAAATATATGTGATTTAAATGTACGTTTCTAGTGAAGAAATTTAATTCCCAACATCAAATAAAAACCACATATAAAAGGCAATTAAAGAGTATTTTTTGGTACATCATGACCTACTGAAGCAGTGCTAATGTAGCATTAAAAGCTGTTACTATAGTAATGTTCAAGGTGAGTTTTTTAACTTGTATGTAGAGCATCAAATGCACAAAACAGAAAAACATAAATAGATACACACTCACCAGCCACTTTATTAGGTACACCTTGCTAGTACCCTGTTGGACTCCTTTTGCCTTCAGAGCTGTTTAATTGTTGGTGTCATAGATTCAACAAGGTGCTGGACACTTTCCTCAGAGATTTTGGTCCATATTGACATGATGACATCACACAGTTGCTGCAGATTTGTCATGGTGTTTAAACCATGCTCAGTTGGTACTAATAAAATGTCCCCCACACCATTACACCACCAGCAGCAGCAGCCTGAAGCGTTGATACAAGGCAGGATGGATCCATGCTTCCATCTGAATGTGGTTTTTCCAATCTTCTATTGTCCAGTTTTGGTGAATTGTAGCCTCAGTTTCCTGTTGTTAGCTGACAGGAGTGGCACCTGGTGTGGTCTTCTGCTGCTGTAGCCCATCTGCTTCAAGGTTGGACAAGGTGTTGTTGCTTCAGAGATGGTCTTCTGCACACCTTGGTTGGAACCAGTGCTTATTTGACTTCCTGTTGCCTTTCTATCATCTTGAACCAGTCTGGCCATTCTCCTCTAACCTCTGGCATCAACAAGGCATTTTGGCTCACTGGATATTTTCTCTTTTTGGGACCATCCTCTGTAAACCCTAGAGATGGTTGTGCTGAAAATCCCAGTAAATACTCAGAGCAGCCCGTCTGGCACCAACAACCATGCCACGTTCAAAGTCACTTAAATCTCCTTTCTTCATCATTCTGATGCTCAGTTTGAACTTCAGCAGCTCCTCTTCACCATGTCTACATGACTAAATGCATTGAGCTGCTGCCATGTGATTGGCTGATTAGCTATTTGTGTTAATGGGCAGTTGAACAGATGTACCTAATAAAGTAGCCGGTGAGTGTAACTAGTTTGAAATGCAAGCAGCTGTAATTACATTTTTGGATAACAAAAGTTTTTTGTGGGTTGAAGTTTGGATGTTTTAACTGACTGTAAACATATCAAGCTTTAAATCTTTTTGGGAGAAGAGAAGGTGAAGTATTAATGTTGTATCTCCGCTCCTCCAGCTTATACAGAGTCTGCCCCAGGTGGAGGCCTGTGCCGTGGTTCTGCACGAAGCCTCTCGACTGCTTGCCTTTGTCGTGGCGTCCACATCTGGAGACCAAAAAGCAGATTCTCCTCTCACATCTGTAACGGGGCATGCGGAACAAACAGCCTCAGTCGAGCGTGGTGAAGACCTCCCCTCTGCTGTAAAGCACCGTCAGGAGGAGCCGGGCGGCACAGATGGAGATCTGAGCAGACTCATCCTGAACCAGCTGTCTCTGCTGCTGCCGTCTTACAGCGTTCCCGACACACTGCTACTTGTCCCGGCCTTGTGTTTGACTCCTCATGGTGAGCATCAGACACACAGTCACTGCAGAGGACAGACGATAATGCATCACTGTTTTAGTTTCTTTCTGTTTGTTTTACGGCAGGCAAAGTGGACATGAAGGCACTTCTAGATATTTACCAAAGACAGAGACGGTGTTTAGAGTCTTCACAGGGAGATTTCAACAAACTGAAGCAAACCCTGCAGTCCTTGTGGCAGGTATGACCAGTTCACTACTTTTGACCACACAATTTTGAATTTAAATATCTCCTGCTGTAATTTGTGGCATCAATTTGAATTCACCTACCTATCAACAGAAAGCTCTAGATCTGCCTGAAGATGAAACCATCAACGAGGAATCCAACTTCCTGTTGAGTGGAGGAGATTCTCTGAAGGCACTACACCTGTGTGAAGACATCCTCGCTGCTGTGGGAGCGACCTCACCAGAGCTTTTGGAGGTTATACTTGACGGGACCTTCTCAGACATGCTGCAGCACGTTGAGAGAGTTACACTGACGGTGCCACTTGAGAACAGCCGGTCTTCTCCGTCTGAGGCCAAGAAACGCCACTCTGACGCTCCCTCTGTGGTGCCAGCGAAGAGAGGACGCACAGATTCCACAGCAGCAGAGAGGCCGCAGGGGGAGACGTGGGCTGTTAAAGTTATAAGACGAGCAGGAGAGGTGATGGAGATGCAAAACAGACGTCCACAGACTAATGGAAACTTTAAGGCTGATGCACCTGGCGTGAAGGATCCCAGTAAGAAATGCAGAGATGATGTTCTGGGCCTCAGTCTGAGCTGGTCCTCAGACACAGGCAGATGTGTGGACGCCTCCCCGGTGCTTCTGGTACAACACAGAACAGATGTGAAGTCAGCAACAGTGTTCATCGGCTCCCACTCTCACAGGATCCAGGCTTTAGACCTGACCACCGGGAGCCTTCTGTGGGAGCGAGTTCTTGGGGACAGAATCGAAGCCTCAGCCACGGTGTCTCGCTGCGGGAGCCTCGTGGTCATAGGTCAGCATCAGCTCTCTGGATATTGTATGAAAATATGTTACTGTATGTTTTTTGCCTTCAGGGTTTATTTTTGGATTTTCACAGGTTGCTACGATGGCTGTGTGTATTTCCTGTGTGCCACGTCTGGAGAGACATGTTGGAAGTTTGAGACAGGAGACGCTGTGAAGAGCTGTCCTACTGTGGATCCCCTCACAGGTCTGGTGATAGTCGGCTCACATGATGGGCACGTTTACGCCCTGGACCCAAAGGTAGGAAGCCTTTAAATGTTTTGTGGCAAGTGTCTTGTTTCATGTTGGTTAAATGATATTACTGCCAGTGACAGGAGCAAGATTGACAAGTTTATTAACCCTTTAGTTTCCTCTCAGGGGAGTAACAGTTATCTAAACTAGAACATGTATGTAGTAGAGATAAATCAAGGTAAAAGTGTGTGTTCTTTTAGGTCCAGCGGTGTGTTTGGAGGCGTCACTGTGGGGGTGGAGCTGTGTTTTCCTCACCCTACCTCCACACCTCACTCAGGTGGCTGTATGCAGCGTCACTGGGAGGTCACCTCCTCTGTCTTAACCCTGTGAGTAAACAAAATACCAAACATCGGTAAAAAGTTTTCCCACTTAAGTACATTTTGACCCAGGCTGCACTTTGGTGTCTGATGAGTGTGTTTCCTGTTCCAGGACAGCGGAGAGGTCCTGTGGTCGTACCGTAGAGACACCCCGTTCTTCTCTTCACCAAATGCCTCCTCTGGTCAGGTGGTAATCGGATCGGTGGACAAAAACATCTGCTGCTTCAGCAACTCAGGGACACTGGTGAGAAGCTGAACATAGACTGCTACGTCTCTCCAGGGCTGCATTCAGCCCCGGGAAACATAGCTAAATGTTAATTGAAACCAAAACGGTGGTGCGTTAAACACCCTGTTGTCGGAGACATGAAATACAATACTTTTCGATGTATGTAATATTCATTCATTGTGCAAAATAAGGAAAAGCATGTTGGCTGAATCTGATATTTCATTTTAAAGCCGATATCAACGTCAAACTTATATTATCAACATGCAGGTCGACTCTAATGTTTCATTTTAAAGCTGATATCAGCTGGTACCAATGACGTGCTGATATTATCAAGCATCCCTAGAATTTTACCACCTAAAAAATCAGTCAAAAAGAATAATTCACCTACAGAATGACCATTTGTCAATCACTTAATCGTGCTATGTTGCCTTGAATTTGTGATGAAAACGGCAAACGTATTGATTCGTTGATTGATTGGGGACCACGTTTAACAACAGCAAAACTATATCAAAACATCTGTTTACAAACTCTCACACAGCTCTTATCAGGGGATATTTTGATATAATCTTTCTGTTGTTAAACACGCCCCGCATCAATAAATAAATCAATATTTCTGTTGGCCATTTTCCGTGGAGGCATGTGAGGAAAATAGTTTTTAGTATTCTTTTAGGTGTACTTTGTGTATTTTGAATACTTTCACCTTTCTAACAGGAAACTGAAGCCGTTATCTTTGCTCTACAGACCACATTGACAAAAACTGTAATTTTACCTCACAGAACACAGGAGCTGCTGCCTCCATCAGCTAGTTTGAGTTATTGTGTGACTTAAGTGTTTTAAAGGGTTAGTTTGGATTCTCCAAAGTCACACACAATGACACATACAAATAATCTGACTGAGGCAGCAGTAGACCAACAACTCCCATGTTCAGTGATGTAAAATTAGTGAAGGGTTTTTCGGCTTTGAAGAGAGCATAGCTGGATATAACAGTATCAGCTCCCCTCCTCCCTGCTTCTCCAAACTAGCTCCATCTACTGTAGGTAAAACGCTGACCCCATTTCAAAAAATCCAATCTATCCCTTTAAGGATTGCAAGTTTTTCAAATTGAGCAAAAGCTATTTTTAAATGTGTTTCTCTGCAGGTTTGGCAGTTTTTAACAGAGGGACCCGTCTTCTCCTCTCCGTGCGTCACGCCAGACCGGCAGAGGGTTCTGTGTGGATCACATGACGGCCGTCTGTACTGTTTGAACTGTGACGACGGCTCTTTAGTTTGGACGTTCCAGACCACAGGGAAGGTGTACTCCAGTCCGTGTGTGTTTGATGGCTCTGTCGTGGGCAGGAGGGGGAATCTGGTGGCTCTGGCCTCCACAGACGGCATAGTGTGGGTCTTAGATGAACAAGATGGACGAATGCTGGCGTCATTCACTCTACCCGGGGAGCTGTTTTCATCCCCAGTGGTGTATGAACGCTCCCTCGTAGTCGGGTGCCGCAATGACTATGTGTACTGTCTAAAGCTGACTGTCAAAGAGGAAACATAGAAGGATGAGGTGTATTTCTCTTTTTTATAATAAACACTGATTGCTTTTTAATCTGTGTCAGAGCCAGAGGGTGCTTTGGGAAATAAGCTTTAATTAAAGTTGAGGGAAATAATGAGTCTTCCAGTTCAGACATCAGTATTTAATTTACATTATTCATAACATTTTGTGTCTCTTTAAGAATTTTCTCATGAATATCTCTAAGTGGGACAAAAAAAGTGCAAATAATACCAAACATTTTTTTCTTGTTACATATAACACTGCGTACACTACACTATTGTGCACGACCAACGTTAGAAACAAAATGACAAAGTGACTCCTTCTGAACGAAGCTCCGGTGACACCTTCCACTTCCATACAGTACATACTTACATACATACAGATCGTTAAGTTGAGTGGCAGGAAATGAGAATGCTTGAGGGCTTCTTTTTTCCTCCATTCACAGAGGAAATGCTTACATCATTATGTAAGATCATATCACATTTACGAGGAAGTGATGGCGTAAGCCTACAAACACAAGTGTGTTACGGGAGGACGGCTACGAGAATTGTATGTTACAGCAAGCAGGTGTTGTGTCTGTCTCCATAAGCAAGAAGAAAAAATCCAAGTCACGTCGTCACACAGCTGTGAGGGTAATGTGTGGCTCACTGTAAATGCCCAGTAACACTTGTGGTCTTCAGTGCTGTGTTTAGGTGCACCCACCGTGTGATCATGACAGATTCTAGGTTACTTTAAAATGGCAAAAATTGTACAATAGCCTGTTTGACAGCTATCACAGTCATCACGGACACAGTGAGAAGTGTTATGCTAAGGTTGTGAGTATGAGTAAAAAAAAAAAAAAGGCTTCTTTTGTACATGACAAACAAGGCTCAGAGGAGATACAGTATTCTTCACATAAATAATACCAACGCATGTAACACTTCCATCAGATGCAGATTCAACAGGGTCATGTCGAGTTATTGTTACTGGTAGCCCTTAAAACACGATTCAGACAGTTACCCTCTGTTGATTAAACACTGTCACATGTCAGAGCTTCACCTCTCTACTAAAGACACCTTTTATTGTGTTGAGCGAATGATTTATTTACAACCATGGTGACACAGTTGGCTACAAAATAAAATAAAAAAAACAAAATCGGGGTTGGCTATTGCGATGGCCAGCCGTGGTTGTGATTGGCTGCTGCCCCCCCAGACTGCGACATGTTCATTCTATCTGTGGGACATTATACTTTGTGTGTTTGTATACAGTATGTGCATGCGCGCAACAATTGTTTACATATATCTGTGCGATCGTATTGGAATATTTGGATGTGAAGCGCACTTTAACATGATAATAGTACCAGCCAGTGTGTGTGTGGGGTTGCGAGGTGATGGAGGGCTTTACTTGTTTCACAGTCAGGAGGGTTTTCATGGAGGGCAGAGGGGGGACGGGGTGATGGTGACTCTCCAGGTGCTTCAGAGTCTGTGGGCAGTGTGCAGTCTCGATGCAGGTCTGAGCCCAGAGTGAAGCTGGGGTGGGTGGGGGAGGGGTTATTTGATGATCTGAGGACAGTCGCTCCAGGCTTTGGCCTTTCGCTTGGCCAGAGCCAGCCATGCCGGCTCTGTGGACACCTGCGGAGAGTCACTGGAGGGGAAGCGCTTTGACACCTCCTTGACAGCAGGTGGCGACGGTGTCGAGTCTGCGATCTCAACTGACAACAAATGAAGGACAATAATTAGTCACATATCTTGTAGTTACACCACACAGCCTTTAAAGGCTCATTTAATGAAAGAAGCTTAATGAAACTAATTTAGCTGCAAATATTCATCAACATTAGTCTTCAGATTATAAATATTATTTATATATATGATCTTTAAAACATCAGATAACAGTGGAAAATGTACTTTACAATTTCTTAGAGCCCAAGGTGATGTATGTTTTGCCTAACCAACAGTCCCTATAGCCTCAAAAATATTCTGTTTTCCAGAATGTTTAACAAGGAAAAGCAACAAATTCTCACATTTGAGAAAAATTTCAAATATCAGAATAGTTATTGATTAATTTTCTGTCAATTGACTGGTTGTTGCAGCTCTATCCTACTGTAACATATAAATACTAAATAAATATTTTTAATTATTAACAAATTATTGAAATCTTTAAAAGTTTCAATATATTGTTTTTACAGATTCAGGGCTGAAACCACCAGGTATAGCCGATATTAATTAATCTGACTGTTTATTATTTAGTCTGTCTGTCTTTAATAAATATGAATGAATACATTTCCATCACAATTTCGCAGAAGCTGACAAAAAATAATCTAAACTAGAAAATTTCTCAAGAAATTCTGACTGGGTGCCTGCTCCCACCACCGATTTCATGAAAACCTAGTAATCAAAATGTCCATTTAGCTCAATAAAGTTCTAAATCTCACGAACTGTTTAAAGGTTAAATCTTTTTTTTTTTTTTTATGTCAAAATATGGCGATTTGGTCGAGCCTCAAATAGGAGTCATTTTAGCTCTGGTCACATCGAATTCTCAGTGATCTCCTGTCACATTCAAACGGAAATTTAACAGTTTTTTGGGACTTTTGTAAAAACGTTTTGTTGAATCTCTGAAAAAAATCTTAGCACACAATTCCCAATCATTACCCACATTTTTATGTATTTTTTGCCCATGTGTTGGCGATGCTGCGAGACAAGCAGCATGCAAGAATAAGAAATAAGCTGGATGAATTACATCTGTTGTGCCTGCTGTTGCACAACACACACCCCAAATTACAAGAAAACAAAAACACAGCTCACCCTTTACATTTTAGAATTTCAAAAAACATCTGCAAGAAATCCTTGATTCCCTACGAAATAATCTAAAGCAGACACTAAAGTTTAACCTGCTTTTACCAGCTGCTGCTTTAAAAGTCCTTTTTTAATTTTGTTTTGAATGTGAATCACATGTCCTGTTGAGGCTTGTCAAAGGAGAATTTCCTTCACTGTTGGGACAGACAATAAAGTTTATCTATTCTATTAGCACTTTTGTACTTAAAAAAGCACTTCACCTGCAACATTATCATTGTATTGTATCAATTATACACCCTGTGTCATCTTGAATCTGTGAATTTGTTTCTCATATGCCTCCTCAGTAAATGAAGACTACAAAAAAGGCAAACATTTCTTCATGAATTGAAGTAATCAGTGACAGCGGTTAACGAATGAAGAATTATATCAAAACATTTGTTTACAAACTTTCACACAACTCATGTAGTATAACCAAAGTCTTATTTATCCTCTCATATGCTCAATGCTTCCCAAACAAGTGCGATTACAATTGCAAACACGTCAGTACAGTCTCATGCACAGCTGGGTTGCATGCCTGGGCGCTCAAGTGCATTTGAAGTCAGCCCAAGCAGTGCTTATATGAAAGTGCGTACTCAGGCCCCGATACTCGAAAGCGGAAGTGTTTAAATCATGTTTGCATGTGTTTGGGAAGTACTGAGCATATGACTGGATCAGTGAGACTTGGATTGTGCTGCATGAGCTGTGTGAGAGATTGTAAATGGATGTTTTGATAAAGTTTTGCTAACGAGACAAAGTTTTCTTCACAAATAACGTGACCACAGGGTGTTTAATGGATACACAAATGATCATTTAGCAGGTGAAGTGTTCTTTTACTAAATGAAGATAATCAAAGTCACTCAAATCAAATAACCATTTCAGCTATATATGGTTTTATCATGTTTAGACGTGCAGGTTCTTACCAGTGACCGAGCTGGGTAAAGTGTTGGATTTTTTCAGGTGCTCTCGGCGCTCAAATCGTCCCAGGAGGCTGTCAGGTCTCTTGGGCTCCTCTGGAGTCTGAGGTTTAGAAGAAGGACTGGTGCTCCCGCTTCCTTTGCTCTCTGTGGGGCTTACCAGCGTAACCTGCAGAAGAGATAAACGACTGTATGAGTACTGCCAGATTATGTGAATGTCAGAAGAAATATAAAGTGTGTAACAGAGGCAGTCTGGAGCACATACACTGTCTCTGTCTCGAGCTTGCTTTTCAGCTAGTTTGGCCTCTCTTTGGCTGCGACGGTCCTCTCGGTTCTGCTGCTGCTCCCTGAAGCCCTTCTGCTTCTGCAGAGCCAGTGTGATCCATAAGGGCCCAGCCTCCTTCTCCTGGACCCTTGCACTGTCCAGGGAGTGCCTGCTCTGTAGTGAGGGTTTTTCTGCAGGGGAACACAGTCATATTGACGTATTAGTAGGGCAAACATACAGACTCCTGATCAGCAATAACAGCATAGTGACTGATCACAGTAACACTGACCTCTCTTGATGAGCTCCGTCTTTCTGTCCGCCTTCTCTCTCCAGGGGATGTTGATGGAGGGGAAGAAGGATCTCTTCTCCTTCGGCTCCTCGTCCCCTTGGACCTGACCCTGGCTGCTCCGGTGTAACTGGGCCACAGCTGAAGGTTCCTCGCACCTGCTTGTTGGCTCCTGGCTGGATGACTCTGCTGCGCCTGTCCTCTGGATCCCAGCATCACTGGGAGGCCCGTGGACCACTTTAGGTAGCGGCGATGGGGGAGGTGTGGACACTGCTCCACTGGGTTTGGGTGACGTGGTTGGTCTTCGGTAGAGCGGAGGCTTGGAGAGCACTTTGTCAGCCTCACTGTGTGCAGTCGGGCTGGCAGACTTAGCAGGTTTAGCCCGAGGGATGGCGGGGGAGGCGGCTGCATGCAGGTACTTGCCCACCGCGCCTTCTCTCTGAGGCGATGTGGGACTTGCAGATTTGTCAGAAAAGACAGAGGAAGTGTCAGAGTCTGGCTCAATGGGGGTGAGAGGTGAAGGAACGCCGTCAAAGCTGTCCCCGGCACTGTATCGTTTCTTCCGTTTCTCAGTGGACTGTTCGCCGTGAAAGCGGAGGGAGTAGTTGGTCCTCCTCAGCTTTATGCCAAAAGGCGAGGGCTTGTCCTCACCGTCCTGGCCTCGATCCTCTCCCTCCTCTCTACTGTCAGACACCGCCGTCTCACTCTGAGCCCTGCTCTTCACCTCTAGCCCTTCAGGTTTGGCTCCAGGGCTGGGAACCAGGAAAGAGGGGAGGTCTTTGGCAAACATACACTCCTCTGACCCTCTTTCTACGATGCGGACGGATTTACTCGTCCTGTTCTGAGGTTTACTGGTTGGAGCTGGGGAGGCGGCGGTGGGGCTATCGGACGGAGTAACTTCCTCTCCTGCGTCCTTATCATCTGTGACAAACACCTCAGAGTTCCTGTTTGAATCTCCAAACTTCTTCTTCGCAGGAGTGATGGAGAACTTGGCGCTGGCAGACATGGTCTTCCTGAGGTTGGTGTGGGAGAACGCAGGCGGCTCCTCGCTGCTGGGCTGAGGGTGGGTCTTACTCGGGTCAGGGTACTCGTCGTATTTCCCCTCTTCTACCCCCTTGAATATCTTCGATCTGATGCTCGCCCATTCTGCCAGGACGGATTGGTCTGTAGAAAGCGCGGACTCGTTGAGTGATTTGGTTTTGCCAGACTTGCGGTCCGGGGAAGTCTTGCTCTTGGTCGGCGGTGTTCCCTGTGCCTTTCTGTCCTCTCCCAAACCCAGCAGAGACTTGCAGGCGGTGTCCTTGATCTGGTCTAAATTGACAGCTGTCCCACAGAGCTGGGCGCCTGTCACTAGGATGGCTGTGTGGGGGACATATGGAGATGTTGGCAGGTTGGGGGAGTCTGGTACTTCAGAGGAGGAAGCCTTAGTGCTCTCTCTTTGTTCAGCCACAGCACCGCTCTGGTGGCTGGAGGCCGGCGTAACAGGCATCAGGTTGACCTTCTGGAACAAAATCTGTTTTTCCCCAGATGAAACTTTGAAAGAGAAAGGCTTCTGTCTCTCCTCCATCTCCCTCCAGCGCAGCTCCTCAGCCCTCCTCTGCTCCTCTGCTTCTGCTTTTTTCTTTTCTTCAATCTCCTGCAACCTCAGCCTGTCTGCTTCCTCCCTCTTCTTCCTTTCCTCTTCTTCCTCTCTCTGCTTCCTCTTCCTTTCGGCCTCAAGCTCCTGCTGCCTCCTCGCTTCTTCCTCCTCCTCCTTTTTCCTTCTCTGCTCTTCCAGTCGTCTCCTCTCCTCCTCCTCACGCTGTCGGCGCTCCTGCTCCTCTCGCATCCTCCTTTCTTCCTCCTCCCTTCGGATGCGCTCTTCCTCCTCCCGCCACATCCTTTCTTCTTCCTCCCTCCTCCTTCTTTCTGCCTCTTCTCTAAGCCTTCGTTCCTCCTCCTCCTGCCGTTTACGACACCTCTCCTCCTCCAGTTCACGCAGCCTCAGTTCCTCTGCTGCTCTCTTCCTCCTTTCCTCTTCCTCCTGTTTGAGCCTCTGCTCCTCCAGCTCCCTCCTCCTCCTCGTCTCCTGTCTCTCCTCCTCATGGAGTCTCTGCTTCTTGAAGCTTTCTAGGGACTCAACAGATGCTCTGCGCTGCTCGTCTGTGGAGACGCCTGCTGCCTCGATGTCCTCTCGCACCACACCAGGAATAGAAACCTCTCGGAGGTCCTAGAAAAGTGGAAATATGATGAGTTCATATTTTATTAACCACAACAAATGGTGGGAAATGACACAAATAAATAAAAACATACTAAAAGCATGCATTTGAGGTGACTCATAGTTTGGCTCACCTGTGTAAATCGCCGGTGTTTGCGTGAAACCCTCTGGTTTTTGGGTTTGACGGACAGTTTATGTTTGGCAGCGGTGTTGTCCAAACGAGGAACAGACTGTGGAACAGCGTCCAGATTGATGGACTCGATCGTACCAGTGGGCGGAAGAACTCGTTTGGACCTCGGTGACTTCACTGGGGTGGTGTGTGGTCCGGCTTGTTGAGCCCCCTGGACCTGCTTTGGTCACAGTAACACAGAATTTATTAAAAACTGAAACACATCCAATCTAAGAGTGCTGCACCAAAATAGCATTGCACTCCTATAACACTGTCTGACTCACAATGGAAAGGATCAGAATCAATGCTGCAGAACAACAGCGACTGCCCTTTTTTATCCCACACATTCTGCTTTCTTGCCAAAACCTGGCGCCTACATTAACCATAATGCAACTGTGATGGCCTACAGTTCAATCAGAGGGTGCGCTCCTTTTCCTTCAGCCGGGCAGAATCCAGTAAGAGGTAATGACGAGCACGTGGGAGGAGCATATCTCTTAAACGGAGGTGAAAACATTTTTTCGGCAGGAGGCGGTGGCACTAATAATCAAAATATGGATCTGTCAGAGCGATCAAAGCTTATTGTGTCATTAGTTGTAGACAAGATAATGATGCCACAGAGAATAAAATATGCCAGTAATCACCTGATGGCTGCTCTCATTGAGTTGTAATAGCATAGCAAAGCACTGTACATCCCTATTTAGGGCAAAGACTGTAATCGCAATATTGAATGATTAAACAAAGCATCAGGTGTATATGCTGCCGGAGATGCCTTTAAATGGTGTGCAGACTCCGCCTACTCAGCGTACCACAGACGCAAACTGGCGTGATAATGCTGCAGACTCAAAGATTCGGCTGTATTATGCTAGTAGCAGCTAATGCTTTAAGCCGCTAGCCTTATGCAGAGATGAGGAGCAGAGAGGTCTGGCAAACGTCATAACTCCACATCCTCAGATTTTTTTGTTTTCAGATTCATAGTTTAGCTCCAACTGACTCATGTGACATCACTTGAGGACACTTTTGCGCTACTCCCTCTGCAGCCACAAAAAGCTTCCCAACACCTGTAAACAGATTTTGAAGTGTAAAGCTGTCATTAAATTAAGTTAAAGAGATTCTCTGCCCATTTTCAACCCACTTCGTGTCACAGCAACGTGAGTAGTGTTTGTAAACGAACTGGTAAACTTCCCTCCAACTTTCCGGCGCACAGTTCCTTGGTTGAGCTAGATGACGTTTCGCGTCATCCGGCAGATTTTCACTGGCTGTAGATGTGTTACTTTAACAACAGTTTGCACTTGCGTATGCGCACCACCACGGACACGAGGAGTTTAGTGAGAAGTGGATCAAGAGAGAAACCCGCTCCTCTCTCTCAAACTCCGATCAAACTGTAAAACCAAGCAGTGCTGATCAAATATAATGTTTTCAGACGTTAATCAAAACCATGTGTCAGGTGCTTGTGGAAAATGGAAACAACAGGATACGCAGGAAGGCAATTCAGGTGCTCCATATATATAGAAAACAAGGAAGGAATATTAAAAGCCTTTATTGTTGTGGCTAAATCATTAAAAGAGCCGACATGATTCAACCACTGCACGTCTTTGTTGGGGCTGTAAAAAAGCGACTACAATAAAGGCTTTTAAATACTTCCTTCCTTGTGTTCTTTATTTTTGGAGTGCCTGGATTGCCTTCCTGCGTATACTTAAGCTTACTGTTTAACTGTAATTTGAGATTGTTTGCTACCAGCCATATTGTTTACCGTGTCAATTAATTAGTCCAGTCTAGCACAGTGCATTCTGGTAGTTGTAGATGTGAGCTAAAGCAAATGCCACAGCCCTTTCTTCTGGTCATGTAGCACCAATTTCAAGTTATTTGAGTCTTTCTACAGTACAGACAGTCGTTACCTTTGGCTCTGTGTTTGCTGGCTCAGCTTCTACCTGGGCCAAAACCTTCAGAGGACTCCGGGGAACCTCTTCCTCATCTGAACTCCCCTCATCTCCTTCACTTTTCCTCAGAGAGGGAGGCCTCTGGCCAAATTTGATACCTTGTGCTATCTGCCTCTGTTCCACCAACAGAAGAGGTGACACGTTATGCATGTAGACAAAAGATAACTGCTCAGCAACTGATTGCACACACACACACACACACACTGCTACAAGGCCCACCTGCAGATTCCTGACTTTATCCGAGACGTTTTCCTGGGACATGCTGTGATCTAGGCCGGGCTCTGCCGCCGGCTCCTCTGGGATGAAGATGCTGTCGTGTGAGAGGGCTCGAGATCCGATGGGATTCAGCTCCCTGCAGGAGAATAAGAGCGTCTTCAGTGCTGCAGTGTGTCATTACTGCCAGTCTTTCATTCATTTATCATGAGCGGGCTCGCCGTAAATCATTTTACACAAAGAAATGAATGACCTCTTTACACGCCAGCGGTTTCAGCACATCAATTAAAGGCTGAAATGGTGTTGAGCCTTTTAGAAGCTGTGTTTGAGCAGAGCCTCACCCTTTTGCCCCACAGATTGTGCAACCACAACTTGCAGCGTTCATGAGAGTGTGCGGATAGACTTTCATTTTTTCTGGAAGTGAATGAAATCTGATAAGAAATTGTTTCTTGGATAAAATCTGCTTTGTTAAAGGCAGCAAAGGCCCTAAACTGTTCATAAAAACCTGCGGCTGCAGCTTTTATCAGCAATAATAAAATGACAAGAGCACCGGCTCAGTTTCATTATGTATAACTCAGACAAATAGGTGTGAAAATGAAACTGTATCTGTGTAGTTACCTCAGATTTTGATTGGACTCCTCATCCTCAGACACAACTCCGTTGCACACTTCCCCAGTCGAGAAACTCGCCTTTAGCTCTGCTCCATCAAAGCCCCCCTTCGCCTCCCTCTTCTTCTTCTTCCCAAAGAGTCGTCTGAAGGGCTGGAATTTGCCCTGTCGCTTTCTCTCTGTTGGCAAAAGAAAATAGATGACAACCATAGCAACGTGCAATCAGATCATCAATCTTTATATCTCGCCCTCGGGCAGGATGGTGCCTATGGGCGTGTTTCTGTACGTGTGTGTGTGTGTGTGTGTAGATAATGAAATGCAATTGATTGAATTTAAAGAAAATAAATCAAAATAGCAGATGGGATGAGAAGAAAACCTTGGCTCTTTGGTTCATACTTACTCGTGTTTAAAAAGGAAGTGGGAAAGACAAACACCACGCAGAGAAACGGAGAACTCACAGTCGTAGCAGCTTTAAAGAAATGGTGAACAAATCCCTGAAATACTGACTGAAATCCATGATTGGTCCTGAGAGAAAGCGAAGCAGTGTAAACTCACAGTGACATCCTGGCTGTCCACATGGCTCCGAGAAGTCATATGTGTGACTCATATCACATTTGACCTGCAGTATTTCAGCAGATAACAACTCTACAAGATCCACGCATGCCTTATCTGAAGCAAAACGTAAGGAAGTAAACTTTCGTTATTACTTAACGACACACATTACCACTAATCGCTCTGGAAGATTCCCAAATCCATCAGCCAGTGAGGCAATCCTTTCCACATCACGTTACACGGAACAGTAAAACAAAGGAGCAACGTGCTGCAAAAAATCATCTCCTGACCTACGTAATAAAACAGCAGTTGTCATAAAACCAACGTATGAAACTAACTTTTGGACTTTTGCTTGATATCTTTATTTCCTCCTCGTCTTTCATGCCAGAAAGTCATAAACTCATAAGCTAAACCTTCCCATGTGCAAAGGGAACAACATGGTTCTGATCTGTCCTCAGGATCCCAAAGATGAGATCTGTTGACATGATGTCATTTGGAAATGTAAACAGATAGAGTTTAGCCTAATTAAATGTGCGAGTGGTCGTTTTCTCTGTGTTTTCTCAGCGCTGCTTTGTGTTCCTGCATACGTCAGTCCGGCTGTGTGTTTTGTTTTTGTCTGAGTCTCTGTGTACTTCTGGAGGTCTACTGGATGAACTAAGTGGGTGAGGTTACAGAGCTACAAAGCTACTCTACACCGCTGTGCAGACAGGCGTTCTCAGGGCTCGGTGGGTATCCCTTTCAGAGCTATAAGTAGCAACTGGTGTGGGATTTCACCCTGCGTGCTGCTCACTGTACCAGAGGCATCATGGGAAATGAACCAGTAAACTAATTTCCCCACGTAGATCCTCCAGTCTGAAGTGTGTCTTTATTTTAGCGTGGGAGAGTTTAAGTGCTACGTGCTATATATACTCACAAACATATGAATTTATGGAGGATGTGGGAGGTTTTTGTTTTTATTCCGTCTTTGTGCTGCTTCATATAAAACAGACACTGCCCAGCTTTAACTGGAGGGGACGGCTTTTATCCTCTGAGGCTGAATGTGTAACCCATAACTCATGACCATATCAACTACATCAAACTATCAGTAGAGATCAGCTGTCTCATCCAAAGACTACAGTATATCACCACATATTTGTGATGTCGTCACACACACACAAACCCTGTATCTCCACAATGGCAAAATCATATCTGGGGTAAAGGGTCAAATACAGCTGTGACAGATGCAGCAGCTCATTTTGCAACCACAGTCATGTTTGGATCTTCCTGGAGAATATTTGGAGACAACGTTATGTTCTCTGTAATGTGTATTATGACAGGGTGAATAGAGGTATTTAAGGCTTTTTACAACCTTTTCAAGATTATTTTTATTTGGACTATTCATATTCATTGCAGGTAAGTATAAAATATGAAGTGTAAGTATGTGGTGCTGTGCAGAACATAGGTTTAATGTAGGATTATTGTTATTACAGTGAGTTAGAGTAAGTATTAAGTATTAGGTTTAGTGGTGGGTTAAAAGATTTGTAACATCAGAGATTAGGATTTTCACACAGGAGAGCTTGACGGATTTTGATAAAAAAAGAATGTAAAAGGTGGATAATTTAAGAATATTTAATGACTTTTAAGGCCTTTTTTAATATAGAAATGAATTTAAGATATTTTAAGACTTCTTAAGGACCTGTAGACACCCTGTATGAGATGACTTTAACATCTTATGAGCCCTTCCTCCTTCCAGCTGCACTTCTTGACTGTTCTTGTATTTTTATCTCCTTGATTTTAACTCTCCTATTTCTCTTGTTTTAACTGCAATAGTCTAACATTTTGAGAAATACACTTATTTTCTCACTGAGCGTCAGCTGAGAAGATTGATACCACCCTCATGTCTGAATACAGCCAGCAGCTGGTTAGCTTAGCTTAGCTTAGCATAAAGACTGGAAACAAATGGAAACTGCTAGCCTGATTCTGTCCAAAGGTAACAACATCTGCCTACCAGCATCTTTAATGCTAAATAATTAGTATCTTATATCTTGTTTGTGGAATCCAAAATGGAAGTGTAAATTCAACATGTTTTATGTGGAGATTCCAGTTTTGTACAGATTACGGTTTGTTCATAACATTTAGAAGTGCCGGCAGGCAGACTGACTTATTTTTGGACGGAGCCAGGCTGTTTTCTTGCTTCTAGTCTAAGTTAAAGCAACACTTACCTTTCTGGAAATTTTACGCTTTTCTTTGTTTAGGTTAAAATGCTATTAATAAGCTGATGGCACACTAAAATGTAAGTGAATTCCACCAGAGATAAAAACTCATAATTGTACCATTTTCATATGGTTCTAAGAAAACTCCAACATCCAGTTGCTAATGGCTAACGTTTGCCTACTGTAGCGTAGCCTCTGAAACATTAACGTTCAGTGACGGACTCAGGATGTTTGAAGGACAGCAGCAAAAAGGAAAAAAGGGCACCTACTGCATGACATGGGCCCACTGGTGTGCAAGAAGCTAGTGTGTCATGTATGGCGACATAGGGAACATCGTCTCGTTTTGATCACTCAAGAGGGCAGCCAAAAGGGCACATCCTCTCATTTTCGCCACTCAAGAGGGCACTTTAGCGCTGCCTTTTCAACCAAGGCGAGCAGCTTTAACAGACTGCAGACAGTGGCTTCATATTGAACTGAACAGATTTGAGAGTGGCGTTAATCTTCTCATCTAACCCTGACAAGAAAAAAAAAAAAAATAAATAACAGGGTTCCTACACATCTGGAATTTCAAAATTCCATACTTTTCCATACCCTAATTTCCAGACTTCTCTGCGTTTTTGTTTTGTTTTGTTTTTTTCCAGAGAATATGCGCCATCTGAGTAAATATATCAGTGTATCATATTTCACATCATATTTAATTATTCTTAATAGGTGATTGTAGCCAAGTACCATAATGGCATGCAAATAAAAACTCAGGTAAGTTCAATGTCTGGGCTGAGGCAAAAATGTTGGGACTCTGGGTGCAAGTGATGCAGTAACGAGACGTTGGTGTTTAGAACAGTGGTAATAGTCTGGAAACATAAATATTTTTCCATACTTTATTTTTCATTTTCCATACTTTTTAATACCTGGAAACTGATCAAATGTATTTCCTGAAATAAAGGTATTTTCCCCAAACTATTTCTTTAAAATAGCTCTCTTGGCTGTGGTTATACATGAGGTCACGGTTAGCCATTGAGTTCATTTTCGATGAATTCTCCTTTTGATTAATTGATTTTGTTTGCTCTAAAATAATAACAATACATTTTGGGTGGGTAATCCTCCAGTTCAGTCTTTGTGCTGCTTTAATGAAATGTCACTTTCATTTTTAATCTTTGCCTTATTTCTTTTTTATCCTCTTGTAGTATTGTGGTATTGTCCCTTTTAATTTTCTTCCTTTTCATGATTATCACTTCATATTTCGGACCTTGATGTTAACTTCAGGGTGGAGATGAAGGCAGATTAACTATAAATGTGCCAGCTTTATGTTTTCAGTGGGAAGGGCCTGAGAAAAATGTAAATTCTTTATGGAATTGCTCTTTACATATTTAATTCTCTTTCAAAAAAACACAATATAAATATACATTAATTTTATATTTAAGAGTCTGTGCAGGTTTTACATATCGTGAGGCTCTGTCTACTGTTTTGCTTATTATTCACAAAATTCAGTGTTTATTTTAAATTGAGAAATGTATGTTTTTACAGATGCTTAATATTCAGTCAGACCCAATCTTTGTTTGTCTAAGTGCAGTGGCTGATATTATTGTGCGACACTGATGTTCTGTTTCCCTGCAGAATGCCCTTCCAGCGTCAGCGCCCGTCCAGTGTTTCTACTCTGGTACGAAGCCCATAATGCACTGCCACGGGCACGCTCACACACTCATGCGTGAAACGAGAAAGGACACTTTTTTTTCTGCAGTGTGGACGACTCAGCGGCAGCACCCGACCCAACACTGGGGCTAACTCTTGCTTCCTGTGTGCCTGTGGTGCAGTGTGTTTTGACCCTGGTCGTCTGGACTCAGATCCCTGCTGGTTCTTCATTCTAGCTCTCTGATCGGGGAACATTTCACATCTGGTGGAGGAAAATTAACTGGCCAGCAGCAGGAAAAAACAAACAAACAAAAGGGCTGCTCAGAAGACCTGCTTTCGAATTGTATGTATCTCACAAACCTACAAGATTAAATACACACAATGCAGCAGCTCACAGCAAAGTAACAGTCAAACTGTTGCAGAGTAAATCATGGTTTTCCTCTGTCTGTTCAACATGACACTACAGCTAGCAGCCTGTTAGCTTAGCTTAGCATAAAGACTCAACACAGGGGGAAACAGCGAGCATGGCTCTGTCTGATGATATCAAAGTCTTCCTAATTAACACTTTACTTATTATTCACTGAACAAATATATAATTGCAACACTTTGGTTTTTGCTCCCTTTTTTCAGGGATTGAAATTAAATATCTAAGAATTTTTCTATGCGCATAAACGGCTTCTCTCTTTCAAATTTTGTTCACAATTTTTTTTAAAACACATGTTAGTGAGCACTTGCACCTTTGCAAAAATAATCCATCCCCCTGACAGGTGTGGCATATTAAGATGATCATGATCATGATCATTAATACACAAGTGTGTCTTGGGACAGTCGCATCGGAGGGCCACTCTAAAATGTGCAGTTTGATCACACAATGGCACAGATGTCACAAGTTTTAACGGAGCATGCCATTGCCAGTTATATGAATGTTCATTTCACTATCATAAGCCTTCTCCAATGTTGTTTTTGTGAATTTTGCAGTACGTCCAGCTGGCCTCACAATGGGTCCATGTCATTGGTCCGACATCCCATTAATCCGACGGTCCGCAGTGCTGAACGGCTCCCGGCGGGCGTATTTCTGCCTTGATGGTGTGCCGTGACCGGCTCTGGATCAGCTGGGAAAGGCTTGAGGCAGAGCAGGCTCACAGCTTATGTGTTTGCCACTTTCTTTTTCATTTTAACCCACACCATGATCTTTTCCTGACCCTAACCAAGTGGTTTTTGTGCCTAAACCTAACCAGACCTTAACCACAGGGCATCATGATGATTTCAGAACAACAGGACTTTGGAACAATGGGTTTAATATGGTCGGAACAATGGGCTGTCGGACCAGTGGGCAGTTCCCCCTCACAACTGCAGACCGACCACCTGAAAGCACACCAGATCAGGACCTCTACAACCAGCGTCTTCATCTGCAAAATCGTCAAGGCCAGCAACCTGGACAACTCTTTTTTTTTTTGCACAAACTATCAGAAACTGTCTCAGGGAAGCTCGTCATCTTCAGCAGGGTCTTCACCTGACAGCAGCTCGTCGTCATACCGATTTGAGTGGGCAAAAGACGTGCTGTTTTTTAAAGATGAATCCTGGTTCACACTCTTCCAGGAAGCGTGTGTGGCATCGCGTGGGTGAGTGTTAACGCTGTGAACAAAGTGGCCCATGGTTGCAATGGGGTTATGGTATGGGCTGGCATACGCTATGGACAACAAACACAGGTGCATTTTCTTTACTGCACAGAGACACTGTAAAGAAATCCTGCAACCCATTGTTGTAGCATTCAGCTTCCACCACGACCTCATGTTGCAGCCTGATAATGCACAGCAAAATATCCCAGTTCTTGCATGGCCTGCATACTCATCAGACATGTCACCCACTGAGTATGTTGGGGAGGAGTGGGCCGACACTCCACAGGCCACAATCAACAACCTGATCAACTTCATGTGAAGGAGATGTGTCGCACTGGATAATGACTGATTCTTTGTGGTATCTGTGACCAAAATAATGCTTTTCTGTTGCAATGGTCATGTGAAATCCTAATTAATGTCTTTTTTTCCAGGTAAAAGTGACTGTTTGAGAGTGGCCTTTTATTGTGACCATCCCAAGGCACACCTGTGATGTAACGATGCTGTTTAATCAGCATCTTGATGTGGCGCACCTGTCAGGTAGATGGATTGTTGTGGCACAGGAGAAGTGCTGAAACAGATTTTAACAAACACATGACCACAATTTGAGAGACATAAGTCTAAGGTCTTTAATTTCAAGTCGTGAAAAATGTGAGCAAAAAAAAAAAAAAGTGCTGTATTTATATTTCTGTTCAGTGTAACTGACATTATTATATAAATGTTTTTTTCTTTTCTTTACTCTACTGATCAGATCATGTCACAAAACAGCTTGAAGGGATCAAACAAAAGCTGATAAAGAGGAGATCAAGGAAAAGTGGACACAGCACACCACGGTGAAGACACAAGTCAAACCCATCACCACACCACACACTTCTTAAAGAGACGGTGGAAAAACACATGAGGCTAACAGAGGTGATTTTATCCTCCTGATGTGATCACTTTATCTGCTTTAATGCACTGTCTCTTTAAGATGTCACTAAAAGCTCTCATTTTTTCCTATTTACCTGGGCCCTTGGATTCAGTTACCTCTAAAAGCATGTCATGCTCAGTTTCCGTGGCGTCCGTCGCCATGGTCACTGCACACCTTGGCTGTGGTGAGAGAAGAAGGAAGTGAGCATGCAGATGCTGTTATCATCTTTACTGCAGGGGGGTAAAAGGAGCATGTGTGAGCGTTTAATCGAGGGAGAGGAGAGAGGGGAGAGGCACTGAATATTTACAGTCCTGGAGCAGAGCTGCGTTGGACTTCATGTCTTGCTTTTTTATTTTGCTCTCCCTCCCCTGTAGCATTATCATCAAAAATAAATAAATAAGAAGCTCGGCTTTGTTTGCTCTTGCAGAATGGCTCATGGTGACTGGCCTGTCTGGGGCCCGATAAAGCCTCCGCTGTTTTAAAAGCAAAATGTGCCCTCTGAGGCCACTCTGCTGTGGCTTGTTGATGTAGAAACAGTGGTGCTAAAAAGTCAGCTGTACGTCTGAAATGACAACACACAGCGAACATGCAGACAGTGCCAAATTACAAATAAATAACAACTCTCACAGCAGCTCAGTGGAACATGTTCACTTCCAGCAGGATGACCCTTTGCTACGTCTAATGATTAGAGATCCACAGCAGAGATAATCACACAAACCGCCTCTTATTTGCATCTCATAAACTGACAGACAACAGACTGCATCCTGAACCCCGCCTCTTCAAACACCTGTCCGCAACACGTCGGCCGAGCCAGAGGTTTTCTGATGTACAGCGGAAATGTGTGTTGTGTGAAACCACAAGCAACTGGGCCGGCAGTGTAAAACCAGAGAGTGTGAGACAGTACTGAGAGAGCCGGAGAGAGGCCCGCTGTCTCCAGTGGGATCAGCATGCCGTGGGCTTCCTTCCTCAGGGGGACAGAGCTGGACAGACTCTCTCAGAAATGTCTCGCCCCAAAAAGGCTCTTTGTCCTGCCAGCAGAGAACAAGGAGCGAACAAGCATGTTTGGTAGTCGGGGTGTGTGAACACAGACAGAGACTGTATGTGATAGTGTCTGCTGGTGTGAAGAGAGATATTGTGGATTCTTGTTTTTGTTTGTCTGTTTATTTACATGTGTTGACTGGCTGCAAGTCCTACTGTTGAGTAAGTGTCTGTGTGCTGAGAAGCAAGTGTGTGACGTGTTGTTTTTCTGTGTATTGGTGTGTGTTTGCAGTCCTATTGCTGCAGCGGACAGACTTGGGGAGCAGCTAGAGATGGGATGAGAGAAGCACGAGGAGCAGCCATGTGCTCTACAGAAGCAGAGAAATGCCTTTAACAAGGATACAGCTGCATTATAGTATGGCGGCGGCATAACACGATGCGGCGTCTCAGCGCTCTCCAACGACCCAGCAGCTCAACATCATTCGATGGTGACACAGCTCTGCACCAGAGCGGGCCAGACAACTACCAAAGTCCAAAGGCATGGCTTAGTGTTGTTGCGGCTAAAGTGCCATAACCTCACAGCACAAGTAGCTTGCTGACAAAGCAGACAGACGAACGTGGCGGGGCCGTGGAACAGTTTACCTATTTCAGCTGCACAGCTCGAGATGGCTGCGCACCACTGCAGTAAAACCTTAGGGAACATCGATCTGCCCTTTTGCACAAAGCTTGTTTTACCCAGATGAGCGTCGCCGCTGCCTCCGCTGTGGCTTTGGGAGAAAACGGTGGAATAAATACAGAACAGAGACAAAACAGCAGGTTTTCGGTTTGTTAGGTGTGTTAGCATCAGGTGCACTCAACAGGAAACAGGAGCATGGCATGAGGGGTGATGTGAGGGGTGGATGGATGAGGAAGCAAGGAACATGACTTATCAGGATGTGAGATGTGACAACAACAAACCTGATGAATCTACCGCACTGTCACTGTTATCATCTCACAGTCTAGACTCCTATTTTTAACTTTTACCTCATCACATCTACATCTCATTTTCAGGTGCCTCTGTGTCCCTTTAAACAGAGTTACAGGGGGTAGTGGTTGAACTCTTCCTCTATGAAATAGGGCAACCCTTCAAGACCCTGATACGGCTCAGTCAGCAGCCCAGGTTCGAGTCCAAGCTGCAGCCCTTTGCTGCATGTTGCCCCCCTTTCATATCTATCTGCATTATTGAATAAAGGCAAAAAATGCCAAAGAATAATCTTAAGACTAGAATTACCACCTTGCGGTTGTATGCCTCCACAAACCATTCAAGTTTGACTTGAAAACATGGATGCTTCACACACATCTTTGGCCCAACAGCACAAAAGATCTACACAATCAGCACAGTTTCAAGATGGACACCCAAGATTAAAGTCACCAAAACATCTCCCCTCCTGTTCCTCAGGTATGATGTTAAATAATGGCCAGAAAAGTGTTTTTGCAGAACATCATAATGTCACAGTGAAGATGACCTTTGACCTTCTGGATATAAAACGTCATCACTTTATTATTTTATCCTGTTTGACATTTGTGTGAAAATTTGTCATAATAAGCGTGTGAATCCTTGAATTATGGCCAATCACATTTTGTGAGGTCACAGTGACCTTGACCTTTTGCCACCAAATTCTAATGAGTTAATTCTTGAGTCCAAGTGTACGTTTGTTAACCTGGAAATCCAGATGCCCCGCCCCCAGCAAATTTGAATTTGCACTGCACAGGGATCTGGCCCCGACGAGCAGAGCCCGCTGAATCGCCAATCGGACCAATCAGATCAGTCTGTCTGACAGAGGCGGGCTCTGGGTGGGCGTAACATGATGACGACAGCGCTGTGCCATAGGAGTCGAAAAGTAAACAGCCAAGATGGCAGCTGCCAAAGGACCGCATCCATTCAATTTAGCTTTGGAAGAAACGCTAAGCCAACTACACTTATCTTTTTCCTTGAGGGAGGAACAGAAGACTGCCCTAGAAGCCTTCACTTCCAGGAAGGATGTTTTTGCCGTTTTGCCGACGGGATACGGCAAAAGCATAATATATCAGTTAGCCCCATTGTTCGGCAAACAAATGGGGCCTAGTGCAATGCAATGTGCTTGTTTTCTGCTCTGATTGGCCATCGTACTATCCAGTTGTGTGCGGCGACATTTGAAATGCTTCAGTTAGTGCCGCCCCTTGGGTAGGAAGGGTGTATCGGTGAGGGTTAGACTGAAAATCTTTCTAGATTTGAGTCTGAATTTCCAGGCTATACGTTTGTGCCAAATTTGAAGAAATTCCATCAAGGCTCTTGTGAGACTCTTGAGATATCGCCTATCATAATGCCTATCGCGGGTGCAGAGGCATCAACAAGAGAAAAAAAACAGATGTGACTATCCTTTACCTTTCTCAAAAAAAGAAAAAAACGCCCCGGCTTTTTTTATTTCTTTCAACCAATCACAATCGTTCTGGGCGGTGCCACAGCAACGGTGCGCTTGCAAAAATATTGCTGGGGAAAACAGGTTTTGGTGTAACACGCCGACAAAAATATCGCCTCCAGGACGCGAACCATGGCAGAAAAATGGCTACATCCCTGCAAGATCAAACACCGCAAAAGTTAGTAAAGGACGTGTTGAAAACTGCTACACAACCGGAGGTGGTAGGGCAGGACTTCAGCGGGTGGCTCGTTCTGCCCAATGAGAGGCTGATCTATGCAGCGAACTTCCGCCCACTCAGACTAGCGCTGATATCACAGGAGTGATAACAAGTGCAGCAACTTCACTGCTGGACTTTTGTTACATTTCAGGTGTCATACACCTTTAAAGAGTGGGAATACAACAAAATACCAAATATGTTGTGGTACAAATCAATAAAAGCAATGTAACATTTGCTAGCTAGCTAGTTAGCTACCAAGACAGCAGCACACTAATATGTTTCTTTTTCTTTATGCATGTTAAATCTTTATAAACAAAGAAAATACATTTGTGGGATTCTTTTTTGTTGCTTGTTCAGCCATCTCGCTGAAGAGTTTTATGTGTGCCTCTGAAAATCCTCCATCTGGAGGGTCATGTGGCCCTGACACTTCACCCTGCCCCTCTATCCCAACATGAGTCAGGACACCCTCGCGATGTGCGCAAAACCGAGGGGTAAGGTCTAAGTAGTGGGGGCAAGGCGTGTTTTGGGATGGAGCCTTACACAACGCCTCATCAACACCAACTCTTTGTGCCAATCTCTACCGTTCTCTGAAGTTAGAGCAGCCCCTGGTTTCCATGGCAACGTGTTAGCAGCAGCGGCCAGAGGAGACAGGCGCAACACATAAACAACTCACACAGCAAATCACTTATCACTACAAACAGCTTGAAATAGTTTGCTTGGCACACGCCTGAGTGTGTTTCTCCTTATGTGGTTTGTTCCAACAGCGGCGACAAAGGACAGTTAGGGAGTATCCAAGTGAACGCTACGTGCAAAAGGGGTTGGGTAATTACAAATACGGCAAAATAAATATCAGGTGTGTTGTGATTAATCATTATCTTCTCAGCCAGTCACACCGCTGCTGCCAAAACTGCGAGGAGAGCAAGTCATGACACGGTGGATCAAACAGATAATTCACACGGTGATCCTGTTCACATTCCAATCAAGAGGTTTTATGGAAAGATAACCACTGTATTTACTGTTTTGCTGTATCACATATTGTACTGCAATCACAAATGCAATGTCACTTTCCCAGACAGGTTGGAAAGACGGCCTTGATGCTGGCGGCTGCTGCCAGTGGTAGGCCGTCATTTTTAGATGAGAATATAAAAAGAGCACCTTCAGGGAACGGGTGGTCTGGATGTGTGAAAAACTTTTCTTTTATTATTTTTCCCTGTGAACTGTGTGTGTCCAATGCATCACCACAATGTCTCTATCTCAATGGAAGATTTAATGTCTTTTTTACTGCGAAGTTCAGTGTGTGCAGCAGCAGATGTACATTTGTGTGGTAGTTTTACAACAGCGTGGTGTTGATGGCTTCCATCCAGACACGACAGTAAGAGTCATCCATATATCCAGTGTTCAGTACAACTGCTTTACTGGCATTTTTGCTATGGTCACAATACACTGGTAGTTTTGATGTTTAATTTATCACCTGGTTGCAAAGTGTTTATTCACATTATTTCGCATTGTTATGTAATTGCCGCACATTGTTGTTATTCATTTCACTTGCACATGCAGACAGACTCACCAAACTATCAACTGAGCTGACGACTTGTTCCAGTTTTTACCAAAATACCAACATATCGTCAGGATCTACCTCATGGTCATGCAACTCTCAGCGCCTCATAACTTTGCACCACACAGATTGTACAAGGCACAAGAGCCCCGCTTCCACTGAGCAGTGCGGTTCAGTCTAGTACGCCTTTTTTCCGTTTACACTGTGAGAAGTTGTGGATGGTACCAATGGAATCGTTCCTTACCGTCCCCATGTTTGGTCCCCCCTCTGTTGGGGTACCTAGCACACAGATCTGGTACTAAAAGGTGGAGCTGTGAACACTGCAGTCTGATTGGTCAGTAGAGGACGGTCACTCTGCTCAGGGCTGAGTTGTGTCTGGTTTTGAGGCTCATGTAACCACTGTTCATACTGTGGAGAGTTTTATTAGTAAACTGTAACTATAAAATGAAAGGATGTTTTGCTGCCTCTCACAGCAGCTGGAGTCTGAGAAAAAATAACTCAGTTCACTAGACCGACTGCTGGCAACTTTTAAGGTGATGGTACATTTAATTGTAATGTTACCCAATGCATGAGTTGATGACGTGAATCCATCCACATACCTTAAATTTCAATGTGACTTTGACCATCACTTTAGTTGTTGTTTTTTGTCTCTCTTGGATGACAGACACTTTTAGTAATGAGTGAATCTTCAAACGTTTAATATACTAATTTCGACCGTATTATGTGAACTGCGTATATTTCTTAAAAAAGCATCGCAGGGCGTTGTTCCTGTGGGCTCCAGCTGGCTGCGCTTGCCTGAGAAGGACTATATGCACAAACCCACTATTTTTAAATATCCCGTCGAAAGAGACTCTCATTGCAGCCAGCCCTAATTTGTTTTGAAAATGACTGCGAGCAGCCTCGTTCTGTGGCCGATAAACGAGGTGCCGATGTTCCATCTATAACAGCGAGTGCTGGACGGAGCAGTGAGTGACAACAACCCCGCCCACATTAGGGTACTGTTTGTGCTGGAACCATGTCTGAAGGGCTACTGTTGGTTCCAAAGGTACCATACCAAAAGAGTATGAAACAGAGCTAAAGATACCAAACAAATAGGCACAGCAGCAGCAGCTAATGTTAATACAGTGATGGTAACAGAGCCCAATGTGTTTTAGCAAACAAGTTCCGTTCATCATGTCAGACCCAAACCTACATCAGCCTCAGTTAGAGCTGAGGAACAGCGTATTATCAAGATTAAAGCTGCCAGCATGCTTCATCACAGCTGCTTGTCTGATGGTCAAATGGCTACAGAGACCTGCTCCTCAAACACCTTTCCAACCTCAGAATTGAGGGGCGATGACCATTTTTGTAACTTTCCAAAATCAATATTAACACCCACTTTGGTTGAGTGGGTTGTCAGCTATTGGGAAGATTGACGAATTGGTCCTTGGGCAAGATACTGAACCCCAAACTGGGGTTCATGTAGAGTAAAAAGTGCTTTGAGTGGTTGAAAGACTAGGAAGCCACTATACAAGTGCAGCCCCTTTACTTTTGTCTATTTTCATTCTCTACACAATAATTTTTGTTACTTTTCTTGTGAGCAACCAAGTGCAACACTATGAAAGGCTCTTTGGACTGTCTGAAAGCATGCGCCCTTGCCTGGGTTCAGATCTTTGAATCCACCCACTCCACCAAGTTGACTGATCAGTCTGGCAGTACGACATGAAACAGTTGTTCCTCGGTTAAAAAACAATCAATCCAATGAGCGCCACGGGGGGAATAGCAATTAGCCAATTAGCACCACAGGCGGGACTAGCACAATTGTCAAGCTGTTGTCAAGCTGTGCACTTGCCTGGGTCTAGACCTTTAATCCGCCCACTCCATTGAGTTGACTGATTACGTAGATGGCATTTCTTCTCAATATCGTCTGACATAGGGCTGCCCCCTGAAAGTTGGAGACTCGGATCATCAGTCAGAGACCCCTCAGTTGACTGAGATTCCTCAAGTCAAGCTATCTTTATTTGTCAGTGTGCAGTGAACTTCTGATGACATTTCAGTCCTCAGATGTAGCTGCAGAGTGAGAGCTCAACACTTTCACGCTGCTCTCCTTAAGCCTGGTATACACTGTGCAATGTTGGGCTGTTCAAGACGAAAGATGACCAACATGAAAGAAACATGCCGATATCTTTGGTCGTGGCTCTAAAATGGTGGCCCTATGTCACACAGTAAGAGAGGTTAAAGGATGGTCATTGTCACGGTCTTGCAATCAAGGACAGTCTGGGGTAAAATTTTGAACAGTGTCAGAAATTTGGGATGACCATCCCTCAGTGTGAGTGCTCTACTCTCTAGTAGACCTACGTCTACTAACCAACCAACAGAAATGGAGCATGAAATTACACACTGTCACTAAACTCAAACAGACAGATAGCAGCTCGCCGTGGAGACAAAACCCAGGAAAAGAAATGTGTGTGATTCAAGCAAAGAAGTAAATCTTGTTGAGTTGTAGCAGCAGAAGCCTTGCCTCTTTATTTACCATGATCGCGTAAAGAGGGACGAAGCATGGAAGAATATAGTCGCAGTGAGCAACCTAGCAGCTAGCAAACACACAGACACACCGCAGTATATAGTGGCCACAAAACCTTTAATAATGTGACCCTCTATGTTGTGCTTCACAGTTGGAAAAGTGATAACCCATGCAGCAACCTTGCTATTGCATCGCATGTCGTAGCCTGCAATTCAGTAGGTGCTGTCATCGTACAGTCTGCAGACATCAAACTTGATGTCATACCCAAGTTTATTAGATCCATGTCGCACAGTGTAGCTGCACTGAACTTATAGGATTGCTAAAATCTCAGTCTGTAGGAGGCAGCTGCAGACCCAGCATGAGTCTGAGTGAGAAGGAGGCAGCTGCCCGGAGGAGGAGAGCTCTGAGTTAATGTTATTTTCTGCCTTTTCAGAAGTGGTGAATTTATGGCTCATAGCAACTTAATATGTTGTGGTCTCTGGCTTTTGTTTGATATCTAGTTTCGGCAAATTTTGGCACATTTCCGATCCGTTGCTAGAACAGTTAGCAAGCTTTAGGTCGCAGGGCTAACATGGCTTGTTTACTATATTACATGAAGGTTGCTATCACCATGACAATCTTGCTGAGCCCCATCAAACTCTCAAGACACTATACTGCTCCACTCTTAAAACTCTGGCAAAACCAGGAGTGGTTATGCATCATTGTCGACCTGAAATAACATTCGATTCAGATAGAAATGGAGTGTAACGAGTTGACAATTCTGTCTGAAAACAGGCAACACGTGCCCCATATCTGAATGATATCACAAAATACCAGAAGAAAATGAACATGTTGACCCCCTGATGATGCTACAGGAAAAATCAGGGGATCACCAAATTCAGTAGGACTAATCCTGTGGGGTTGAACCACCCGACTAGCCATCGCTGCCATCCCACTATTAGACTAAAACCTGGTTGGAGGCACTAAACAGCCACCAGTAGTATTTATTAGTGCAGTACCGGATAAACACGATATATTCCAACAGAGCTGCAGTAAACACCACATTTATGAATTATATAATGCTCTGTTTTTGTTCAGATGTTATGTTGTAAGGTGTTCTTGGCATTTGTCCACTCCCTAGATATCCACAGACTGCATGTGGAGAAACAATGGATTTCAGAGTGACACGCAACATGTACAGTATCACATGACCGTGGTTATATTTTCCACATTAGCAAACAGTTAAGTGACAAGTGTGCAAAGAAGCAACAACTTAAAGTCCTTCTTCTCCTGCCTTAGCATCTCAAACACTGCGACTTGTTATAGTCACAATTATCAATAACAATTCAGAAGTGGAGTAATATTTTTACACTTAACGACATGAGCTGCTTGTAATAGCTGTGCACACCAGAGAGACAGAAAATAAGCAAAGAATAAATGGAGACTAGAGCTGAAGTCAACCTATGTCTGAGAGCTTCACCTTACACCTAATCAACTGTTGTTAACTTTCTGTACGAGAATGCCTTCTTACCGTCCTGCAGTTGCTCTGTGTGCGAGGGTATCTATGAGTGTGTGGCCGTTCCACCTGCCTGCTGTCACTGAGGATCTAGGGCATTACCTGGAGTCAGGTGTCAGATGCAGTGAGAGCCTGGATGTGTGTGTGTGTATGTGTGTGTGTGTGTGCAACAAATTGACGGAGTAAACATCCCTTTATATTCTCTTATCAATGAAATTTTGATTGCTGTTCCAAGGCGCAGCTGTGTGTTGTGGAATGAAATGTGGTGTCAGCGTGGGTTCATGATGCGTGTTGGAGTGAAGCACATGTACAGTGTGAGGGGAGGAGGTGTGTCAGTGGGGTTCGGGGTAAGTGTGAGCGCTGAGTGAGGAGAGATGGGCGTTCTCCTGTGTCTGCTAGTGCTGCTGTGCTGAGGAGGCACAAAGTGACACTTTGTTTCCCCCGCCAGATAGCCAGTGCAGGAGAACAGAGTGGCATTCATCATTTCAACAGGCTGATGCACACAAAGGCATTCATTGTGGGTTAACAGTAATCGTGTATGCACATGTGTGATTAGAATGGCTTGTAATGCAGTGCACCACAACTGCTTTTTAATGTTATGGTCATAAATCTATTACAGTCTTGTTGTGGTTACTTTTTACCACCAACATCTGAAGTAAGAGCAGCAGCTTAGTCCCCCGACTCTGGAAACCTCATAAGATCCTCATTTTATATGATCTGGAATCATAACGTCTGTGTGCATCAGCTTAGTGTTAGTGTGTAATAAGGCCAGCTCCCCCTCTCTCCAGTTTTGGCAGCATCACACTGCAGTCTCACAGGGATATGGTAATGATGGGGCTTTACCAACCTGGATGCCGCCTATATTACAGCAGCATAGCACTTCAAAGACAGACTACTCCTCTGACTGACTCCGTACAGAAATAGAAATCCCCCCAGTAAAGCTGCACAAACACACAGATATTCACATCCACATGTGCTCACACACACACAGGACGAGTCTTAATGACTGCACTTCATGTAGAAGGAGGCCAGGACCAACCGCCTCTGCTCTAGTCTCAACGATACTGTAGCAGCCATGTGGTGAAGCAGTCATTCAGAATGTTCATGAAAATGAGAATAAATGCTGAAATATGTTCACATTTTCCACTATAAAAGTCAAAACTGCACGGTAAGATGAAAATCTGTTAATGTATGTACTGATTTCATGCTCGTCACTGTGATGCGGCCTTGATCTACAGCCTGCTGCATTTCCTTATTATTTTGGATGTATACTGAGATTTCAGAGGTAACCTAAATGCCTCAAACATGTCAGTAAAGTAAACCTTGACATCAGCAGCAGTTTTATTACAACACATACTGCATAGTGGATTATAAAGAGAAGGGGTGTGCACTACATAAACACATATAACCATACATGACATTAATAATAACATCTGTATAATAGTATATAAAATACTGTATGTTCTATTGATGGGTGATATAAGATTACTTCACATTATTTAACAGCTCTAGTTGCTAGTTTCTTTGCGAAATACAGTGTTACACACAAAACATGCAGGCGATGAGGCCAATGCATCATAGAATGAGCGCCTACAGCTTTTGAAGTACATGTTAGTGATAAGCTAATGCCTCTAAGTTAATTTTGAATGTCTGGGAGTTTCCATTCCTGTTTGTCAAACGTGTGGCTGTGTGACTCCGAAATCAATTGACATTTAAACACAGAGAAAACAATGAGTCAGACTGTCTTTGTCCGCCTCACGGTGATTAAAATCAAATCCATTTATCTGAGGTCAAAGTGTGTTAAATGACTCAAATAACATGGATGCTGTTTGGCATTGTGAAAACCCTCCACAGATGTCTCTGAAAAAGTGTCTGTAGTCACCATTTGGGTGGCGGTGACATGTTTTAGTGTTTACTGTGCAGCTTGGTGCTTGTGAGAAACCAAACCTTCTGGTTGGACATGAAGCTGATCATTGCAGTACTTAATAAGACACTACTCTTGAATCACTGATGGTGACGTAGTCTTTACTATGTGAGCTCTTCCCTAAAGCACAGACCCGGATGGCACACAGCACAGCTCTGTCTTAACATGTCATCACTCAGCCATCAGTCCTGCACCTTGTACAGCTCACAGCTTCTCCTGTCACTCAGGTGCCAAAGCAGCCAACCACAAAACAGACCAGTTTAACTGAAACCAGCAGCATAAATCCAACACCAGCAGCCTGTGAATTCATCTCTGGCAAGCTGCCATCTATTCTCCTTGCTCCTGTGTCTCAGCACCAGATTCCTCTGACGATGACAGTAATGCAGCGTTGATTTAAAAGCCTTTAAATGACGCGTGGACACATAAATCCATATCATATTTTTTCCTCGCACATGTAGGCCCGCACCATATGGCCTGTGCATGCTTCTCCAGCTGACTCAAAAATCCTGCAGAAAGCCTGTATTGTGTATCGTCTGGAGAAAGCCATGGATCGCTGTGGTGAAACACCACATCAACATAGACCTAAAGGCAACGGATCAATACGTAACCGTTAATGGCAGATTAGCGGATGCTGCCGCACAGGGATTACAGCCTATTAATTGCAGAGTAAAAAGGCGCACGGAGAACAAAGAATCTGGCCTCTGCTTTTCTCCCATAGTGACAAAGATGAAATCCAAATGGCGATAAACTGATTGGCATTATTTTGGATTTAAAAACAAATAACCAGTGATTACAATTTGGCCTGTTGACATCGGCGTTTGCGCATTTCAGGACGGATCAAATTGTAAGTCCCATCCCATTTACAGTACACACACGCGCGCGCGCGCGCGCACAGACACACACATCTGCGAAGGATGGAGCAGAAGATGTGAGCGGGTCAATGAGAAATGAGAGGTGGGATACAGTGACAAGGTCATCAGCTTCGTGAAAATGGACAACAATCATCAGAATGACAAACAACATGGAAGAGAAGAGGAAAAATCCCACCACCTTTTTTTTTGAGCGCGATTCCTCCTCGTGATCGGCGCTGAGGTAAAGCCCCGCTCCGGCAGCTCCGACCCTTTTGTGTTGCTGATGCTGCGGGTGCCCGACAGGGAGACGCACGCACAGTCAGTCCCGCACAGCTGCACGCGTGCGAGATGGAGATGGGAGGGTGTGGCTGCGAGAGAAAGGCGAGCGGCGGCGGTGGCGGTGCATGGTGTACGGTGCAGCGCCAACACATGAGCTCCCGTCACGATGCGGGCACGTTACTGTAACGTAAGCTCGTGCATTTCGGAAGTAATTACAGAAACGAGAAGATGAATGGAAACGCCGTAACCGCCCCGAGGAACAAAACACAGTGTATTCCCCGAAGGTGTTAATCCTACTGATGTGTGTGTGGAGAGTGTGGTGACCTAATGTGCATGTGCACCATCACTGTGCGTCTCTGTCAGTCTGTGTAGTGTGTGAGATCTACAACAGCTACAGTGTTTGAGCTGATGATGCTGTATGCCAACGGATCAAAGGATGAAACACTGGTATTCTCTATTTCACACACAGACCATGGCTGACATGTTGACACCCCCAAAGAGCACAATACAAGTGTGTTTTTAGGTTTATATTAACAATTATTAGCCTATAGCCACAGTCGGATCACTGCACTGTAAGAAGGCATGCTTTGGTATCTTAGTTTGGAAACATAAATATCAAGTATACATATATTTTTTCATCTCATGTGGAAAATAAACCAGCATGGTGGATCATCGGCCCTCCAAAGAAGCTCCCTGCTCCAGATAGGAAGAAAAACAAAGAGTCCAGCATAGAGCCTGGCTGCTCCCCCTTCCCTAAATCAATATATTATGTCTATAATATATATGTTTTTCTCCACACCCTGAGCACTGCCCAACCTGGCCAATTAGTGCAGCCCGTCGGGCATTTCGGGACTTGTCAGGCTCAGGTTGGGTTGAGAATTCTCTCTTGGATATCCCTATGGTGGGTAAAAAACGATTAAGTGCCCTCTGTGGTGCCCTTCTAGTGGAGCAAATGCTTTGCAGGACCCTCAAGGGTGCCCTTCTAGTGGAGAAAACACGATGAAGTGCTCTCTAGAGGGCCCTTATAGAAGGGAAAATACAATAAAGTGCCATACAGTGCACTTCTAATGGAGAAAATGCAATGCAGAGCTCTCTAGGTGCCCTTGTAGTGGGGAAAATGCAATACAGGGCCATATAGGATGTCCCAAATGCAGACTCCACCATTGTGGCAACTATTTTCTAACCTTCTTAGTTGATTTTCAAGCAACAAACGCCCAAATTAAGCTAGTTTCATCCTATAATTTGTGAGGCTTTCCTTTAATTTATACCACTGTAAACTGAATATCTTCGGGTTTTGGACTGTTGGTCGCACAAAACAAGACATTTTAAGATGTCACCTTTGGTTTCTGGATTATTGTGATAGGCGTTACCCCATTTTCTGACATTTCAGACATTTTAGACCTAACAATCAATCAGTTAACTGAGAAAATAATCTGCAGTTTTAAAATTAATATAAGTATAATCAGTAGCTGCAGATAAATATGCAGTTCCCTAATAAAACTTTGATCAAAACAAAGCATTAAATCATTATTTCAAGTTTTCTGCATAAAAAGGACTGACACAATGTGTTCCAAACATCAGTGTTTGCAGGATAATCTCCAAACCTGGAAGATTTTAGCTGCTAAATCTTCAAGCATGAACTAAGATTTATGTTTTAACCCCGTTTTAGCCCTGAATTACAGGCACGAAAACATAAAATAGCCCTTTCAACTCTACAGATGCCAAGATTTAGACCATTTTTTTCTAACACGTTACTTGCTGGTGTAGATACACCAACTGGCCAAGGCTTAATATCAAATCTGCCATTTTTCCAAGTTGTAATAGGCTTTATAAACTCAAGTAGCAGGCTCAACACAACCACAAATGCAGCTTATGAAATTAGCTGGCACCAGCTATGCTGCAAAGGTGTTATAACCAAGCTCTAGAATTGATACTTTAATAGTTAGAGGCCTAGTAGGTATTCACAAGTATTTGCGGTAAACAAAAAGGTCTGTTTTTTGTTTGTGAAAGGTTGTGCAGGCCTCATGTCGGCCCTTTGGAGAAGAAACTGATCAATTATCTGATCATGCAAATTACATACAGGACACCCAAGCAAAGCTGGATAGGTAGATGAGGCAAAGAGTCATGCTGCGGCTCCTCCACTCGGAGAGGAGTCAAGTGATGTGGTGCTGACGGATATTTCAAGACAACTGGATTGTGTCAAACTTCCCTGTACAGTACGTCTTTACAGACTTAAAATGATAAATTACTCCATACTCACTCAGAAATCTGAGTCCCCTGAGCTATGGCTAAACACTGAGGCAAACCCAGAAAACTACATGTCCCAGCTGGCATGTGGGCACTTCAGGATCCCCAAGAAGGCTGTGCTGAGGACAAGTCTGTACACATCACCCTGTTGTAAACATAATGCTCACTTACATGGGCCAAAACCTTTCTGGCTGCAAATATGCCTACATTAAGGTCGTTTGGCAAAAGGAAATGTTTATTAATGTGCTACAATCCTTAGACAGCCTGAGTCCACCACTGCCGCAACTATTATTTTTAAACATTTTGAGTCAGTTTTCAAGCAACAAACCCCCAAAATAACCCAGTTCCCTCCTATAATTCCTATTCCGATTATAAGTCTTCTATAAATATATCACTGTAAACTACATATCTTTGGGTTTTGGACTGTTGGTCACTTCAAACAAGAAATTTCAAGATGTCACCTTTAGTTTCTGGTGTACTGTGACAGGAAATATGCCAACATTAAGGTATTTTGGTAAAATAAAATGTTTATTTAATGTGCTACATTCATCAGACAGCCTGAGTCCATTACTGCGGCAACTATTTTTCAACATTTTGAGTCAGTTTTCAAGCAACAAACCCCCAAAATAACCTATTTTCCTCCTATAATTCCTATTCTTATTGTAAGTCTTCTCTAATTATGTCATTATAAACTAAATTTCTTTGGGTTTCGGACAGTTGGCTGCTTAAAACAAGACATTTCAAGATGTCACCTTTAGTTTCTGTTGTTTTGTGATAGGAAATATGCCTACATTAAAGGCATTTTGGCAAAATAAAATGTTTATTAATGTGCTACATTCCTCAGACAGCCTGAGGAACCACTGTTGCAACTATTTTTGTAACATTTGAGTCAATTGTCAAGCAACACACCCCCAAAATAACTTAGTTCCCTTCTATGAGTCCTATTCCTATAATAAGTCTTCTCTGATTCTATCAATGTAAATTACATATCTTTGGGTTTTGGACTGTTGGTCGCTTAAAACAAGACATTACAAGATGTCATCTTTAGTTTCTGGCGTATTGTGATAATGAATCTGCCTACATTAAAGGCATTTTGGCAAAATAAAATGTTTATTAATGTGCTACATTCCTCAGACAGCCCGAGGAACCACTGTTGCAACTATTTTTGTAACATTTGAGTCAATTGTCAAGCAACACACCCCCAAAATAACTTAGTTCCCTTCTATGAGTCCTATTCCTATAATAAGTCTTTTCTGATTCTATCAATGTAAATTACATATCTTTGGGTTTTGGACTGTTGGTCGCTTAAAACAAGACATTACAAGATGTCATCTTTAGTTTCTGGCGTATTGTGATAATGAATCTGCCTACATTAAAGGCATTTTGGCAAAATAAAATGTTTATTAATGTGCTACATTCCTCAGACAGCCCGAGGAACCACTGTTGCAACTATTTTTGTAACATTTGAGTCAATTGTCAAGCAACAAACCCCCAAAATAACTTAGTTCCCTTCTATGAGTCCTATTCCTATAATAAGTCTTTTCTGATTCTATCAATGTAAATTACATATCTTTGGGTTTTGGACTGTTGGTCGCTTAAAACAAGACATTACAAGATGTCATCTTTAGTTTCTGGCGTATTGTGATAATGAATCTGCCTACATTAAAGGTATTTGGGCAAAAGCATGTGTAATGAATGCACTAGTACTCAGAATGTTGTTCAATGCATTGAATGCACCAGCGAGGATTTTATTTTGAAAATCTTAACTGGAAGTGCTTCTTTAAATTACTATCTAGTTAACTTAACGTTGAAGATACACTGTATGTGGAGCAGACACACTTGATGTGTCCATATCAATTCTCTGATGTCGCCTTAATATTTCTTGATTGTTTGTTTTATTGAAAGAGCTTCCAACATGTTCGTCAAAGTGCTTTTATTTTGACAGGTCACACCGGAAACGGCTGTATATACGGTAGCACACTTCACCTACTTCAGAAGTTAACTATGGTACGTGGTAGGTAACCAACGGGTTTTCTTACGTAGTAACGTTAGTTAAGCTGTGAACTTTAAAAACACAATAGGTGTTGGACAGACGAGCCGGGCAGACATGATGCTTCCTCGCAGGCAGGACTACGGGATGAAGAGGACCGGAGGACCGCGCAGTGGCTCCGTTATAAACTTTAGGACCACGGTAATCCCGGGCTCCGTCCGCCGCAGTTCCGCAGTGTTGCCGTCCGTGCTAACGTTTCTGGTGATCGTAGCATCCGGAGGCCTGCTGCTCATGATAGAGAAAGGAATGCTGAACAGCATGGAGACGCCTCCACCCCGGGGGAGCGGCAAGCGGCTGGACTTCATGCGGCAAGTTGGGAAGCACAGTCCGGGTGGTGTGGACGTGGACTCCCAGGTACAGTCATGTTAATACACCGGAAACTTCTGGGGAAGTTTACCAGTAGTGAATTGTTCCGGTGCAGCCAGCGGCGATTTTGATTTGTCTCGTGACTGTGTGAGTTATTATTTCACAACATTATAAGATCTGTGTCAGAAACTGAGGGATTTAAGGCTCTTACAGTCGTTTCATTAGTGCTGTATGCAGTGGGTCATGAGCCACTTTCACTTGGTCATCAAAGGGAAAACCACAAACTATTTTTAAAACGTAGTGGTTTGTTACTGTGTTCATTAAAACCCTCATATGTACATTTTGTAATCTTAATTTTGTGATCTTTATAATGGGATCAAATGGTATATAGCTGGTCAGATGTAATCCCAGATTAAAAGTGTGCATGTCGTTTTTATTTTTTAAGTAACTCTTGCCATTTCCCAAACATCTGCTCACTTTAAAGGGGCACTTAGTGGTTTTAGTGTTGGACTTTCATAATGCTGGGGAACTCCCAACATATCATTTTAATGAGGAACAAAAAAAAAGAATCAGCAGAGGCTGAGATATCCTGACTTTCAGTCCCATCATGCAACTTGAGAAGCCTTTTGTACACAGAGATGGCACTGTAGCCTCCTGAGACCCTGTGTCCTCATATGAGGACATCACATTTTGGGCTATACTTCATTCTGCTTAACTCAGACCTGTTGTCCTTGCTCGTGGACACTTGTTTGTGCCATCTAGTGGTAGTAAGAGCACAATACAGTAATCCATGTTAAAACAAGATGGCAGCCATCTCTGCCAAGTCAGTCTGCAGCAGATCCTGACACAAAAGTGGACAAGATCCAAAACCTGATCACATTTTATGGTTGAAACGTGTTTATTTATGATTAATAATGTTTGTAGTTTGATGTGGCGACAAATCTGCCTAATTTGAGTAACAGTAACAAATACTCGTTTTAAGACACTAGGACTTTATTATCTTCTCATTTGAGGACACTGGAACCTAATTAGTGTTTGGGTGGGTCCTACTGATCCCAAATTGCTAGGAGACATTTAAAAAAAAAAGTCTGGGTCTCAGGAGGATAGGGCCGCTTCAAAGTCCTGTCTTTACTCCACTGTGCATTTTTACACAGAACCAAACATAAGAGGCATCATGACGCTCCAGTGTGTGATTTCAGATTCATGCCAGCATAAGGAAGCAAAAAAATAAATCATTACGCTTGACACAAGTGTTGGCCTTTAGTGTGACATATAACATCACTTTCTAAGCAACAACAATGGAATAACATGGCAATGCTAATTATTTACCATTCCTGTTAAGGAGCTCCATCACCCAGTTGTGTTTTTTTCCTCAGAGACAGCATCTTTCTTCAGTTGTTCCCAATGAGGAGAGAGCGCTCTGCCTCTTCTGTGTGGCAGCTCCATGCGCTTTAAGATGAATATCTCTGAACTTTTCAGAAAGGCGCCGGTGACGTCACTGCTGCTCCTTTAGCTTGGCTACTGTCTGCTATCACAGCAAAGATAGAAAAGCTCATTTTTGGGAGCAGATCACCCGGCAGACACTGGATGTTGCTAGTGAGTGTTGTGCTTTTATCACTGTTCACTTTGTAAGCTTGATGTTGACTGTGTAGTCAACCCTCTGTTAATGTAGCGATGCATTAGCTAACTAGCTAACATCAGTGTCAAGATATTGTTGTCATAGAAACATATCCATACAGAGCACATCATTAAAAAAGCGCTGGGTGCGTTTTTTGATGAAGCACTTCCCAGCGCCCTGCCACTGCCTTTCTGCTGAAGACAAACACTGTGCACACAGGCCTTTACAGACATTTTTGGCCGCCGTTGTTCTTCTTTGAGTTAGCTGCTAACTGCTGCTAACTGCTTTGTAAATTTCCCACATTGGATCGCACACATTAACACGTCATCACAACGTCACACCTCTCCCGTGCACTGTCCTGTCCTGCCGGCTGCCCCTTTAACACAGATGCCAATTCAGGGCTGTTGCTACCTCTGGGGTTAAAGGGGAGACAACTCAGTCCCCCCATTCTGCGACCGTATCTTTTATACACAACAGCGAGGGGGCAAAATGGCATGCTAGTCCTGCCTTGAACAGCCAGGGTAAAGGGGCTATAGTCTTTTCATCAGTACTCATATCTTTCAAACTCCACACCTCCAGCTTGTATGCAGTCTGTCTGTTAAAACATTTTCAAATCTCAAAGAGATAACTGTGTGAGGGTGATTTTCCCAGACTTGACCATATACAGCTGATTCCACAGGCTGAGTAATAGGAGCTGTGACTAGTAAACTTATTGGTGTAACGCTCCCTAAAGTCACTGGTTTGTGTTCACATTTAGATCCTCCAGGAGATCCGTAACCGCACCATCAGGACCATGTGCAGCCAGAAGAACATGCCCCACAGCATTTGGTCCCTGAGCCCTGTGCAGAGGAAGACGCTGCTGCAGCACATCCTGGTGAATGACCAGTACCACTTCCTCTACTGCTACGTCCCCAAGGTGGCCTGCTCCAACTGGAAGAGGGTTCTGAAGGTTCTGAACGGAGCTCTGGAGAGCGTGGACGTCAACATCAAGATGGACCACCGCAGCGACCTGCTGTTTTTGTCCTCTCTTAAACCAGATGAGATCCGCTACCGCCTCAAGCACTACTACAAGTTCATGTTTGTGCGGGAGCCCATGGAGCGCCTGCTTTCTGCGTACAGGAACAAGTTTGGAGAGATTGAGTCCTACCAGAAAAAATACGGGGTAGAGATCATAAAGCGGTACAGAAAAGGCCACGCTAAGGAGTCAGCTGTAACGGGAGATGATGTGACATTTGCAGAGTTCATCCGTTACTTGCTGGATGAGGATGTGGAACGCATGAATGAGCACTGGATGCCAATGTACAACTTGTGCCAACCCTGCGCTGTGTCCTACGACTTCATTGGCTCCTATGAGCACCTTGAAAGTGATTCGGAGTTTGTGCTCCAGCGCATTGGAGCGCCTCCTCATGTGCGCTTCCCAGAGAGGCAAACGTGGTACAAGCCGGTCACCACAGAGACACTGCACTATTATCTGTGCACCTTGCCACAGAAGCTACTGAGGGAACTCCTGCCCAAGTACATTTTAGACTTCTCCCTCTTCACTTATCCTCTCCCCAACACAACCACTGAGCACTGCCGACATTAAATGTGCAATGTTTTATAGTTTTTAGATTATTTTTGATAGAGAATCTTTTTTTTTTTTTTTTTTTTACTATTTTTATTCCTAGGGAACAAACCGTATTTTGATAGCTGTTACACATTGTTACTTGAGATGTTGGAATGCCATCAAAAAATGCTGATTATAGGAAGAGATGCAGACTTGAAAACCACTAAAGCTTGAAATCAGCTGAAGACAAAGACAAAAATGTAAATCACTGTCCAATTTCAACATGTTCCTTTCATGCACTGTTACAGTAAATGAACCAATTCAGTATATATTGATAGAAATGTAAAAACGGTTGCAAGACCAAACTTTGTATTTTGCTTGTTTCTTCATGTACATAGTGGAGATGGTTTAAAGGTCGATAGTTTCTGTGGGCATTCAGTGGTTTAGCAGGCTAAAACACAAACTCACAGGTTTGTGGGATTTAAATCAAGCTTGTGTCTCTTTGTTTCTTATGTCGCAGCCTCTCCTCCCCATCCGGCTCCCATTTTTTTTCCTATAACCATGGACTATTTAGCTCATAATAAAACAAAAGTTGAAGTTTTGTGATGTACATCACAGCAATTTCTTATTTTGTATTGCTTTATTTTATGAATAATTTAATAATTTAAACAGCATTGAAAAAAAAACAAGAATAAAAAAACAAGAATATTAAGCACAACACATGTAACCACAGGGTCAAACTAATACTGCTCTTGCTACATTTATGAGGTTAAAGTCGTTAAGTACAAAATTTATTTTAGAAGCACTGACTCATTCTTGAAGCTGAATCCAAATTTTATCAATGACTGAAACGTACTGACGGAGAGGACACTTTGCATCCAGATATGCAAGAGGAGTCAATGAGAAGATGGATATTTGAATGGAAACAAATCACAGTAAATGTTAGCACAGTCATTAGTTTAAGTCGTGGCATGATTTCATCCTGGGTGCCTCAGGCTGAGCTCGTACATAAAGTTGCTTGAGGCTAATTAATGCCAAGACTTGTGACCTCAACAACTCATGTCCAAGCACAAGCTTCTAGTGGTTTCTGACTCACTCATCAGATCCTTCATTTTGTCTGCCTCTCTAGTCGTTAATCCTTGAAGCTCACGCTTCTGAAAAGAGAAAGAGAAAGGATTTTAAAAATAGTTACAGCTCATCATTTTTTATTTTTACCCAAAAACTGTGCTTCCTGTTTAATATTAAAAACTAAATAGCTAAATTCCCAAATTGAAAATCTAAACCAAAAACATTGAGCACTAAAACAGCTGTATCACATTCACGTCCAAAGCCTTACTTGTCTGCTGACTTGTCAGTGGAGCGGTTAAGAGTGCGGAGGATGGAGCGCTCTGGGGACGTGTGATGAGGACTGGCGGAGAGGGAAGACGAACTCTGCAAGGACGAGAAGGACACACCCTGTCTGCGCATCTCCTGGACTGCCCTTTCACTGAGGACAGAGAGACAATTAGACAATCACAAAATGTATTGTTTGTGCCTCCAGTGTGTCGTTACATCTCCATAACTACAACATGTATCAAAGTTGTAAGTACGTACTTGTAAATTGCTTCAACACTTTTGATAATAAAGCCGTTTGAGTCATTTTTTAAGCAAAAATGTCAGAAGTCATTGATTCTAGCCTCTCACCTGAATATTTGCAGGGGGAGGTTGTCTCATATGTATGTGTTATATCTATATCAGGGATCTACATCTTTACGCTCGCCAGCAAAAGTGATGGTAAAAGCCAACCCCAGCATTTTTTAAAAAAGATTTTAGGGCATCTTCCCTTTATTGATTGTACAGCTCAAGAGAGACAGGAAAGGTGGAAGAGAGAGGGGGGATGACATGCAGCAAAATCGCCACAGGTTGAAACTGAAACCGTCCCACTGCAAAGGCTTCAGTCTATATCGGGCACACACTCCACCAGGTGAGCTAGAGGTCGCCCCTATACATGTGTTTTTTTTGGCGCTGTGTCTCTTGGATGCTGCTGCTGCTTACAGTGTGGCACCTGATCACAAACTTTAATAGCAGCCCAACTTTACCTGAGCATTGTACAGGCATCCCGAACACAGAGAAGATGAAGAAAAAAGGACAGTACAAGCAGAGGGCAGAGTCTCTGCAGAAAAAATACACCACCTCACACTGAGAGTGGGTCATAAGTGATGATTGATTGATTACTTCTGTATGAGTCTATACATTGCTAGTTTATATTGGTAATATATGCACAGGTATATATTGATTTTTCACATTCTTTTGGTCACTTTTACTTCCGGTAGTAACTGGCACAGGTGTGGGTGTGGTTTTACATTATTTTACTCGTCATTCACTGGCGTCGCAGCTTTTTAGACGAAGAGGGTGAGTGTTTGGCACCGTTATTTTCTGTTGACTAACCGCATACCGTAATATTTTCTTTCATCTCATTTTGCTATAGTTATCGAGTTGTTTTTGAACGAGTCACAGTTAAGAGCCTACTCAGCCTCTTAGCTGCTTTTTCATTGATAGTAGTCGCTACACCAATTAAGATCTTATATTTAGATCAGTGAATTCAGTGTCCTTTAAGACTTTTTAAGGATCCGATATTTGTAGTTGAATATTTTTGGGTTTTGGTCTGTTGGTCAGACACAACAATATCATCGCCTTGGGCTCTGATAAGGTGAGAAAATAATTGGCAGGTTAACTGATAATAAAAATAATCTTTTAGTTGCAGGCCTGAGTTTCCAGATATTCTAAAAGAAGGAAAGCATTTTTATTTTCACCAAAGCTTGTATGAAGAAATTGTTTGTTTCGAGCTGCAAGAGGACATTTCCAGTCATGTTTCTCCATCCTGATGATCTACTTTAAAGATCAAAAGTGATGAAAGTTTTTTTCAGCCTACTCCAACTCAATACGAAAATAATTTAGTTTGTGAACACTAGTGTTGCATCAGTTATAATAATAATTACATATTAGTTGAATTTTAATCACACAGCTTAACACAAAATACCTTTTGTAGATATGCTGACAGATCTAATTTGTGTCAGACTTGATTTCTGTGCTGAGGTAAGAGTTGTAAAGTCAACGTCAGTGTGAAGACCGACACTTGTTCAGCTCACCGTTCAAAGCGTTCAGTCGTCAACTGTCTTTTCAGAACGTCCATCTCCGTCTGCAGCTGAGACACTTTGCCGCGGAGCTGGGACACCTCCCTGGCATGCTCCGCGCTGAGTGTATTAACACACATGCAAACATATCAGAATCAGCTGTTTGAACAAAAAGGCATTTATCCAAGTCTCACAGTTTAAGTCAGAATACTTTATTTACGTTTTGCTGTCAGCCAGGGTCAGCCTATCACGTAGGACCTTCAGCTCCGACTCCCTCTCGCTGGCTGTCAGGTGGGTTTGGAACTCCTTGTGCCGATTGGTGGAGAGAAGGGTCTCAAGGTTACGGACAGTCAGCCTCTCACTGGCAAGTTGTTTCTTCAGTAGCTCTGCCTCTGACTGAACATCCTCCAGTTCTCCGGTAACCTACAAAACATGCACATTGTATTTAGAGAAAGCATAAATAAATGTTGTTGATCACTTACATGTATAACCTCCAGTTGGATGCAACCAGCTCAGAGCAAAGTTAGCAGGCCCCACCCTCTCTAGATCCATGCTCCTGGAGGTGAGCTGACGTGCAGCGAGCTCCTTGCCAGAGTCCAGTTTGACACACAGCTCCCTGACGGATGCCAGATCCGAGAGGAGTGCGGCCTTCTCCTCCTGTGTTTTGCGTAGCTCCTCCTCTAATCGGGACATCCCTCGAACCAGTGATGATACTTGGGCCTCATAAGCCTGCAGGGCCTGTGCGTGCTTGGGAAACAGTGGAGGGGAAAGGTACATTCATCACGTGATGGTGTACATATAGGAACTGAATGTTGAACTGTCCAGTGTAATCTCACATTGAAACATACGACTTCCACATACACTTGCCCACAATGTGGGTGCATCAGCAGCTTCCATCCCGTGTCTTACTTGTTGGATTTCTCTCTCCTGGTGGCCGACAGTGTCACGGAGGTGCCTGCGTTCAGTGTCTGAAGAAAGCAGCTCCAGGCGAATGGAGTTATTGAGGCCTTCAGCCTGCTGCAACTTCTGCTCCCGCTCCTCCACCTCAGAGTGAGCCATCCTGAAACGCTCCAGCAAGTCCCTGTTCTCCTGCTCCTGTGGGTCAACACAGCAGTCAACTGGCTGACAGGACAGGGTATATAGGATGGCAATATCTACTATACAGAGCCTTAAACAACTATAGAAGTGGACAGTTTTGTCTTGCCTTTGTGGCCATCAGCTTCTCTATTCTGGACACTTCAGAAATGTACGAGTGGACCCTCAACTTCAGCTCATCCTTCTCGTGCAACGCCTCCTCCATCTCCACATGTACAGCCTGCACAAACACAACAGGAGCTGCTGTTATTTTGTCTTAGTTTCCATCTTTTCTTCATCTGTGACACAAAGGAAACAACCACAGACTAAAAACAGTACTGTTCATAACATACTTGATTCTCTCTGGTCATTGTAGCCAGGTCATCTTGCAGCCTCCTGTTCTCTCTGATTGTGATTTCCTTGTCTCTCCTGAGTCCTGCCAGCTCCTCCTGACAGGCATCCAGCTGCCTTCTCAGACTGGTGATCTCCCTCTCACGGCTGTTTAACGCCCCCTGCAGCTGACTGCCAGGATCACATATTAAGAAATCAGCTTATTGAGGGGGAGGTATGACTCTCAGTCGCATTTAGTTGCTTTAAAAATCAACGCAGAACTTTGAGAGCACAATACTCACGCTAGTGAATTGTCCATGTTTGTGACTGTGAGTCGCACATCTTCAAGGGTCTGTTCCTGTGTTTATACCACATAATTAAGCTTCATTAGTAGTACTCATCCAGCACAACTCATGATCCCTGGCTGTGAAGAGATCCCTTGCTAAAGTGATTCCAGTGGAAGTGATGGGGGACAAAATCCAGAGTCCCGATTCCATACAAACATGTATTTAAGTTTACTGGATGTTAATTTGAGGCTTCAGCAGTCTGAATTAGTCAAATCAAGTGGGTTTCTTCCCAGGTTAGAGCCAGTTAAAGCCCCATTTAAACCAAACATATTCACTGTGGTTAAAACTCAGTGCACAGAAAGAGGACTGTGGGTTTTTTCCTCACCTACTGTAAACTGGATGAGACATTTTCAATGCCAGTATGAACAGGTGGAATGATTACATGGACCAGTAACTCTTTCATGGTACATATGGGCATGTGAGTATTGTTTTAAGCAGACTTGGAAAAATAAAGTGAGTCTATACTTGTTGTCTCGTAGCTACCTTTTTCGACAGCTCGTCCTGGAGAACAACCAGTTTTTCAGTCTTCTGATCCACCTCATCCTGCAGAGCATCTTTCTCTCTGTCCAAAGCAGAGATGGACTTCTGAAGAACAGACACTTCCTCCTTGTGCTTGGAGCCTCGCTGACTCAGCTCCCCTGTCGCACAAAACAAAACACAAATAAATAAATAAAAAATCAAGCAAACGGCAGAGCAGCCAGAGAGGGAGAGGGCATTACAACAATACAGCACCAACTGTGGCAGTCCATCCTGCACCTCATAAAATCCACAAATATTTACCTATTGTCTCCTCCAGTTTCTCAATCTGCTCATGGGCAGCATGCAGCTCATTCACTTTCACAGACAGCCTGTGCTGGGTATCAGACAGTGACTGCTCCATCTGCTCCTGTAGCAGCCTACAGACAGAGACAACCACTGATCATTTTCAGCTCACAATATGCATTTAACACACCTCCTGGAAGTAGAATAATGGGGTCAGAACCTCGGCAGTGTTAAGTTGATACTGCAGATATACATTACATATCACTGTATCATAGTCATATGATTCAATTTCTACATTTTTTCGACACAGACCTCAGAGCATTAGCCTCGGCCCTCTGCTGAGAAACCTCCTCTGCGTTCTGGGCCAGAACAGCGGACCGAACCTTCAGCTCCTCCTCAGCAGCCTCCCTGTTCTCCTTCAGCAGAATAACCTGTGACCGCAGGTCCAGTCTCTCCCGCTCCAACTACACCCCAAAACAGACACAGTGACACAAACCCAATCAGGACCAAAGTAACAGTAGTGACCTTCACATAATAACTGTGTCCTGCGACTTTTCAGGCATTTTTAGACATCATGAGCACTTGGCGTGGGGACAATGTTTGAGCAGATTTATTAAACATCCACCAGGCTTACACTCTTAACGGCATTCTCCAGGTCAAGAATCCTCCTCTCTTCTCCCTGTCGGTCTGTGAGAGCTGAAGTCTGGGCAACCTGCAAGAAGTTTAAATATTTGTGTGTTCGGCTCAGCGCATTCCAAGTTATAAAAGGAGTTTACAATGTGCCAGTGTGGTTTTTGTGCTGAGCTGAACGAGGAACAGATTTAGGTAGAGCTGCAACAAATTATTTTTTGTATTTTCAAATAATCTGCAGATTATGCTTTCAATTAATTGGTTACTCATATAAATGTCAGAATAAATGTACAAAATACTGACAAATTGCCAAGATGACATATTCAAATGTCTTGCTTTGTCCAACCAACTGTCTAAAATCCAAACATATTCAGTTTCCTGTAACAGAAAACTAAGAAAAGCAGCAAATATTGGCGTTAAATTTTTGCTCAAAATGACTGAAATGTTGGATCAATTGTTAGAATTGTTGCTGATGGACTTTCTGTCAACTGAAATATTTTTATAGGCTAAATGTTGCAGCTCTAGATTCTAGCAAATGAAATATTCAAGATGATGGATATATTAAAGATTTGCACGTGGGGAGGAATAGCATTTCATCTGTGGACCATAATGATGTACACCATGGCAGACATCACTCTGGGACTAACCTTTAATCTTTCCATCAGCGCGTCTCTTTCAGCGGTCATCTGCTGGATTCTGATTTCTGCCTGTTTGATCTCCTCCCTCAGTTTCAAGAGGTCAGCTGACACATCTGTGCTACGGGCCAGCTTCAAGTCCTCTTGAGTCTGAGTGAACGAAAACATCTGGGGCTTAACAGAGTAAAATAAGAAGTTTCCACGTGTTGAAGTAATGTTTCTCTCACTCACTTGTTTAAACAGTGTTTTGAAATGGTCTCTCTCAGAGCTGAGGCCCCTCACATTGCTCTGAATGTCCTCCATGTGCTTCTCAAAGTCCAGCAGAGCAGCCTTCAGCTCGTCTCTTTCTTGTACTAAACGAAGAAGTTCTGTCTCTGAAACACCTCCCTGAAAATGTGAGGCCATTATGTGCTTTTTGCTTCAGTTTTACAAGGATCACCATGTTTTATTTTATGGTGTCTTACCCTTTTGGACCAAGGACTTCTGCCCCTGCTTGGGCTACGACTGGGGCTTACATCCTGACTGCCTGCCCCTCTGGTTCTTTTGTAACGCTCAGCCTCTCGGCGATAGAAATCCCTCTCCTCCTCCAGACTCTTGACAAACGCATCCAGCCGCGACGGGGAGCGTTCTCTTCCACAAACACCATATTTAGTTCTCATGGCCTCCAACTCCAGCACCAGGTCTTTGTCTAGGACACAGCAGCATGTCAGTAAGACACTAACATCAACAATGTAAAGCTGCTGTAAGAATCTGTTTTAAGAGTTGTTTACCAGCTGCCATCATTTTCTCAATTTTGTCCTGCAGCCTCATTTTCTCCTCCTCCAAGAAATTCACCAGTCCCTCCATTTTCTCATTCTGCTCTTTGAACTCCACCAGCTGGTCTCTGAGTCGGTCTTTTTCAAAGTCACCTTCTGACTGCTCCTGAATTCAATCATTTACAACAGACTTTGTTTTTAGCGTGTGTAACAGCACAAGGCAGATTTTTGGCAAAATACAACAGTTTATGGTCACTGAAGAATCTCAGTTATACACTAAAATTCAGTAGTATTCCAATGAAGGACACTACTGTACTGTACATACCCTTCTTAGTTTTGTGATAATATCTTCCAAGTCTTCGATGATTTTATGTTGCCTTTGAATTTCTTTCTGTTGAAAGAAAAGATTTGAGGTTTGTTTTTACTGTACCAGTTCACACTTTGTTATCTTACACACATGCAGCTTGAGAAAAATCGAATTATTGGCCTAGTCCGACTGAAACCGGATTTTTAAATGCACGTAAACAGTTTAGTCCGACTGAAATTGGACTATCCGTAGCTCCACTAACACACCTAGATAATTTGATGGAAAATCGAACTATTGCTGCATGTATCCACTTAGTCCGACTGGAGTAAGACTCGCTGTTTCTTTCGCAGTCTAACACCCAGAAGAAGAAGATGATGATGTAGCAGCAGTGCAGTAACTCCCGGAAAAACAAACTAACAAACATCATGGCGACCGAGAAGCAGAAGTCACACTTCTGGACAGGCAAGGAAACTACATTCATGCTCCAAAAGCTAAAGGAGCTAAACATTTTGAAGTTTATGGATGGTAGGAAAACGCGAAACGCGGATTTATTTTAAAAAGTTTCTGTACAATATCCGGAACTAGTTCAATATGCACTAAATTAAAAAGGACACAGCGCCGCCTATCGAGGCGGAGTCAGATGTGCTTGGTCAGAAATGTGACTTTCGCTTCTGCATTAGACTCAGACAAGGAGAGAAGTCCAACTTGACTGATTAGCCGAGCTATGAGCTTAGCTCGACAACCGTGTGCATGTAAACGTACTGACAGTTTGTAAATGGATTTTACAAACAGAATAAAAGTCCTTGTTCAGACACCAGCCCAAATCCATTGTTTCAGCATATCCAGATAGTATTCAGATTGGTTTTAGGAAACCTGGACTGCAGATTAGCCAAAAAATGTTTGCAAAAATCACATTTAGTGGTGGTTTAAGATGTGATTCCTATCAGATTTCTACAGATGTGTCTCAGTCTAGACGCTCAAATCGGATTCCAAAGTGTTTTTGAACACAACACATGATGACAACGTCAAATTCAGAGTGATGGAGGTGCTAAGCTGCTACTGGCAGGGCGCTAAAGAGGACAACATTAGAAACAACAGTCAGTTGACAGATACAAAAATAGATTGTTTGGAGAGCAAAATGATGGACCTCCATTTCTCATGCTTCTGCTTTGGAAAGCTACATCACCTGCGTTGCTACGTAGTTACTGACACCTACGGTGTTACCGCAGCAACCCATGCCAATAGGCTGGTGATGTCTGGACACACAAATCCCATCTGATTACTTGCAAAAACAGTGCTGACAGTCTGTCTTCAAGATCTGATTAGAGAAACGAATCTGCCATCTGAGCGTAGGCAAAATGTTGACATTTTAATTTTGTCTTTCTTCCTGCTTTCTCATCGTCTTACTTTAGTTTCCTGCAGTTCCATGTCAGCAGTTTCCAACACGTGCTCCTTGTCCATCTCCATCCGCTTTGCGAGGTCATCTATGTGCGTCAGCTCTTCACACAGTTCCAGGTTCTTTAATGACAGATTGGCCACTTCAGTGGAGGCGTCCTCCTTCTTCTGCTGCAGCGCCTCTACCTTCTGCTCCAGCACCCTGTTGTTCTCCTGTAGATATTCAATCTGTACAACACAAAGCAGCCACTCAGGGTCAACACACAGGAGGGTGGGTACAAGCAACCCAGCAGACAACTTCATTTCCAATAAATATTCAATATGCATTTTTACGTCAGGGAAAATATCCTGTGTTAGCAACACTTGCCTGAAGGTTAAGATGGGCGATCAGTTTCTCGTTGCTGACGTGCTGAGCCTCGAGGGAAATTACGTCATGAGGTCGTCCTCCTTGAAGAGCACGATTCAAACGCTCAATCTCTCTGTCCCTCTCCTCCACCTAGAAGTATTTACAAAATAAAGCAGCATCTCAACACTTCTTTAACAGCATTTGACATGTCACAGCATTAAATGCTTCTAGTCTTACCTGTGTATTTATGTGTTGTATACATTCTTGAGCATTTTCCAGGTCTAGTTTGACCTTTATGATATCTTCCTGAAGCTCATGAATTCTACAAATAATAATTACAGCGAGTTAAACAGTAGTTGAAGCAGTAGCAATAATACGGATCAATAATTAACACACCCATCAAGTTGTTGCTAAGAAAACAAACCTTCCATCTGCCAGCTGCAGCAGGTCAGCGATATACGGATCATCAGGCTGCGACACAGGATAGGCTGTTGTAGAGGAGGAAGGTATGAGCTCGTCGATCTGCATCCTCTGTCGTCTGAAAGGGATGCTACGCTTCTTTCCACCTGTGAGTGTGTGAGAGGGGAAAGGAGGATCCAATTCTTCAGTTATGGTTAACATGTGATTTCTGGTTGCTCTTTAAAAGATACCAACATTTACGAAAGTCACATCAATGTGTTGTCATCGAGACCCCTGGCATTACCTGGTGTCTGCACCACAGCTTGCATGTTCTTCTCCTGCAGCTGTTGGATGCGCTCAGCTTTCGCCTTGCTATCCTTCTCCAAGCAGCGAACTTTGTGCACATACTGATTATTTAAAAACTTCAGGTCAGATGTCTCATGGTCCAACTTCCTGATTTGGGTCTTGAGCTCTGAAACAAGACAAGTTATCAAGCCAGTTGTGTGTGTGTGTGTGTACTCATTAAGGATGTGGGAACATGTTTCAGATTGCCTACTACCATTTAAAAAACATTGCAAAAGTCAGAGGAATAATGTCAAAGTGAGACCTTGAAAGGATCACCCACGCCTTTATTCCCAGTAGATTAGATTATTGCAATGGTCCGTTTGTAGGGCTTCAGATTATTCAGAATGCTGCTGCTAGGGTCCTGACAAAAACTAGGAAATATGACCACATTACTCCAGCTCTAAAATCCTTACACTGGTCATCTGTCACTAAGAGAATTGGTTTCAAAATTTTTGCTGCTCGCGTATAAATCATTCTGTGGCTCAGTCCCCAAATAATGTATATATCTGACATGCTTGTGACATATGAACCTTCTAGGACCCTGAGGACATCTGGGGCCACATTACTGACCATGCCAAGAGTCAGAATAAAGCATAGTGAAGCGTTGTGTTATCATGCAGCACAAACCTGGAATAACCTCTCAGATGATGTTAGACGACTCGATAACTTTTAAGTCAAATCTAAAAACACTCCTCTTTTACACTGCCTACTCCACCATGTAGACTGCAACCTTACCTTTACACTTAATTCTAAATAATCTTTTTATCTTTGCACCTCGTCTGCACTTGTGCTATTTTTAATGATTTATCTATTGTTTTGAATTGTAAATCATTTAGTAATTAATTTTACCTTTTATATCTTTTTTCTCTTAACTATTTTCTGTATCCTTTATTATGTTTTATATTTCATTGCACTGTAAAGCACTTTGAAGTGCCCTTGTGTATGAAATGTGCTATACAATTAAAGCTGCCTTGCCTTGCCTACTGAGAAGGGGAGCAACAGGTGATCACAGCTTACCCCTGCTAACACGGTCCTTCTCCTCCTTCAGCTTGAGGAGCTCGAGGTGCAGCTCATTGTTCTCCCTCACCACCCGGGCATTCTCCGCCCTGTAGGGCTCCAGGAGAGCATCAAAGTTGCGACTCTCCTTCTCAGTTTTACCTGCCGACAGTTTGGCATTGCGCAGGCTTTCTGTAGTGTGCACCAGGTCACTGTAACACAGAGGAAGACACGTCTGTACAGCTCATGGACTGTTATAGACTGGCTGACATTAAGGGATGAAGAGGAGCAGGTGCTGTGAGGATAAAAGCTTCACCTGAATAGTTTCTCCACTAGTGGCAGTGACTCTATACCCAGTGGGTGTCGGTAGCCCAGCTGATCCAGACGCTTCCTCAAATTGACATATTTCCTTTCTGCGCTGTTGTTCATGGCTAAAACCATGACGCAAACACATTGGATAAGTTAGTAAGACAGCTACACACAGACGGTGTTTATAATAACGTGAAATAAACAACGTCGACATGCTAACTGTTGTGCTTGCTAACCATGTTAGCCAGTTTCAATGTTGGCTAACGTCACGTAGCTAGCTTACACGCTAATAAGTCAACATTAGCATCATGTGTGGTTAGCTACTGAGCTATCTTTAGCGATAACAATTAGCATCAGCCATTAAAGTTACTGTTTGGTTACCAATAAGCTAGCTAGCGTTAAATCTCAGGTGGTTTGTCTCAACTTACCGAGCTTGGACGGACACTGCTCTCCTGACAGCTAGCTTACTAACGTCAAATTGCTTCTCTACGTAACCGACATAAGTGTGTTTCTTTGGCCAGTAACTTGCACTACGTTCTTGGTAGCGTTACATTTTGTTCTTCGTTAATGTTTGTTAATGAACAACTCTTGAATTAACATGTTTCCGCGGTAAAGAGGTTTGAAAAGAGCGCCGATGATCTCCGGTTTGGATTCGTCACCATGGAAGTGAGACACTGTGGAGCATCTGGGGGAGCGTGTTTTGTCAACCGGCGCTGTCCGTGCATACAGCGGAGGGCGGAGTCAGCACAGAGATTTACCTTAAACCTAACATCATGTGCTAACAATAAAATAAATACAACCATTCGACACAGCTTTGCGTGGGTCGGCAGCTTCAGATTTATTATTTACATATGACATAAAGAAATAAAAATATAACAAACATACTTGGAGCAGAGTTGATGAATCTCAAAGAAACAAGCGCGCACACAGTGCAGAGATATCTGCATCTTTGCTCAATGTACAAATCCCTTTCATTAATACACACCGACACACACAGAGGAAATGTTCATTGTCCAAATAACAGTACAGGGTAGTTAGTGAGTAGCTAGTGTATCATCAGCCAGTGTGAGGCAGTTGTGAAAGTGCATAGCAGCGAGACTAATGAGACTGAGCGATGCTGGAGAAGTACTCCAACATGTCCTGGATGGTGAACTCCATGGTGATCCCAGACCCAGGGTAGCATCGGCCGATCAGGTCCTCAAAGTGCTTGTACTGACGGATGAACTCGTCTTGCATGGAGTGCCACACCACCTGGTGGAGACAATCAGCAAGTGCAACAGGTCAGGATGAGATAAGGATACACAAGACTGAGCAGCTGAGCAGTTTCACATGTTAAAGGTCCAGTGTGTGAGATTTAGTGGCATCAAGGAAGTGAGGATTTTAGACTGGAACCAACTGAAACTTCTCAAGGTTAAAATTCATTGACTATTGTGTTTTATCTATTTTTACTTTTTATTGCTGCTCAGCATGTCTGTGCTAACATGCTGTTTGTTGTTGTGTTATTTTATTATACTGGTGCTCTGCTGTTGCTTGTTGCTTTGTATGGCTTCTGTTCTATCTTGACAATTTCTACTTGCTGTAGTCAATGCTGTCTTGATGTCTTATGCTGTCTTTGTCCTGTAATTTTTTTATTGAGTTCAAAACATCTTGCCAAAGGACTGCAGTTGATAAATGTGTGTTGTCCTTATAAATAAATAAAAAATCCAGTGTTCATTGTTCAGGAGGTTTTTACCAGGAGCCGAATCATCGACAGAGGTCTCTTCCTCCTAAAAACAAATGGACCAGGGGTCTCATTTATAATCATTGTGTACGCACAAAATGAGGCCTGAAAGAAGCAATCACTTCCCACACAAAATTTGTGAGGTGAGGTGAGAATTTTAGTGTGGAACTAGCTGAACCTTCTTCTGAAACAAATGGACCAGGGGTCTCATTTATAAACACTGCCACTTTCCACGCTAAATCTGTGATCTTTGACCCATGCTTCCGAACATTTTGGAGACAGGAAATTGGCGATGCAGGCGGTGAGATGGAAGCCTGACTGTAGAAACTGTCAAACATTTTTGGCGCATGCCATTTTTGGCTTTTGTCCATATGTACATTCATAGTATGGACCCTATGCATTATTTATAAAAGAGAACCCGGGTGATTAAAACCGGTAAAAACACTGAGCGAACAGGTTTAGATTTAAGTCTTTTTAATGCCAATGTTACAATAACCAAAACTGAAGACCAACTACTTAGGGTTAGGGACAATTTTGCCCAAATGTTTGTTGTAACATAAAACACAACATTTTTGTCTCCTGGTGGAGACGAACAGAGAATAGAACCAGGAAATATTTGGCATTTATTGGCAAGTTTTGTTGTGTTTTCTCATTCTGCATGTCGTATTCCACTCCCTTAATTCCCATCGTGCAAAGCTTTAAAACCTTCTTGCACTTCCAAAAGTCATCAAGGGCACAGTGACAGCTAGCTAACAGACATTGGATCATCTGCTCCGAGCAAAAAAATTATATTACTAATCAATTTTGGAGATTTTACAATGCAATGTCAGAAAAAAATCCTAAAATCCTACCTCCTACATCTTTGAATTTTTAAGACTTTGAAAGACTGACTTAAGACATTTTAAAAAACAGATTAAGGCCTTATTTTTAGATGAATGATTAACAATCCTTTAAAGACTTTTTTATGGATCTGCAGAACCCTGTTAAAAGCAGTTTTACGATACAAATCCGTGTTTGTCCTACGCCGTGTGACACATCGCAGACGGGCCACTATCCCACCACCTGCTAACGTGTGCTCACCTTATTTCTGATACAGACGATAAGGAGGTTTTTATCAGGAGCCAAATTGCCTGCAGAGGTCTTCACCTCTCCAAAACAAACAACCCAAGTGATTTAAACAGGTAAATATTCTGAATAAAGCAGTCTTATGTTAAAAAAATATTTTTCTGACGCTCTCCTCGCTGAGAGGCTGCCAACTATGGTGGCCGACGAGAATACACAAAATACATATGGCCCTATCCTGAGCACGTGTTTGGTTTGTCCATTCTGGACTACTGTAGAAACATGGTGATGCAACATGGCGATCTCCACTGACAAGGACCCGCTCCCTGTGTAGATATAAACAGCTCATTGTAAGGTAACAAAAACACAATTCTTATTTTTTAGGTGATTACATACTGAAGGATACACTGACATTCCATTTCTGCCAATATATCCCCCTAACTCCTACACACTGGATCTTTAAAACTTTAAAATTCTCACCTGTAGCAGGCTCTCCTCTTCACACAGATGTTTGTCCACCTTCTTGTAAAGGTTATCAAGTCCCTTTTTCACCTCTTTGCCAGGATACTCTTTGATAACTTTGCGCAGCTCTTGTTTGTTAAAGGCCAGCTGGTAGCTCACCTCCTCCTCACGAACACCCTGAGCCACACGGGCCTCGACTCCCTCAAAGAAATGCTGCAGGAGACAGATAACAGTTTACCCATGATGCACTGAAAACAACCACTCAGTAAATGCTCACATCGTGCATGTCCAGGAACATGATAAAACTTTGTGATAACTCTGAAAGATATTACAACTCACGTTGAGTTTTTCAAGAGGCTGGCCCAGAGAGTTGATGACGTAGGACTGCAGATGGTCTGTGTATTTGTGTTTGGCCTCTCGCCTCTCTGCGTCCAGACACGAGATCTTCAGACGTGAAAGTGTAGAAAAGATGTGGTGGAAATTCTCCATCATCACAACATCCCGAGGTGTCTTCTGGCTCTCACTGGCAACCTTCTCCACTGAAAAGACAAACGACATTCAGGGATCAGTTTCCAGGTATCACATAAAATACCACATCATCTATAGCCAGTTAGGTTGACCAGTGCTCTCACCATTCATAAAGACAGCCCTGATAAGTTTGACATAAGCTTTGTCCAGGTCCCCTCTACGCTCCGCATTACGGAAGATGGTTTCCGCCAGCTCAGCAAACTCCTCAAACCCAGTGACAAACTGCAGGATACCAACTTTGCTCTTCTTAGAAATCTTCACTTCCTCCATCTGTCTGATCTGACCAGACTGTGAGAAAAAGATAAATCATATTGAGTTCATAATGTGTGTATGACCTTAAAGGAATACTTCCCCCTTCCAAATGACATAGTTTTGCTGTTATTAAACGTGGACCCCAATGATTTCAATTCATCAAGACTTGCAAGACAAAGTTTTCTTCATGAATCCAACATAACATGGGGTGAGTAACTGATATACAAAAGCTTCTTTAGGGGGTGAATTACTCCTTTAACTCCACAAACAGTGAAAAGCAAGCATTAAATTTCCTTTTTCAAATGACTAGATTTTTCCTTTATCATTTGGACTCCACTCACAATGCATTTGTCAAAGTTCCTCTTGACAGTGACCAACACATTTCCCAAAGTAGTACTGAGGTAAGAGGCCGGGTCGACGTTTTCAGCTGTCCACACATGGTGACTCATCTTCACCAGCATGTAGAGAGAGTTAAAGCTGTCAATCTTGTCACCCAGGGCGATGAGACTGTTGAGCTCCAACTCGATGCTCTGGAAGATTTTATTCATCATCAGCCGCACCAGGTCTTTCCTTGTGCCACAAAAAAGAAGCGAATAACAGAGTTAAATTAAAAAAAAAAAAAAAGCAGTGACAAGTTTAACAAAGAAAAGAGAGTGATTCAAAGCAAATATGATTAATGTTTCTGGCAGGGTTATATTTGCAGGAGAAGTGAACCAATGACAGGAAACTACTCACTCTGATGACAAAGAGTGTCTGTGTTCAGCCTGGGGAGGCATTCTTGACAGCGGGCCTCCATCTGTTTCCTCTGTTTCGGGCTGACAAGAAAAAAGACATTAGACATGACAAATCCAAACAAACGTCTGCTGACGTGTATATATGAATGATGCTGCACCTGTTATTGTTGTTTTATATCATGCTTTCAGGCAAGAAAAATGTTGTGAAATGAGGGATTACACAATTTCATGTTACTAAAGACGACACATCAGTCGGTGGCATTTTGTATCATCACACGTCCATTATCTGATCACAGACTTACCTGAGCCAGAGGCGGTGTGACTGTCGGGTGCTGCTGCAGCTTGAAGAACTTGCTGATGAAGTCTTGTTCTGCGAGACACAGAGGCTCCAGCTCACTGAGGACCTGCTCAAATATCTGCAAAAACAAACACCCCCCATTTAATCTCTCGATACTGTTCACAGTTTTATTTCCATTTCACATTTACTGTTTTGATTTAGGGCTGTACAATTATGTCCAAAATATTAATCATCATGATTATTCATTGATTTTAGGGACATGATTTGTACAGAGGGGCTAGTTTTTTGCCTTCTGCTCCAGACATTAGATTTTTGTTTTCTCCTTCTGCTCTTTGTTGTATATTACTCTCCTTCTCTAGATTTTCTATGAACGGAACACCCATTTTAAACATCAATATTGCAGTCGATCATGTTCATTTAATTGTGGGATGCCAATATCATGATCGAGATTAATATTCTATGAATTGTGCAGTCATAGTTTGATTAAATCTTTGTTTATCTGGAAGCATCACCTTGTCAAACTTGGTCCTGTCAGCCACGTCCAGGTCGGAGGCAGACATGTTGCCCATGTCCAGCAGCGAGGAAGACTGGGAACGCCGGCTGTTGGAGCCCTGCACGGTCAGCTTGTTCAGGCTTGAGGTAGAGCCTGTCAGCTTCCCGGAGCTGCCATGAAGGCCTAATACAGTACAACGAATACAGTGATTCAATGTCACATGTGTAGTGAGGGTGAGTCCAAATCAAACTGCAGGTGTATGGAAGTCAATTATGACAATATTCAAAAATTCACACAGTCCAATCATCAAAAATAACATGGGCATCAATGGTTAGCTTTTTAGGCCTCTCTCATAGAATCAGAATATGTGATGATACATTGAGCTGCATTGTGAAGACTTAGTACAAACCAACCAGGTACATGGAGACGTAATGGTTGGCAGGGTTTAAAGTGGTATGTATCGGGTAGCGGAGGGCTTTGAGCAAAGGGGTCCTTTTAGTGCAGCTAATGTGAGGCACAGTGGTAAGAAGCAGAGAGAGTAATTGACGGTGGAATAGCTCTATCCAAATGTCATACTTACTTTCTGTTTCCTGTTTGAGTGCACTCTCTTTCCGCGGAAGCGTGGCTGCAGCCAGTTAGAAAGGCAGGCATCAAAGACAGAGACAGGTTAGGCTTAAAAACATGCAGCATGGGGAGGGGTGAGGCTAGATGTTAGATGTACAAAGTTACATATATGCTGACATGCACTGCGGTGGCTTTAGGGAGGCTTGTAGCTCGGACAAACCTTTGGAAAACAATTTTTTGTTTTCAGCAGGAAAAGCTGACAGAGAATGCAGAAAGCAGAGTTCTATAATTCTGCCAAAACCAAAGCTCAACCAAGAGTCCTCATCGGATTTTAAACACATAGTGTGACATGTACGTAAGGTCCTTGTACAAAGGGAAAAAGAGACGTCATCAAAATAAGAGGCAGGACTTCAGCACTTTGGGAGCACACAGTAGTTGAGAAAATATGTTTTTGGTAACAGATGTGATACAGAAAAGGCTGTAAAAGAATGAGACAGTGTTTCCTTATTCATACACGAATATTACATTAAAGTTTGTGTGATAGTACAATACAAAATACATATTCAAGAGATGTTAAATTCTCATTAGCTTTGAGTAAACCACACGTTAGAAAAAAGGGAGAAAAAGATCCTAACACACAAATATCATTAACTCCAGAGGACAAACGTGCTGCATGCCTACACTCCAACAGGCCTGTGAATCGCAGCTCTTACCAAACTTGCCCTTGGCCTCCTTGGTTGTACCCGCCATCTTTATCTTGGCCACCTCAAAGAAGTCTTTGATTTCTCGTTCATATAATCTGCTCATGTAGTCAACGTAGGTCTGGAAAAAAAAAAGAAAAAAAAAAAAAGGAGAATGCACTTGTTTAGATATTTAGATGCAAAACACCACATCCTGAGTACTTAATTTTAAAGTGATAATTCAACATTTTGAAACCACACATAATTTGCTTTCTTGCTGAGTTAAATGAGAAGATCTAGACTCCTAGTCTGTACACTAAATACGCACACTGGACAGTTAGTTTAGGGGAAGCTGTTTATGCAAGTTTATTGTCTTTAGAGTAGTTTTCACTGTTAGATTTGCTGTTATCACGTTAACTATGTGTGTTGCAAAATCATCCAAGACTCAAATCTTAGGGGTTACAAATTTAAAGGGAAACTTTGCTATCTTTCAATCTGCTTGTTTTTGACTCTGACAAGCTCAGATTGTTATTATAATATAATATAATATAATATAATATAATACATGTGCTCTTCTTTACTGTTTGCTTGATTTAGTTTAGTCTGTTTCTTAATAGGTTCTAACCAATAGGGCTCCCCCTGAAGGTCGGAGATTCGAATCGTCAATCAGAGACCCTTCAGTCGACTGAGATTCCTTCAAATTGAGCAGCCTTTTTTTTGTCAGTCAGTATGCACAGTGTACCGCTGATGTTTTAGTTCGGACACGTAGGCAGTTGCCCGGAGTCTTTGGCTTTTGTTTGATATCTAGTGTTGGCAAAATATGTCGTGACCCATCTTTAGCGCAGTTAGCTTGTTTACTATATTACGTGTCACTGTCGCTGTCACACTGAATGCCCCACTAAACCCTGTTCAAACTCCATATGGAAAAAGGCAGGCATGGTCAATATTCATATTGAACAGGTAAATCTGATTCGATCTGTCATAATTATGAGTTGGGTGCAGCCCTACTAAACAAGTCTCGCTCAAGGAGAATTGAGTTGTTGCAGGGAGACAATACCAAACAAGCCAGCTCAAACAAAAGGTACAGAACAAAGTTAAGTATCTCTGTTGGGTCCTTTCTGTAATGTTGTCAGACACCTATAAATCAAACTGAGCCTGTCAGTGGCAAAAACAAGCACTTTTAGTGGATGCGCATTGGCTGTCCCCTACTGCCTCGAAGGATTACACTGCAGCCCGTTTTACGGTTGCCAGCTACAGTGCTCTCGCTTAATACTGGACCAATTAAAAAAATTGTTGCTCCCATTAGTCACTTAGACAAAAACAAAGTAGGGTTTCCCTTTGACCCACAGATATCAGAGTGACATCTATTTTCTCATCTCAGTATTTCCATTATTCCTTTAAACATTTTGTCAGATAACAGCACTGACCCTTGACAGGCCCTCGTACTTCTCCCTGTGGGTGTTCTTCAGCCACTCCATGAGCTTGGCATAACGCAGCAGGTCCCTGTGGAGGGGGCTGTGTTTGGGCAGACTCAGCTCAGCTGTGTGCTGTGACAGGGTGGAGCTCTGGTCATGGCCCTGGATGACAAGAGAGAGGGGAGACAATTAGGATTACATTCTACACAGGAACCTAATATTAAGTCCCATTCCATCTCTCTGTATACACAGACACACTCAACACACGAGGATATTTATCTTCCTATCACAAACATCTGTGGATAGGACACCTTACCTCAAATTACCACAAACCCAGATGTTTTCAAGGTAAACGACACATTGTTCAACTCATAATTCCACCACTTCTTCAGCTCAACTTATTGAAAAGTGCAACTCTTACTGCCATACTGATGTTCTCTTCACGTCCCCTCATTGCTATGATGTTCAGCATCTACTGCTTGTGCTACAAGACATGCACGCAGAGCAGACAGGCACAGGATTTTAATGATATGAGACCTTTTGCACAAAGCCAAGTTAGCACCCAAACACACACAGCCCTCAGCTGAATGCAGACAAGTGATGGAGGAGGAGAGAGATGAGCGGTGCCTCTTCAGCTTTGAGATCAAATGAGAGATGTTAAGTAGTTAGAAACATATTCCATGCAGTAAGGTATAGGCTATGTTAGGCCTGAGGTCTCTGAGGTAATGACATGTAAGTTGGAGTGAGGTATGAGAGGTCAAACATCAGCAAAGAGGGGGCAAGTGGGGCGTTACCGTGAGGGTACTCACTGGAAGCGACAGACAGGAGGACCTATAGAACTGAGGGATGGTCATTTTGAAGTGACTGAAGTGGTTGAACTGACACAGAGACAGAGAGCAGAGTGGGATGATTCAAAGTGAACAACAGGAAGAGTCAAGAATAGGAGGGACACAACTAGAGGCAAACGACACAAGGAAGCCCAGGAAGAGAGTCACAGCGAAACAGGAAGTCCATGATGGCGGAGACAGAGATATAAAGAGAGAGACAGAGCCTGGAAAAGAACAGGACAGACTACCTGGTGCAGCAGACTCACAAGAGCAAGATGTGAGGACTTAAATCTGGTTTATAAAATCCTGCTCCCTCTCCTCTGTTGGCCGGAAAACTGAGTAAAATGTTTTGTCTAACGATGCAGAGCAAATAATTTTGTAGCCTCTGAGTCTTCAGCATCTTAACCATCTCATCTAGTTGCATTGGTGTGATCCAGCAGGTTTTTAGAACGTTTCAGAACGGTGCACTGCAAGTAGTTGCATGTTTTAACTCATCTTCTCATGAATCTTTGGGCCGGACTGGGCTATTAATCCAAAAACAAACCATGAAGGTTTAAAACAGCCTGTTGAAGTACCATTTTACTGATGTAGCCGGCCATGGAGAGGCTAGTTTTAACTACTTTATAGTCTTAACCAGTAACTACAGCTGTCACATAAATGTAGTGAAGGAAAAAGTAAAATATTAGTGGAGTAGGAAAAATTGGATACACTAAAGTATCACTATCATTTTGAGTAAATCTACTGTTTATAAATGCTTTAGTACATATTTAATGCTCCAAAAACCAGGGACAATAAATCAGAAAATAAATCTTTAAAGGAAATTCCTATGTAACACACCACCTGAAACTGCATCTTACAAAGCAAAGTACTTCTACACTTAAAGCTTTCAAACATGTTGAATCCCCTGTAAGTGTAGTCTGTCTGTTACCTGGTGAACAAACACATTGTTGAGGTGATTGGTGAGGCGGCGAGCGAAGGTGTCTCTCAGCTCAGCAAACAGGAGCTGTTGCTGTATCACAGCCATCAGCTTGTCGTGGCCTATGGAAGGAAAAGGACATCACTTTCATTTGATTACTAATTTCAGATAGGCATTTACAGGCAAGGAAAAGTGTATCCGCATTTGTACGTAATCAGCAAAGACGTCAGTTGTATTTTTCTAAAACGTGTTCATTGAGTTTTAAGTTTTCCAAATTTGAAACTTCTGAGAGTTGCTCACCGGCAGTGAGAAACAATTGATAAGCAAGTACATGTGTAAACTAACCTGGTCGGAGGGCCACGTTCATGCACTGCAGAAGAGCTTCAGACGCATTGATGCAGGCCTCAATTCCTTTAGGGGAGGTCAGGTCTCCTTCCTGCAAGGCTCTGATGTGTCCCTTTGACAGGTCCATGTAGTTCTACATGAGGGAAGAAACAGTGCTGTCATCAAACAATGTAGCTATTCAATTCGTATTTAAAGACTTCACATCTAGAAAATAGGATTGTCTGAATATTTTGCACATTTGCATTAGGATTATTTGTAATCTAAGTCATTTAACTCAGGTAAAAATATAACAAAATGGCATACTTTGTGTGGAAAAAGACCTCTGCTACATGTCTTTAAATTAGCATGTGTACCACAACAAACCACAGAGATGCTCGGATTACAACACACACAGGAAGCGTGACTTAATTCTTTGCTCAGGTCACCATCACTCCCCTATATCTTTACATAGTTAATAGTGGTTTGCTGCTATATAAATGCTCTGAATTCTTTAATTCAGCAATCATAACTTCAAACATGTTCCTCACCACTAAGAACTGGATCTCATCCAGCAGTTTGACGTTGTTGGTGTTGCTGATCTGGATAAGGCGGTTGCTCTGTGAGATCTGGTCCATCTGCTCCTTGACGCTCTGGAGCATCTCCTCATAGCTGCTCAGCTTTCCCTCGATGGTGTCCACCTCACCCAGCGCCTCATCCAGCAGCTGCATCAGGATATTGACCTGCTTCTCTGATGCCATGATGGACTGGATGTTGGCCTTAGAACATTCAACAATGAAAAGGTATTATGCTATGTTTCTTAACGTAAATATTTTTGTCCAAGCTCACCTGCAAAATACGATCATAGACAAGTACAAAACTTTGTTTACTTTTCATTCTTTTTTAGTTTAGCAGTCGCTTCACTCACCCCATCTAGAACCTGCAGCTCCCTGGAGAGCTGCTCTGCAAAGGCCTCAGCGTTGGAGATGGCATACTCGCACATCTCCATCATGCTCTCGATGTCCTGCTCTTCACGTGTGCTCAGCTCCTGGTAGTCGTCCAGGGCATCCTCATCGCCCCCGGCAACACTCTGACTCTCCCCACTTGGCACAGACTCTAATGCCACAAAAACATACATGGAAATGTACGCTGAAGACATGAGCACAAACACAAAGTTCAAGACACATTGTGGTATCTTCCAACACCGAGATTTATACACATCTTGTGAGAACTACAAACAAAAATACATTTGGTGATGGGGAATGGCATTTTCAGAGGAGTTTTATAAACTGTTGTCTTTTACCACCAGCTACTCATTTGCTACCAGTAATGGAAGAGGTACACCTGTAATCTGAAATGGCTACTATCAGGTTTGTTGTGGCTGATAAAAACGACTGACAGACCTCTGTAAAACAAATTACAGTCCAACAACTTAACAAACAACTGCACTTAAACCTTGCTCTTGTACAATCAGATATAACATGGTCTACAAGTTTCAGTCAAATTAGATACAGAGAACATTAATGAACACGTCAGTGAATAATCCTAGGAATTAAGATGAAATGGACAAGTAAAAAAAGCTAAGTGAGTCAAAAACATGGCCTAAATGTGTGTAATGAGTACTAAAAAAAATGAATCATGCCCAGCCGTATTTAGTGTCAGATAATTCACACAGAAGGAGCTTTAGGGAGGTGAGCGTCTCTAATGAGAATGGAGGTTTGAGGTCATGAGGTAACAATGGAAAGGAGTGAGGAAGGGGAAGTTAAGTCCTACCAACCTTCCGCTTTAGGAAGTTCTGGCCAGAGAAAGTTTAAGAGAGAAGAGTGAGAATAAAGAAGAATTTAACACAGAAAGCCATACCACAAACCAAGATACAAAGAAGAGGTCAAACACTTTTTTTAAAAACATGCAATTAATAAATAAACTAAACCAAAATCCAGCAGAGATTCTCACTTCTGGGCTAAATTAGACCAAACATGACCAATGCACGCTAGGGTCAACACTATTGGTTTAAGAGGAAGAGACAAGCCTTTAAACAAATATAATCAAATCATGAAAAGAGGCATGCGCTCACAGGGCGTGGCTACAGAAAGGATAGAGCGATTCCACACCTTCCAGCAGCTGAGAACTGACATTCACAAACTCCAACTTCTTCCTCAGGTATCGCTGGTTTAGCTTCCAAATGCAGGAGATGAAGGAGTTTTTCTCAGCTGTGCTGCTGGCTACCCACCGGTACACCTTCTCAAAGTGAAGGTCAAATTCAGGGTTTTCCTGAACAGTAACAGGAGAAAGAGAGCGTATGAGCACTGGACATTTATCTATAACAAGTGAACAAGGTTATGGGTTTAAAAAGTATAGGATACACCAGTGGTTCCCAACCTTTTATCTTTTGATTAAACTGATACAGAAAAACTGATAAACAGTACAATTAACCCAAAAAGTGAACACAATAACTGCAAAAGTTTATGTGAAATAACAGTGAATGAATTTTAAGCAGATTTTCTCACTGAATATTACATCAGTGTTGACTTTTTTCTGATATTTCTAGGAACTTTTTGTGCAATTTTCTGTCTGTATTAGGTTATTTTTATTTAATTTTTCAAAACATACATACTTAGGCACCGATCACACAGACAGCATTCTGCATGTTGCAAAATGTGAAGCATACCACACTGCCTTTTTGTTTTTTAAATTGAATGCCACTAGTAAAAAATGCTTGCTGCACTTTTTAGTTGTTGCCAGACAGCCACCCCACCACCTTCTTACCCTGACCTTACCGTGTAATCAATCTACCGTCTATTTTGGCTAGCTAAAACTACCTACTTATTTTCAGTTATTAGTAACTAGTTACTAAAATGTACAGGCAGAGGGTAAAGTCAAATAACTCTGGGTATCCAGCAACCACTACCACCAGTTACTCCTCCATTGTTTACCAACTGTAAACTTGTTGTTGTGACCACCTCTAAAATCATCCGGTTAGAAAACGGGAAAAAGCGTAAATGACGCGGGGCACTTATCCAATCTGAGTTGAAGCTTTTTCAACTCGAGGAGGTCAGAGCGCTCCAGTAAAAATGGCAGGCTCCTAGAGTGCAGAAACGCGAGACACATAGCAAGGCAAAAAGCTTCATTTTTATTAAAAACAATTACAAAAAGCCACCTCCAGCTGCTATAACGCTTTCTGTGTGCTTCTTTTTTTGATATACTCAGTTGTTTTCTTCTCCCTGATCCTTGGCCCTGGTTCTCTTAGCTCTTTAGCTGTTTTGACTTCAGGTATTCATTGTGCGTTTATCCTGTGAGATTTTTATTAGGTTAACTTCTTGAATTATAATATAAACTTAAAAAATAACATTTTGTTTTCTTCACATAATTGAATGAAAAACTGAAACATACGCTGACTGAGTATTTGATTTCTTTTTAAAAAGTTTTCTAACACCCCTTCAAACCAAGAAGTGAGCCCCCCATGAAGCTTTAGCGACCCCTTATGAGGGTCGGGACCCCCAGCTTGGGAACCAGTGGGATACACTATTTGTCTGACCTTGCTTGCATCTTTGGCATCTACTTCTGTCAGATCTCGGAGCTCCCATGTCTGCTGTCGCTTGTAAAAGTCCCCCTTGTCAGATTTTTTCACCTTAACCACTTTAACCTGGACGGGCCTCTCTGTCGTAACTGGAAGATAACAAGCACATCATTTCAAAAACATTCAGCCTTTGTCATTAAAAGATATATTTACAGAAGAACTCATTTACCTGTGGCACACAGGAAGCAGTTCTTCTTTTTCTTCCCTGCCTTGCAGACATTAACAATGCCCAGGAGACGCTCATCGTTGGGTGTGAAGATGTCCCTCTGGAGAGCATGCTTGATGGCTGTCATGGTGGATGCTGTCATACAGGATACAGGATGTAGCAGGTACTTATTATTATGAACATAAGGGACACACTGTAGTCATGCATGCATGCACACGTAATGTGAGGTTTGATTTACACGCCATTCAGCCTGAATGGCTTTTCCTCCCCAAGTGCCAACTACCCAGAGCTATTTCAAGACAGGATGTGCTTATGACATGGGACAAATCCCGGACATCAGTGCGCACATATCGAGCTAACATTTCCTTAATTACACGCACACATCACTATAAGTGTTCTGCATCTCTGTTAATGTCATGTCGGAAAGTATTCTCAGAGGTTGCCTTAACCTGTGTCAGAAAAGTGCTAACTTAACGGTTGCTAGCTTACAGGATATCAGAGGCTGTTGACATTGACTCCACAACAACAGAGTGACTGTGAAACACCTCAAAATGGTTTTAAAAAATACGTTTGTACAGTCATACAACTGCCGCTGTTGGCCACACCAACCAGGGGCCAAAAATAACTGCACTGTTGTCCTCTGTGTCTGTTAGCTTGCTGGCTGCTAACGTTCCTGCTAGCTTGACAGAGCTAGCCGCTGTTAGCATCAATAAAGCTAAGCTAGCTGAAAGAACAGGCAGCTGTTGGGACAACATCAGCGAAATATTCCACTAAATCACCGTGAATGTTTAATCGAAATGCACTCTATCTGTATTTTAAAAGAGATATGTATCATGAAAAGCTGCTACCTTGTTTTATCAGCCCACCAGCCCTTTGCACAGCAAGCACCGCCCTCTCCCTTCCTGGTTCACAGACGGAGCGGTCATGTGACAGCGACGGTGTCAACATCCCCATCCACCCACTGAGGCAGTGCTGCTGCATCCACTTTCTGCATCTCTTGATTCATTTGCGCACTTTATAAAAAATTATAATTATTTGCACTGAGTAAAATAGGTTAAAGGACTCTCTACTTCTTCTTCTTCTTCTCACCTGATCTTAAGGCCCTGAGTTCTTGTGCCGAAAACTAGTTTTAGGACCTTCATACCTTTTTAAAGCAGATGTTGTGCTTACTTTTTACCTATTCCTAAATAATTTATGTTTAATTAATTAAGTAATGTTTAATTTAAGTATCCTGACAGTGGCGGATTCAGGCTGTCTGAGGAGCAGGGGCAAAAAACATAAAATGGGCACCAGCTGCATGCGGAGGGGCACCAGCATGTTTTATAGCATGTAGGGCAGTGTAGAGTCTTTCAATAAAAAACATTACATTCAAATCCTCTGAGGCAACAATAGACTCACAAGTCAGTCTTTAGATGCTTTGCTTAACTAAAGACTGATGACTTTCTCCCTGATTTTGTGTTTGGATGGACGGATACAATTTCAGAGTTTAAAAAAACTCCCTACGTTGCAGAACCAATAGTAAATCCACAGGGTGGTCCTTCGGTGGCTCGCTGAACTCTTGTGCTCGTAAACATAGTCCGACTAGAAACACGTGTAGCGGTACAAAATGGCTCAAGTTGCTGTAAGTCTTTCATTTCCACAATCTTGTGGACTGAGCACATGTTTAATAAAACGGAGTTAAATCTCTCGGCATCCATTTTCAAGCTCTCTGTGTGTTTGTGTCCTTGCAGACGAGAAAAGGGGGAGCACACATTTCTGGGAGGGCGTGTCCTTTTCAAAAATGCAAGAGGCGTTGCTTTGTTGCCCGCCGTTTTTGCCGGTGTGTTAAATACACTTTAGAAAGGAGTGTCCCCAGACTATCAGAAGGCGGAGATCTCTGATTGTCTGGTGGCGAGACTACTCTGTCAGGTTTCTTTGAGTGTGGTGACCCATTTATTTTAGTACATGCTCACCTTCACACAGGTAAATCATTGTATGTCCATAATCAATCTCATGTAAGTTTCCACTTAATAGGGAATTTATACATCTGTGTAATCGACACCGTAGCCTGACATGCACCTCCCCAGAAATGTATCTGCACGTCACGGTGACACAGACCTCCTGTCTGTTTCTGTAAACTGAAACCATTTCCCTCAGTGGAAACGAAGCTTTAATTTCCTTTTATTTCACAGATAAGAAACAATAAATTGTGAAGACAATAAAGCCTCCACAAAAATAACATTTTAAGTCTGTGTGATTTATCCTTCGGGATTTATCCAGGTTTCATATGAGAAGAGGAAATCTCCGCTTGTCGCTACGCTAATTTATAGGCTACAATGTAAAATGCCATAGGCTGGCGCTAAATAACGTTAGCATGTTATATTTGTTTGGAAAATGTGTTTAGTACAAGACAGTTGTTGTGTCTGTGAACTTTGTGAGTTGTAAATGAGTCAAATTGTGTGGCATTACCTTTGTTACATGTTGCTGATTGTACCTGGTTTTATATGAGAAGAGGAAAAGATCGCTAGTTGCTAGGCTAATTTATACAATGTAAAACTATGGTCAAATGTCATAGGCTGGCGCTAATAATGTTAGCATTTTGTATTTACTTGAAAAACATGTTTAGTATGACAGGTGTTTTGTTGGTGAATCTTGTGAGTTATAATGGAGCCAAATTGCATGCCAGTACCTTTGTTACATGTTGCTGTTGTCCCTGGCTTTATATGAGAAGAGGGAAAGATCGCTGGCCGCTAGGCTAATTTATACAATGTAAAATGCCATAGACTTGTGCTAATAATGTTAGCATGTTGTATTTGTGGAGAAAATGTGTCCGGATTAACACAAGTGTTTTTCTGTGAATGCTGAGAGTTATAGTGAAGCTGATTTGTGTACTTGTGTTTGATATTGCTTCTATTAAGCCATGTTTAATGTGTGTTTTGAATCAACTAAACTTTACAGCACTTCACACAAACCTCCGCCGCCGACTAGTGCTTTGGAGGTGTAACTGCAGAGTGACACAGACACACCACCAGTGAACTTGGCTGCCAGAGGTATTTATAGCAGACAAACTGAGAATTCTAACTTCTGATGTTGATTTAAGTGCACAGAGCAGCTTATTAACACATAATGTCATTATGGTAGGTGATTTGAGTAGTTGTCTGTCGGGCATTTCACCTGTAAGTTAGTTTTGAGAGATTGAGTGAACTAGCTAAACCACATCTTTCTTGTGTATGCGCTGGTGTCCGCCATTTTGTCTTCTCATTGGATACACGGTTTAGCTTGTCTTTTTCTCATGTTAGGCGTGTTGTTGTGAAGGTAGAATACACATGGCGACGTTCTGCTCTCTGTGGACTCATAATATGTGTAACAGCTACGTTTTTCATGTTTGTGCATGTTTTGCTTGGTGTTTAATATGTCAGGGTGATTTATTGACTAATGGTGTTATAATTTGCCAGGCCTAAAATCAGTTTTGTTATCAGTACAGTTGACTGTCATGTTATTAGGGACACAAAGTAAGAGTATCTGTTCAGGCTCCATTTTATTTTTTTCTATTTAATTTAATGAACATCTTTTGTGTTAGGTTCATGTTGTTAGTGAGTCTGTAGTGAACTAGGCGGCCAGAGGCGTGTTGTTGTGACGATAGAATACACATGACGATGTTTCGCTCTCTGTGGACTCATACCAGGAATAAACCTGGGTTCGACAAGATATGCCAGCGTCCAGCGTTTGATTGTGCACCAGAACACAACGCAGTGTGGCCGGGATCAGCAGACCATTCCGGCTACACTAGGCCGTAAACAAACAGCGCTATGGTCGCATCACTTAACTGCACTTTAGAAATACATGTAAATATGTTAGTCTGACTGAAATCGTGCCAAATCGAATTTCTCAAACACGGACTAACACACCCAGATAATGTGACTGGGAGTTGAATTACTTCTGTATGTACAGTCAATCAGGCCCAAACCGTGGTGCCTTGCGCATGCTCTTCAGTTTCAGCCTCGGGCTTTGACTTGGAAGTGGAAAGCATTAAATGCGAAACAGAAACGGAAGCAAGTAACAACATGGCGAAATCTACATCCAGAGCTCTAAAGTTGTCCACCATGGTACCAGTTTGCTGCTAGCTAACTGCAACTAACTTGTTCATCAATTGTTTGGTCTGTGATGCAATAGGTCAACCAGAAAAGGGTCCAATACCAACAAGCTGAAAGGGGGCATATCGCCAACTATCGTAGCAGAGTCGGACATACTTTGGTCAATAAACCGATTCTCCTCTCGTGCTTGTATACTGGGACAAGGTCAGTAGTCCAATTCAATGGCCTAGTCGAGCTGTAACTGTAGCTCCACTTAACCATGCATGTTAACGTGCTGAGTGTCGGCACCATGATGAAGCTGTAAAGCTGCGCTCAGCATTCTCTTTTCTCAATTAGCCACTTGTTAGCAACCACCTATAAGGCATGTAAAAGCTTCAAGATTCACACGTGGGGTATTTACTTACATAGTTTGTGTCATAGAGCAAAACATGAAAGCCTCCTCAGCTTGTGTTAACCACAGAGCTTATTACCAAAAGTAATTTATGAAACAGTTGATTTTGAGACGAGAGAGGTGGGAGTATTGAAATGCGAACTAATTTCCGAATTTTAACTCATTCCTGGTGCGCTCTCTGGCGCTGCATTATGTTTTCTCCATTTCAAGGCCACCCTAGAGGGCGCTTTGCTCTACTGGAAGGGCACCCAGAGGGCACTGTATTATGTCTTCTCCATTTTAAGGCCACCCTTCAGAGCACTTTTGCTGCAGTTTCTTTGAACGGTGGGGCACCATCAGTGTATTCTGACATATTAAAACTACAAAATAAAGCCTTTGTGTGCACAAAACATTTCTGTACATTTCTCATTCTGTAATTATTTTTGAAACATCATAATTAAATGTGTATACCTAGAGTAAAACATATAAAGAATACAGGATGATGTACGCACTGTTGATTGTCCTGCCCAATTTTAGAAGCTGACTAAGAGTCAAAAGCACAGAGGGAGAAAACACACGATGGATTGAGGCTTCAAATTATGACTTGCATTTTTAACACATTTATCAGTAGCTGATAGAAATAAGGTTTATGTAATGAACAAACAGTTGCTTTTATCTCCGTTGTGAGAGCAATATGTAGTCTCCATTAAACCAGTATTACTGATCACAGCTGTTGCAGGTGCCAGGACAACATTTAACACCTTTAAAGTAGGATAACCATATTTATCACCGAATAAGGTTACAGATAAATATGCCTGTTAAATAACATTTTAGAATTTGAATGACAGTAAGTTATTTTATTTAAGCATTTATTCCCCTGATCTATTAATAAATGTTGGACATGGACTTTTGGAGGGATTAAATATGAATACAGATGTACAAAATAATTGATAATACTACATAAATGTAAGCAGACTGTGTTGACTGTCATTTGGTGTATTTTAGTTGATAGGTTTTACATTTTTATCTTGTAACATGTGAGATGATACCTGCAAATACAGTGTCAGATGTACATACATGATCTTTCCAGGACAGCAGATGGCATTGTTAATCCACACAATAGTTATCGTGTCTGTTCATAGCATGTTTCTTTCCTCGTGCGCTGTGTTCTTACACTTAATCCATATCTGTCATTTTTTTATATCAGTGTTGTAGTATATTCATGTTTTCTTATGAATGATTAACCATTTGTAACAGAAGCCCACAGAAGCTGTTGAGACTGACTGTCAACAGAGTCCACACAGTGAGTCAGGCGTGATGGGAAAGAAAGTCCCAGATTAACAAGTGATCTGCAGACAACGCCTTGAGGTACACTGTCTATGTTGAAGTTATTGTGCAGAGACAGCACTTGATTTCCCAGTTGGTGAATGAGCCATTCACTGTCATCAACAGTTAAATTCAGGGTTTATGGCTGCCTGTGACGTGAGCGTACGAACACACCATATACAGTAATGTCTTCTTTAGAGAATTAAAATGTAAATCAGAGGTATTATTCAGCCAAAGAACACAGCATCAGTGTGAGGTGTGTGATGTCTTGTTGCAGGTATCTGTTGCGTCTTTTAGCAGGCTGCTGTCATATTTGTGTCGACATCACAGTCCCTGGACATCACTGTCTTTGCTCCAGTGGTGGGAAAATATTGTAGCACATTAATATTGAATGTTACATAAACAAGTTGAGCTGTGTCCTATAATATTATCAAAGGTACCACTTTAATATGAAACAAACACACAACAATAATATATTTTGCCTTCAGAGAAAATGGTGGAGAAGCAATTTGATAAAAAAAAATATGCTTTTATAGACCTTTTAAGGTCGATATTTACTGCAACATAAAGGAGTTACATATTTCCAAGATTTTAACATCACATTTTTAACGTCACATACTGCATGTAACATATAGAATAATCTAATTTTATCACTAAGGTGGGACTGATATTTATTCTTTTGGGCAACCTTGTGTGAAACATTTACCCCTAAATGACTATATGAGCTCACATTCATGGATGGATTACTGAATGGGCCAACCAGGCACAGAACCAAGGGCTCAGAGTGTCAGGGGGCCTCCTGGCCTTCACTTGCAAAATGTTATTCAACACACACAGACCAGATAGAGCTTCAAAATTAACAGAGAGATACACAAAATGACAACAAAATATGCAAACAAAACACACAAAAAATTAACCACAAGGAGGCACAAATGCACAAAAGAGACACAAAAGATCCAAACTACAAAAAGACACAGAACAACCACGTGAAGATGCAAAAAACAACACCAAAGAGACTTAAAACGATCAAAAAAGAAACAAAATTACATCTGAGAGACTCAAATGACTACAAAAAGACACTAACCACAAAATTACCTAAAAAGATCTAAAAAAAAAACCTACAAAAAGACACAAAACAACCAGGAGACACAAAATAATTACAAAATTACAAAAAAGAAACAAAAAAAAATACAAGAAAATATAGTTTTCAACCCAACATGTGTAATATGGAGTACATCTAAACACCACACACATCCCTTATGCACACACACACGCACACACACACACACACACACACACACACACACAGTACCATTATCTTTCTTCAACATTTCTGTTTTGCCACATGTTGTGCTTCCCTGTAGTCATGATTCACCCACAGCCTCTGCTATTCTGGCACTTACTGTCTATATATTTTGTGAATGTCAAAGGTCTGCAGTCAGCGCTGACGTTCATGTTTCTACAACAGACTGATGTCAGCACAGAGAAATATATAACCCGCAGAAAAACCTGTTTGCTTTTGGCAAAGTGTGAATGAAACACTGAGACCGAGTATTTATTTGACAGTATTTATTGCGGTGGCTTCTGCAGGTGAGAGGTGTTCCCGCGAAATGAACTAGTTGTGTCAGGGGGGCATCACGCCGGTGAGGGAGCCCCGGTGACATGCACGGCGGACGACATGCAGATGTGACTTGCAAACAAAGGGGGCTTTTCACACCGGCGGTGCAGCGTCAGGGGAAGGCGATTACATCTGTGTAATCTACATTTGACATTAACACTGGTGATTAAAGGCTGATAGCATTTTCTATTCCAGTTTGAAATCAGAAATGTTTGAGTTCCTATCTGGATGGCATTTAGTGCAGCCCTTTAAGAAGGCATCATCAGTTTTAGATCCATAATTGTTGTACTGTTAGCATAGCAAAAATAAACAGAGGAATAATAAACCTACATATGTACAGGCTGATACTGTAACTTCTTTGTCTTCACTTATTGTCGAGGTCATAACATTTACAGTTGGGAGCCTTTGTGACTTCAAACAACTGGAATAAACAAAACCTCTCCACACATACATCGACTCAAGTGTGCTTCTGCCATTGTTATGGTATTTCCTCTTGACTCCCATGATGTGGCTTTCACACTATAACAGTGACACCCGACTGCGTCAACACAAACAAACACCGACACAGCGGCAAGCAGCTGTTTGAAAACTTGCGTGAACGCTCACCTCACTTTGGTAACCTCATCCCAAGGTGAGGTCTTCGCTCGTCACCTCCAAATTACACACAGTGAAGAACACGCCGGTCTTCCAAACTGAAGTAAGCATGAGAGCCGCTATTACACGAGTGGGGCTGCGTGTAAAGCTCTCTGCTTGTTAGCAGGGTCGATCATGTGTGCGATTTTGTTTTAAAGTAATCATGTAATTTAAAGTGTGCGCATGTGTGTACTGATGTGCTCCTGCAGGAGTGCTTTCCTGTTTGTTTGAGTGAGGTCAGGGTTAGGTGAGGGTTAGAGGGAGAGGGTGATGAAATAAAGACACGGTAAAATTAATAATTATTATAATAACTAATGAAAATAATAACAGACAGGTTAGACTTTATTTAAATAACACCTGTCAACACAGTTACAAAGTGCTTTACAATAAAAAAAACATTAAAACACAAAAAGTAAAACAAACTAAAAGTCGGTGATTTAAAAGACGAGACAGTGTTTGCAGCCCTGATCTCCTCATGCAGGTCATTCCAAAGTCTAACAGCTCCGGCTGCAAAGGCTCCGTCACCTTTGTGCATGAAATCTGGACCTTAGAACAGCAAGGAAGGATGCATCTGAGTAATGAAGTAAGTAATGAATGAATAATCTTGAAGCAACATTTAGCCTGTGTAAGGAAGCCACGATCGGTGAAATGGTATTTTGTTTCCTGGCTCAAAATCCTGGCAGCAGAGATTCGGATGAGCTAGAGGCAGGAGAGGGATTTCTTTTAATGATGACAGAGAGCAAAGAATTACATTATGAAAGATAGGATGTTATTATGAATGAATGTGAAGACTAGGGTAAATTGAAAAAAGGCAGATATCTGTCGACTTGAAATCAGCTGAAGAAGAATAACAATGAAAGACAGTGTCACCATAATTACTGCACACTTTATATTTTTGAGTTATTTTCATTACTTAAGTTACTGTGTTATTCATTAATGGGTACATTATTTATATTTAAGTCGTAATAGATTCAGCATCATTGAGTTACTGGTAAATTATTATTTCATTAGCTATGTTTCCACCCAAAAGTGATTCGAATCATTGGGAAATGCGCATTAAAAGAAATACGAATCCTGTGTGTTTCCATTAAATGTCCAGACTTTGGTAAAAACTACGAACTCGCGCGAGTTTTCTGCAGAACCGGAAACAAAACAAGTCTCTCATTCTTCTTCTTCTACGTTTTCTGGCGGTTGGCAACCAACTTGTAAATGCATTACCGCCTTCCCGACCTGGAGTGTGGATATCACCATGGAGAGAGGTGCGCTACGTCAGACTTAATTCGAACATAACTGTTTCCATCCCCCATTTTGCAAATCAACATTTTTTCGAATCAACCAAAACCCAGCTAAAGCGAGCGTATTTTACTTTGTGCGAATCAGGGGAATTTAATTAGAATTTTGGCGTTTCCATCATAATTTTCCGATGCGATACTTCTAGATGCGCATCTAAACAAGCTGAGGGAAACATGGCTATTGTCATGTATAGTTCTTTGTATATTGTTTCATTTGGATTTTCACTAGCGGTGTTAGGTGTTTCTCAATCTGCGTTCTTGCCTGTGCTCGTGTTCTTGTGGACTTGTGAAACGTCATCAGTGGCAGCCCAAGTACTGTTCCAATTCAAAGTCCGCATCCAGCCAAGTACAGTCCAAATGTCCGGATGTGAACTTGCTCTGCCTGTTCCATCGAGGATGCATCGGGAGGTGACTTGTGTGGACTTTTGACAGCCAGGTTTCCCAGAATGCATTTCTCACAGACCAGCGGCAATGGCAGCTGTCCTTGGGAGTTTGTACTCCCGAGTCGAACTTGCCAAGTCCGAAATCCCAATTGACCTATGGCTAGGCCACGCCCCCCTCCACTCACTCAGACAAACTATCAACATTCAGTGACCGGCGCTATGGCAGGTGTCACAGTACACGGCATTTCGCAGGAGGCAATTGATGATTTTTGGGGACATAAAGATTAAGGGCTCTAGTTTCGCAGACCGGGCGCGGCGGAGGCACAGCGCACCTGCGCTTCGCCAACTGGGTGTGGCCAGGCGGATTTTGTAAGTTTGGCACACTGTGCGCCCTGGCACAGCTACTCTTCTTTCCCACCTCCGTCCCTCCTACTGGTGCAAATCCGAAAGAGGGAGGAGAGAAGGCGTGGAGTGGGTTTTACACACATCACACCAATCAAATGAGCCCCTCTCCTCGCCCTTAAATGCGCCGCGCGAAGGCGTAATGAGATTTTACTCAATTCGCCATGGCAGAAGAGAGCAGCAGCGTCAGACGGCCAAACTCCTCCCAGGAGGAAACTGATGTTTTGGTCCGGGAGATCCAAGCTCGCAGTGTCCGAATATACAGAACTGCCTCCACGGGCTGATGATGCAAAGGTAGCCTGGGAGGAAGTCACCACAATTGTAAATCAATGTTGCGTTTCTCTCGTGTGCGCGTGCGCTCTCTCTTTCTCTCTTGCAGCCTCATTCTGTTTCTTTTCTTTTGACTTTTCTAAGATGACAGATGCTGAATATATACTCCCTATCTGATGCTGTGGCTGTTTGTGGTTGGCTGAGAGGGATGTGAACTCATTAGTTTGCAGCTGTTTTTAATCAAATCAGGTTGGGTTTCCATTAAGCGTGCCAAACGTGCCAAACGGTGCCAATCCCCTTTGATCTGACATCAGATGTGACGGGACAGTCGATATAGAGATACATTTACTGATTGCAGATAGTTGCATTGAATAGTGGTTTTTGTGGGTATATTGCATTGTTAATGTGCCTGATATTCTGGAAACGTGCCTGTGAGGTTTTGGTGATGTGTGCGCACTGTCTGCTGGTCAGCCAAACTTCAGCTTACACCGGCTGCACTCCCCCTGCGCTGACAGTAGACATAGTTTCAGTTGGCGAGCTTTTAGCGCACCTTCGGCGAAGCCTTTTGGCACGAAACTGTCACTGCGCCAAGCTGGATCTGTCGACACCTCCCCCTGCTGCGCCGCCACACCCATCTCAGCACACCTCGGTCTGCTAAACTACCAAACTGAGCGCGCCTCGGGTTGCGCTGCTCGAAACTAGCTCTGCGCGGGGTTTGCCACCCTGCACTGCGCCAGGAAACGAGAGCCCCAGATGTCATTGCGAAGTAACCAAAAGGGCCTAAACTGCGCATTGGAGGGATATATTCATCATTTTATTGTTGAGAAGGTCGATGAAAAGCTTAAATTACAAGCCAAAATTTACAGGTCACAGTGTACACTTGTGAACCACATCTTGTTGCCGTCACCATCAAAGACAACAAGTTAAAGTGCCACTGAAGTTAAGGTTTTTGGCTCAGAATATGAGAAAAGGATAACGGCCTTTTTACCATCTTTACCAAGAGTGTCTCTCCGTTAGTTTGGTGCTACAGTATTTACACTGAATCATTCAGCATAACGTTTGCCAACCTTTGTTATCTCTGCCATTACAGATAAGTTAATGAAGCTAAGCTCCAGAAGTTAACGTTAGCTTAACTAGAGCCCTTTGAACAACAGCTAACAATGATGTACGATCACCAAAGTACAAAACTAGAACAAAATAGGCTAATAAACTCCCAGCAAACAAGGTGACCAACGCAGCTAGGAGCTAACGTTAGGCTAACTTTAGCTAACGTTAGCTAGAGAATGAACAACGCAGCTAGGAGCTAACATTAGGCTAACTTTAGCTAACGTTAGCTAAAGATGTTAAAAATAACTTTATAGCACAACTTTATCCAAAGGAGACACTTTTCTCGGTTGAGATGTGGTTTAAAGTGTAAAAAATACACCTCGTCGCCCAGCCTCTCAGGATACCTTGCGTCGGAGTTGCATGTACCCCATGCACACCGTTTGACCATTTTTTTATAACTAAAACTGACTTTCTGTGATGCATTTCAATGGACGTCCAGGCAGAGAATGTCCGAGTGTATGGGAATGGCTATACGCACTGTGATTGGCTCATCGCGTTTGAGGGCAGGGCTTAGCCATAGGTCAATTGCGCAAGTCCGAACTGGGCGTACTTGGTATCTATTATTCCCTTGGTTATGAGCTAATTTGGTTCCTATCTGTGCTTGTTTTGTGGGGACAGGTATGAGTAATACACTAGAGAGTGAGTCCCTTGTGCTTTACAGTAAAGAGAAGTTGCTGTACCCCTAAGTTGGGATGTGTACTGTCTTGCCGTGTTGGTAAAAATCAGACAAAGAGGAAGAAACAAATGTCACCTGCTTATTACCCACAGCAAGAAAAGAGGGTTACAAAAGTATAATTGGTGTTGCTGTTCATGCATTCAGTTGATGATTAGAGAAAATGTTGGCTAATTAAAGTAATGTCCATTTGCCAACATAGGGGAAATGGCTCTTTTATCAGCTTTATTACTGTACCAATTTTTTTCTCTATATATATTTTTTTTCTTAATTCATTGTTATCAGAGAACGTTTTCATCTCTTTCGGGACCTATTCTCTTCATTATGTACGTTTTTTTTTTAAGCTTTCTATAATCATATTATACTGTTACTATATGTGCTGTTAATATTTTTATAGAGACTACATATATGTTAAATGTCAGAGGAGGCTGGAGTGGTAAACCTGATTAAACTGGAAACGTGGAAAACAAAGATGGGATGGAAGCGTCTTTGTGAAACACTGTGCATTTCAGATTAGTCGTAGTGAGGGTAAGAGGATCACTTCCTGCATGTTTACATTCATTTAGCATGGCGCCACCTGCACAGGAAAATTTGAACGTGCTGGTATAGAATGTGATATTTGGTGTACTGATGAAATATAATGACACTTATAGTGAAAGACTCTGTGTCAAGTGGATTCATGTCACTTAATACAATTGCCATAAGAAGCATTTTACGAGTTAGTGATTTAAAGCAGAATCCAAAGCCAAAATGATCAAATTTATGACAAAGATCTGCTCCACATTCAGGCTCCTCATGACTGAAGTTAATAATCCCTTATTAGTAACATGTAATATTAAACCGTCAATTTCTGGTTTAGTTTGCAACCCAATCTAAGCAGCATGGTATTAACATAGAATATTCTGAGATAATCTAAAGAGAATATTTTGATATTGATATTCGCAGCATTTTTAGATTTAGAAAGCCACATTTGCAGTGAGATTGTTTTGGGTTTGAAACAGATTTTAATAAACACAGAGTCACTGAACATTAAGCCTTTTAGCTAAGGGAGCAACTTCCAAACACAAGATTGAAACAAAATTAAGAAGTGTAATGTTTCACTGCAGTCTGCAGGAGGTTTCAACATGAGCCAAACGCAGCTGTTTACAGCGATTATTTTTCATGATTTGTACAATTTGGAAACACAAACTCAGAGGCTTGCCATGTTTTATAAGGTTAACTAATGGTCTCTGTAGGAGGATGTGATTTGTAAATAGGTTACTCTCCCTGCTCATTTTCCTCCCGTTTCCATTCATGACATCTTTTGTGTCAGAGATGGATGTTTTTTGGTGGGTCTGTTTCTGTACTTTAATCGCTTTAATTAATGACACTGGGCCCAGAGTGTTTTGCCTTCCAGCTCATCACCACAACAGACTGTTACATCACTGATGAGGCAGCATCAATTCACCTGTCCATCTCATGCTCCATTTTACCCTCACTCGAGAACAAGACCCCAAGATAATTGAAATCTTTCACTTGGGGTACTAACTCACTCCCAACCCAGAGAAAGTAAACCACCATTATCCCAGCACATTCTCACTCTGACCTTGTCACATATTGATGTTTGGTCATGGACTTTTCATGTCGAGATATGAAGGAAGGTAGCCTGGGTGCGTCCGTTGTTGACCTTCCGGGACGCCGTGTCAGGTTCTGTCTGTTACATGCACTGTCTGTTTTCAAAGTACACTTCAGTTTTCACAGGAAATGTACAGTTTGCTTACAGTCTCTTTCAAAATAAAAGCACTACGCCGGTACAACACCTCGAATTGATGTTTTATTTCCTTCAACAACAAACACACATGGCTATGTTAAGGAAAAAAGAAGAGGGTTTGTCTTTACAATTTTATGAGAAGCAAACACCGGCCTCCTGGGTGAAAGTCGTTGGTGGTTGTTGGACCCATCCACTTCCCCTCCTTCTTGCCTTACTCGGACCTCCACTGGCTTAACTTTCGTTGTTGTGCCGCTGTGTTTCCCCCAATGCTACCAGGCACAGTTAAATAACAATGGCAACCGGCCGTGTATCATTCTGACCCGAAAGGACGGCTTTTTTCATTGGTGTCTGACACCGGAAGTCACTGACCACATGCCATATTTCGATGACTTCAGAGTGAGATCGGGTTGCTTTTCCAGCAGAGAATTGTGGCCTCAGATTGGAGGTACTGACTCTCATCCTGACTGCTTTGCATTCGGCTGCAAACCACCCCAGTACTTCCTGTAGGTCAGGGTCTGATGAGGAGAGCAGAAAAGAAATTCTGAGTTTCCCAAAACGCACACCCTTCTCCCCCCGGCTGCACCTTGACATCCTGTCCATGATTTTGTGCCAGTTATACGGACACAGCTCTCACTGGCTACGGTTACATGATGGCTTCTCATTCAGAATGAAATAAATCTGAATGAAATCATTCGGAATTTAAGTTTTTCCAGGTAGTTTACATGGGAAATATTCATTCTGAATGAGGGTTTACACGGGAGATCAGTTTAATCGCCTTTATTCGGGTCAGCGCAAGGTTTGGGGCAGGGAAGGTTTCTGATTGGATAGGGGGCGGGGCGGGGCGGGGCGGAGCAGATGTTACGTGTTTGCGTTTACCGGAAGAAAACACTGTAGTCCTCGCTCTGGATAACAAGATGCTTGACGCCGCCGTTCTTAGTGCCTTTTTCGGGCTTGTTTTGCTTATATTCTTGAAGCAGCAGTACGACAACAACCTTGTTCTGCTAATGCTTCGTCTGTTGAGGAGGAGAAGGGAGGTAGAAGGTCGAAGAAGGGAGGTAGAAGACCGTGCTTTGGCGTATGGAAACCGGTGAGTGCAAAGAGTCCGAGTGCTCTATCTCAGCCCGTTGCTATGCACACTATATACGTCATCGCGACAGAAGGGCAAGGAAACGAGCATGCTCAGAAAGACCGGAATGAACTTAAAGAGGAATGAGTGTATACATGCACACAAAATTCTTTCATTCGGAATGACAAACGGAATAAACCACCCCCTTTAATCGGATTTAATTTTCAATCGGAATGACCGTTTTTCAATCGGAATGGCCTTTCATTCCGAATGAAAGTGGAATTAAACTGTCTATGTAAAAGTACTGACTGATGTGACCATTGAAGTCCCCCAGATGGTATCACTTCCTGAGCACCATCCAGCGACTCCAAGAAGGCTGGGTACTCCGAACTCTTGTTCGGTGCAAAAGCATAGACAAAATCCAGAGACTGAATGAATGAAAGTCCTCAAATTTGTCAAGATGCAAGTAGGTTGTGTAAACTATATGAATACTGGGGCAAATTCAGCTTCAAATTTCTAGTATAGTGGTAATGCATATCTGGCTCTGTCCTTGAGCATGGCTCAGAATTAAGACAATAATCTGTGTTGTAGTTTCAAGGTGCGTCAGTGTTTGAATCACAGAGAACATCCTTTCCTCAATACCTTTGGGTTTCCACTCAAGAAAACCAATTAGACCAGCACATGCAAATGCCAGTCAACTTCATATAAATAGAAAACTCTTCAAAGGGCACGACATTTGTGGACTATTCCCACAACGGCGGATAAAGGAAAGCTTTCTGAAACATTATTGTGGAAACATTATTGTGTGGCCTAATGAATGGATCCTTCTAATGCTGCAAAAACAATATAGGCTATCCCATCATCCTGTTGCTATGATTGCCCGCTGACCTCCACCGTTGAGTCTTAATTCATAATAATAAGGAAAAGTGGGAGATTAAAGATGATAGAGAGATTAGTGTAGGAGGATGACAAGGGTGGGGATGAGACTGGTGACTCCCTGGAACTGCTCAATTATCAGTGCACTCCATTTGTTGCCACTCATGAGCTCAAACAAAGTCACAACAGATATCTGTAGACTGACGAGGGCAGAACTGTTGTTTTAGTCAAGCCTGTCTCCTGTTTCACAGCATCCTGCCTTAAAAACTTTATTTGCACAGTGTTTCATGACTGGGAGATGAATCAGAATATTATCTTTTTAAACAAGATTTGGTTCTGCGCAAGTGACAAAATACACCGAGCCGGGACCACAATGCAAATGTGTCACATATTACTCTGAATCCAGTGAATCTTTCATGGAGTTCTGCTGAATAAAACAGGACAGTGGTTGTTATTGTATTATGTCTTCTGGTTTATTGTAACAGATAAAAATGAATTATAGTGCCGGAGAGTATTTATACCTTCACACAAGCAGCTTCGCACAAAGACCAACACATTACCGGAGTTTTATGAGAAAAGGTAATTTAGTAATGATCCATAATGACTCTCTCAAATAAAGGAAGTAATTTGAATTGACGCAGAACTGTGAATGTATTGAAAATTAGACAAAAGTTGAAGTCATATTTCACACAATTTTACTTATAATTTAATATACCGATAATGTGTGCTGAACTGTGGTGTCCAAAGCTTTGAGTTGAACACATTCATGCAAAAATAATGTGAGTTTTCAAAGTTAGGTCCGATCCCTGTTTAAAAATACACTGTAGGCCTCACTGATATAATCTCCTAGTTTGGTTGAATTCATGAATTTATGAATAATACCATCATGGCCATTATTGGGTCTTCATTTTCTTATACATGAAACAATATGTCACCAAATATTATCTATATTATCATTATGAAAATGTTAAAAAAAAATCTGATAAGTACAAGAATCAACTCCAAATTACATGACAAATATTTGCATTACAGCTTACCACTCATTATTACCACTTGCTCAAGCGTGAAATAACGTTTTCCATCACACAAGTGAGGTGAGAGCAAGATATCATGCAGTAATGTTTTCCTAATGACCACATTTTAAACTTTAATTTCAAAAAAAGAAGCGTAGTTCTCACGAAGAGCGAGTGGACGCGTCAGTCCAGTTCTCAAATAATTTATTTTGCTGGTTTATAAAGCACTGAATGTTACGAACCATCCAACCATCTGTCTGTCTGCCAACATGGAGAAGAACCATGCAGTCCTTATGCACCACACAAACAGCCCTCACGTCTTTATGCCATCTTACCGAAGACCAGTGCATTAAAGAAAACTTTAACGTACACAGTCTTGTCGATATGGAATAAACCCAGGTTACTCTGTTTTACCAGCATATGATGTAACGTTTGTGGAGCTCACTTGGGTGATGCCTCAGTGTACAACCATGTTTTGTACAGTCACATATAGTTCGTGCAGTTACATTAAACTTTATAAGCCTTGGTTATGGGTGCTGTTGGTTTGCTTTTGTGATCTACTGATGTGATGACAATGTAAATGTGAGTTAATGTGATAACTACTGCTGTCTACTGTTTGGGTTTTATTTAAATTTGTCTATGTTGTGAAATTGTCTATGATGTCATAATTTAATATTTTGTCTTGTTTTTGCGTTTCGTGTGGACCCCAGGAAGAGTAGTGGTCACTGTGGTAACAAGTAATGGGGGTCCTGAATACAGCATAAAGAATAAAGGCTCGAAATTTTTCTGATTGCCACTTCTATTCTACTCTAAAAATCCCACGTATGTAAAAGAGGTTTTGGGTCCATCTGGCTACAACAACAGGATGTACAACAATACTGAGTATTGTTACAGAGTAATGGGGATGGAAGATATTTTCAAACAAGTATGGGGCTCCTTTCTGAGCCTCACAGAAGGAATGTCTGACTAAATTTGTACTGGTATAATGAAATGGTAGATTCAGATGTCACTGGTGTAGTTTTGCCATTGTATGTCTGTTTGTGTGTCGTCCAGGTTGTGTCTCATATTGATGTTGCACTGAACAGCTGTGAACAGCCTTGGATCATTTTAGGGAAGACATATTTGTATTTTTGGATTCATGTATGTTAAATTCCCCCTTGTTTTTTTTGGTTAGGATGTTGTCTGTGCTTTCTGTTTGAAAAAAAAGAGGGGACAGTGAGCATGTGTTTTGATTATGCGATATAACTTGTTTTGTTCTGTTGTCCTGTTAAAAACAGCAATTAAAATGTGTTGTTTTATTTTGCCATATTTTTCTTTTACATCTTGTCTTAAAGGTGAACATGTGCACGACAGCAAGCAGCTGAAACTTCACCCGGTTTTTGCAGGAGCTGAATTATCCACAGAGGTCTCTTCTTCTCCAGAACAAACAGACCAGCTGATTTAAACTGGTAAAAACACTGAATAAAGCAGTTTTACATTAATAACCAATGTTTTTCCAACGCTATTCAAACCTGACGCTGCTGGGCGCCATTAAACTGTAACAGCGACCGGCCGTTTATGATGCTGATGTTATATGACTGCTTCTATGTCAGTGTCACTGCCAAGCACCGGATTTCGACAACTTTGGAGTGAGGCCGGGTTGGCTAATGGCAGAGAGGCTGCCAATTAGGGTGGCCAACTCAAAAACATGAATACATGAATGGCCCTATTTAGAGCCAGTGTTTGCTTTGTCCATTCTGGGCTACTGTAGAAACATGCCGGTGAATATGGCGGTCTCTATGAACGAGGACCCACTCCTTATGTAGATATAAACTACTCATTTTAAGGTAACAAAACACTACGATTATTATTTTTTAGGTGATTTAACACTAAAGAAAATATACTTATTACATTATATTCCATTTCTGCCAATAATTCCCCCTGAATCCTGCACACTGGACCTTTAATGCTTTTTAATATCCAATGTAAAGCACTTTGAACAACCATGTTGTTGAGAGGTAATAAATCAGCGTGCCTTGCCTTACAGTCAACAATAAAAGAAGTTAAAATCTAGAAAAATAAAATCTAAAAATCTGGTTTTGATTAGTGCATCTGTGCATGATTTTCACATTTTTACTGCCAGCTCACATTAACAGATGAATAGGACACCCTAATTATTGGAATATACATAAATGTTGACTCTGAGTTACATCTTGGTGTAAGGTTGCTACGCACATATGCACTTACAGTAGCTACCATTATAACAATAACTACAACAGAAAAATGAGGCTACACTACGTGTTTGTGCCAAAATGGCCTTTCAAGATAAGTATAACATGTATAAATATAGCTTCTTTCCTGGCATCAAGATGCTGAAACAGCCTCAGATTACATCCACACATCACAATACATTAATGCAATCCAGCAAAACAAACTACAGCCACAAAAAACGTCACAGACCTGCATTAAAATCTCCCAGACACAGAATAACCATCATAAAATAAGCGCATAATGGATTTCCCTTTGTTCTGTAAGGTAACAAGGGCAGTAAGAGTAACAGGTGTTTGCAGGAAACAAAGTTTATAAAGTTGCTTGATATTTTTCTGACGGTCACCAGCTGGATTTTTACACTTTCCCTACCTTTACTTTAACTATTCCGTCAGTCCATGAGCGCTCACACCTCCCCGGAGCATCCCGTTCAGCCAACCTGTTGATCCAATCTAACTTTGTCATGACGCAGCCAAATGCGAGGGGTGTGTGTGACACGAGCCTTCATATTCCTCTGACGTGAGAAAGAAACTCTCAGAAGAGCAAGAAGTCAAGCGGACATAAACCAAAACACACTCACACACTCAAGACGAGACAGAGCAGCGAGAGCAAGACAGGGACATGAGGACCGTCCAGAGCCAAAGTCAGCATGCGCAGCGCGGAGCCTCCAGCAGCCTGCACAGCCTCAGCAGCGGCGGCGTGAGTCCCCTCAGCACCGCCAGCGTCACCCTCACAGCCCTGCTCATCATCCTCACCATCCCAGTCTGCCAAAGTAAGTCACTCATCTTGTTTATTTATTTCAACCTAAGATTTTTGGAAGATAAAACTCTGTAGGCAGCATCTGACTTTTTTTTTTAATCTTTTACCTGTATCTTTTCATTCAGCTTCCAATTGTGCATCTCTTTGTTCTTAGAGTTAAGATGGGAATTTTGGAAAATCATCTAAGGATACTAAAACCACAAGAAAGTAAAAGAGTTACCATAGCATTTTAGTAATTCAACAATCTAAATAATATATTAAGAATATAAATTAATACCAGCTAATAACTAAATATATGTTTCCATAGCAATTATGAGTTTATCTTAATTTTTTTTAATCTTATGAATTGATAGGGTGTAGATTTCTGATCCCCCACAGACACTCTTATTTTGAATGAAATAAAATAAAACAACAAATTAAAGTAGAAAAAGGAAAAATTCACCAAATCACGAAAAATTTAGGAAATTACATGTTTGACTCAAAATTTCCTGGCAATAGACCCCACCTGTTTCATTCATGTGCTCCTCCTCAAATACCTGGGTGGATGGATGGATGAATACACAGGTAGATTAATGCATATGACTTTCAAACTAAAATTTAAACTTCTTCTTTTTATCATTATTTCCAGTGACTCCATTCGAAACTCTGAATATCTATCATGATTTATGTTAAAAGGAGCCATCTGTCCATCATTGTCATTCTTGCTCCCCAGCTGATGTGACATCAAACTCACGGTTTGGCAGAAACTTGTGACCTCTGGCTCGATGTGTCGACTTTCTGACATGAAATCACAAATGACTGAGATGTGCGTAGATGTAGACTGACAGTCGCTTCTTCCCGTGATGTCACAGTGGCTCCACCATCAGTTTGGGCGCAGGGATGCTGTCGACTTGTTTTCTTTGTTGCAACATGAGCAGACAGATTTTAAAAAGTAGAAGAGTCAATGAAATTTGCTATGGACTATGACTCCCTCCATGTTCTACAGTAAAGCTTTTACCACCGCTAATAGACACCCAGTGCGATCATGTCAAAGCAGACTGTCAGAAAAGCATCATGCATCATTACTGTTCTGTCAATAAAAGCTCAGTGTGTGAATGTTGTATATTTTGTGAGGATGATGTGAAAATGTTCGCTGTGTATTAACTGTGTTTTCCTGTGTACAAAACCAAAGGTGCTCCAGCAGAACTTCAGCAAGCCACAACAGATCAGAGGCAGCTCCTCAGCCAGGTAAGCCATTTGCTTTCATTCTTTCACCTTCATCCTTCCTGTCTGTGTGCCTGTCCATCATCCTCTGTGCTGCTCCACAGATAGATGCTGTGTGCTCATCCTACCTCTCTGCAGACCTGAAGTTTTGGGTGAGTGAGGTGTGAGTCTGACTTGTTGTGCAAGTTTTTAGTACATTTGTTTGTTTGTTACAGTCGCTCTTCTTTCTCATTTTTCCAGGCATCTGATGTCTTAGGAGAACTCTGTGTCTTGATGCTGGTTCAGAAGTCAAAGGTACATCATGGTCGATAATCTCTAAGTGAGGAGTCACCGTACAAGCAATAGATATTTTTCCACATTAGATTTTGTATGAAAAGGCACAGTGAAACATTGATTGTTTGAGTACAGTCCAAAGATTCGCAGAGTGAAAGCAACGTAAAGACTCATTTTGTCATTTTTCCCAGGAGCTGAAAGTGCGAGAAAATAGTAAAAGGGTAAGTACAACTTGTATTTCTCTTATTAGAGCTCCCTAAAATGGTTAGACTAGACCCACAGAGACATGACATGAAGTGACAATGACAAATTTATATCAGCTTGTTTTTTATTTCTTACATCAAGCACTGTATGTGCAGTTTTTATTTCATTACTCAAGACAGCAAAGTTCTGCTTTGTCAGACAGAGTGGTGAGTTAAAAAATATCAACCTGCATCTGCTACAGAATTTTGCTTGACCTAACAAAGCATCTCAGATTTGTTTCACAACTATGTAACCTGCATTTTTTGCGTAGTTAGTGTGATACTTTTAAAATGCCTGAATCTAATGCACTGTTAAAGCCGTTATAGGCAACTGAACTTCATTCCCAAACCATAATGCATGCAGGTGCACATGTACCAGCACAGATGAGCACCAACATGCATGCAGGCAAACGCTGCAACATGGATGCACACATGCAGACTCCTCACATCCACGGTTATCAAATGAAACCTTGTGTCAGTGCTTGTTTTTCTTGTTCTGTGTTCTGCATGTCAGACTGCACGAGAACTTGGGTTATGTTGCACTCCCCTCTTTGTCTGTCACTCATACTAGAAAGCACAGATGTCAATCAAGAAAAGGGAAAGGTCGCAGAAATATGATATAAGCACTGCAAAATTTGTCTGCAGTTATTAGATATTAAAGTACATTTTTTGCAATTAAATATGATCCTTTCTTTAATTTTTATGTCTACAAATGATTTCTGACAATGTAGCAGATAAAAGTCAACAAAGATGATGCAGAGAGATGGGTCTGTGCAGCTGAACTGAAAGTAAATTGAATTGTTTACATCGTCTAGCGTCAGTATGAAATAAGTCATGATTATTTACATGCATTGTGTTATCTTCCTTTATGTTCATTTGAACCTACAAACCCATAAAACATCCGAGGATGCACATTCACTTGCCACAACAAACCATATTTCAAATATGAAATACTAAATCATGTTGCTCCTCCATCACTGGTTTGTGAATAATGCAGAATGTGATGTGTTTATCAAAACACTGATGCTGAGGCTACAATAAAGGCATCAGGAGGCATTTGTATGATGTTTGTTGCATGGTCGTGCATGTTTTTATTGGAGATGAAACGGAGATCATCTCTGTGGTGTCCATGCGGAGCTGTCTGGCTCTTTCTGTGTGTTTGTTTGTCAGACCCCTCCGTTGCACCCTCTCCTGCGTCTAGTTTCCCAACTCCATACCAGAAGAGAGAGAGGACTCTCAATGCGCGTATGTACCACCCATGTTAGTTCTCCTTTCACTTTCCATTTTTTGTGCTTTATAAAAAAAGCCACTGATTGATAAAACAAAGATATTGAGAACAAATACTTTGTTTTTTTTAACATACAAAAAACCCTGTATGCAATCAGTGGTGATGTGAAATCCTGTTTTGTGTGTAAAGAATGTTTTCAGATCCTTTTTTTTCTCCTTGGTTAAAAATACAGAAAGAGCAGATGAATATAAAATCATTAAACTGCAGCATGCACAGAAGTAGTGCCTTGTATATTTGTTGTAACTGTCAGTACTGAAATGTGTTTGTTACATATGTTTTCCCCTTCCTGAGCTTACATGTCAGTGACGCTGTTTCATGTCGGGCAGCTCTCCTCGCCCTCTGTACGAGCCCAGTCGACATTAGTTGTTCTTTCCCAAGCTGCGAGTAATTATGGTCTAAAATTAGTGCAGCTGACAGGTGGACTTATCCCTCAATGCTATCAAGCACTGACATTCACAAAGTGGACAAAGAGGAACTGAGAGTGAGAAACGTAGAGAGTGTTTGCTTTGGAAGTGGATGTTTTGAGCGTGTGCTGATGGCTGGTGGAGGAGAGTTGTGGCAACACAAAGAAAAATAAGGCAAATAAGACGAGAAGATATTCTTCTGTTGAAGTTAAATTCTGTGGGTTTTGTGTCTGTGCAGGCTGAACTCCAGGGACCTGGGGGAATCCAGAGCAGAGGTTACTTCCTCTATCGGGTATGAACGTGCTTATATCAGAAAATTAGAATAATTAAATAACTTCCTCTGGATAGTATTATAATAATAAACTTTATTTCTGCTTTTCTGAACCAGAGTTACAAAGTGCTTTACAGTGCAATGTCATTCAATATGAAAAACAAAGAAGTACAAATACAAGAAAATACAATTTAGAAATTATACATATATATGAAATATAATAAGTACATATACATATATGTACATACACGCACACATACAGGTCTATACATACATGCATATACATACAGTCTGTCCAGGTGGGCTTTTTAACATCTTTGTAAACTATTATGGACATTAAACTAATTTTTTTTTTGCATTTACAGCCACGAAATGGAAGAAGATCCTTAGAATATGAGTAAATTAAAGGTAATGCATTTTCTTTTCCCATCTTAAATAGACATGTCACAGTGACATTTAAAAGCTTAAGGGACTGTCTGGAAATTATTAGGGAAGTTGGAAAAATTAAAAGGGTATCCTAATTTTTCTTTTGGCCAAAACAGTGATTCTCAAAGTGGAGTCCAGGGACCTGCAGGGCTCCATGAATAAAACATTTATTTATCACAAAAAGTTTCATAGTTCAATCAATAATATTTTAATTTTTAAATCTGAAATAGTTTGCAGATTACTTTTTAATCTAACAAATCTAGAAGTGTTCTCTTGTGTTGCTTGTTAACATAACTAAGATGACAGATATGTAAAAATTATATCAAGGGGTATATCCTCTATCATGTGTGGGATCCTTGCCTTAAAAAGATTGAGAAATCTGGGCAAAAAAGGACGTCTCGTTTGATTTATTTTGGGAATTATTTATCACCTTTATTAATCGGAAATGTGTGGTTTACCTTATGCAAAGGAGTACAGAGCTACACCTATCAGGGTTTTACTTTTTCCCATCATAATCACTAGCCAGTGTTATCTTGAAACATGGCACACACTTTCTCATTAACCTTCTGTATCATTTTTAAAGCTTGCTGCTGTCAAAAATTAAGGTTTAAAATATCTATTTTACCTACAAATGGTTGAGAATGTTGTATTTTTTTAAGATATTAGGGGGAGATGGTGTTACACTTTCAAAGGAGGGCCCAAAAAAGTTATTAATAACGCTCTGGAGGACCTTTCATAACAACCCTGAGGCTCACCCCTCCTTCACACCCTAGTAATTTTCATAAAGTCCCTAATTGCCATTGAAACCCTGTCATTATCCCCGTGGTAATAGCTACTGTTTCCATTATAAGGACCTATAAGCTGCTAACACCATGTTTAATGTATGTGTGTTTGCTCCTGTAATCATCATCTAACCGTGTGTATTAATGTGTGGTAGAGTCGCCACCTCTGGAGCTGAGTGTACAGAGACAACACAGACCCTGAGACCCCGAGCCGCTGCACCACGACTGAGTGATCCAGACTTTAGCCACAGTCCTCTGCCACTGCTGTACAGTGATGTCTGAATGTACACAGAGAACATGATTAAAATACTCTCCATTTGTCCAGATTTTATTTTGTGTTATATGTGTGTCATTTGCATTAAAACTGCAACAATGTGGTCGGGTGTAGTTGTGTAAATTTGATTTGCTATGCGTTATGAAAAAGAGTCTGCTTGCACCAATGAATGCAGATACACACAGTCTTACATTCACATGAACGCTTGCATATTGTACAGTGAAGTTAAACATTCATCAGGAATATTTCAACCACAATAAAAGCATTTATTTGATGTTAAATGTTCTTTTTAGAGAGAGAGAAACATAAACATACCATTAAATATAACACTTTCTAAGCACAGTTTTCAATAATCAGAATTAAAACAAAATAAAAACTAATAAAACACCTTTTAATGCTGCATGTATGCCTCATAATAATGACCATAAATCAAGGAATCCATAACACAGTGAACAAGCAAAGCTGCTAAAAGAAAAAAAACATAAATTCATGCAAGAATATTTGGACTGCTCCTGTTTTTTTAAACACTAATTTTACATGAGAGATCATTATGATCTGAAAATGACAACTTGAATATATCATACCTTTTTTATCTATGAAAAAAAGTATTTAGAAAACACAAATGCAACCTCTCATAGATTCATAATAAAACTACAGCGCCTGCAACACGGGGAAATCTGCAGGAAGAGAAATTAATTCACACAAACTGGTGATGACAACATATGCGAGCATTGCTCTGAATTCATAATGTGCCAGTTTCAGTTTTTCAGAGTGTTTAAATTCCTTCTCTTTTTGCTTTCTTCTTGCAAGATTACATTTTCTGCTATTTTCCTTCCTGAATATGTAATTACTGTCATCAACAGTAGGTGTCACCATCTTTATATCAATAGACATCCAAGGTGGTTTCAGTAAGATGAAACTGTACGCACAGCAGTGGTTTTATTTAAAGCTTACAGTTGGTTTAAATATGTTTTCATTAGCCTTCTAAAGTATTGATCACTTTCAGAAGCACGATAAAATGATGCATCCTACAAGAGTAGATCTGTTCAGTCCGTACCAGTGTAGTGAAATTCCTCAACTGAGCTGACATTTTGCTCATTAAGTTGACAGATATAATTATGGTAGTGATGGTTGATGGACTGATGCAATCACTGATACACACTTTACACTAATGGTTGCAAAAGTCTTCACCCTCCAGTCCTTGCTTACGTCACATACTCAGACGACACAGTCACTCTTGCCCTCCTCACAGATCTGCTCTGGACTGTCAGGGTCACCCGTGGTGTGAGAATAACCAGTGATGTAGTGGGAGTTGATGAGGTTACCAAAGTGGATGTGGGTATGCGCTCCAGTAGCTTTTTGGTGACCCCACTGAGGTCCCCATCTTCACCTCAGTGTCAGCGAGACAAAGGAAATAATAATTGCCCCCCCCCCTCACCTCAGCATCCCATTCTCATCAATAACCAAACAGCTGTAACAGCTGACAGTTTAAATACCTCAGAGTGACACTGCACAATAGACTCAGTTTCCACCAGCACACTAACGACATCCAACAAAGGAGCCACCAGAGACTATCAGTCACCCAAACGCTTAAAGGATTCCATGTTGGCCCCCCAGCTCCTCCTACTGTTGCACCAGAGCTTCATTTAGCCCATTTACCTGTATTGTCCCACATGTTATCTGTTACTATTTGGGCCAAACTCACATGCATAACCAATTAAGAGGATAATTGGTCTTCCCACACCCAACCTCACAGAGCTAAACAACAAAACCATGCACGCATTGTCACCTCAGCAGGACATGGTATCACAACATCACTCAGTCAACACCTTACCCTACACTACACCTATACTGTGCCTGCCCTTATGGTGCAGGTACAGAGCACTGAGGTATACAAGGGCTTGCATTGTGTCATTGTCTTAAGGGACCTCTTTTCTATCTTTTCTACCATCTATTAGTAAACCTACGATCCCTAAGTGTAATAGTTTATGCAATTTCATATTATATTCAATGCAAAACAATAACACTACATAACAACTGATAAACTGTGCAGTTAACCCAAATAGTGAACGCAATAACTGCAGGAAGTTTGTGTAAAACAAGCAATATGGATGAGTTTTGAGCAGATTATTTCCTGTGAATGTTGCATCAGAGATGAGTTTTCCTGTTGCTTTTATGTACTTTTAATACAATGTAATGTCTGTATTGTGTTTTTTTTTAGTTTAAACAATCATAAGTATCATAAGTACTAAATAGGCTTTTTTGACAAATTCAGTTGTTTCTTCTCCGACACTTGCCAGTTGTACCATTAGCTCTTGAGTTGTCTTAATTGCTTACTTTTTTGATGTAGAATGAGGCTGTTTATGAAAAAGTCAAGCCACACTTAAAAATAATTAAGTTTTCTTTTCAGAAATGAAAGAAATGCTGGGATACAGGCAAAACTGTACACTTCTTAAAAAAGTTGTTTTACACCCCTTAATACAAGGGCCCTCAATGTTTTTCAAGCCAAGGACCCTACAGCTGAAAGAGAGGTGGAGGAGTGTGTTACCTCTCGCAGTGACAGCTTACTGGCTGCGAACCGTAGTTTACTTATTAGGACGCTAACTTATTAACGTTAAATTATCTTGGCTCGTTATTAGCTGGTAACTAGCTTCAAGCAGTCTGGACTACTCTGCAGAAAGAAGGATGGCGAGGCGTTCGAGTGCCATTCACCAGGCCTTAAAATCAAGAAGGCCTCACGACCCCAACTCCTAGTGGGGGTCAGGACTCTCAGGTTAGGAACCAATGTCTTAAACAATAGGCCTTGCTGAACAGGTCTGCAGGCGCTGTTTACTGTCACTGTATGTTGTCAGTGTGTGCTGTTGTATGTACTGTCGTCTGACATTCCCCTTGGAGACATTAAATCTGAGTCTAAACAAAGTTTCATGCAGGAAAGGTTCAAGAGAGTTGAATTATTAGTATTCTCTGTGTTATCCTCAGTATCAGTACAACATGGCAGGAGCTCTTTATTGTTTCAGCTGCACCACAGTAAACCCCACACCATACTGACAGGAACATTTTACAGAACAGAACATTTTTTTGGCTGTGTCTCAATGTGCTTGCATTTCAAGCCATAAAAGGTGCTTTAACCACAAACAACAATAAATATGTGCGTTTTCACGGTGAAGTTTTAACTAGCTTGAGAGCCTTTAGATTTTCAGAACAGAATGAGCCACTGTGTAAAATATCACGGCTCCTCTGGCCAACTCTGTAAAATAAAACACCGCTGCAACACCTCATGCTGGACTCAAATCAATAATCTCGGGCTAACTTCCAAACTGTTTCCTGTGAGCACTCCATGTGACTCATACTACCTGAGAACAAGAGTAAGACTGTTGACTGGAGGATGTTGTGTGAGTAACAGAAAAATATTTCTGACCAATTTGCCCACTTGGCATCCTCCCAAGCAGATAAGAACATATCAGCATGAAATCATATACTAATTTGCAGGCCTCATATTTTGGTATACTAGAAATAATAGTGGGTCATTTTTTTTGCCTTTTTTGTGGGTAATTTTTTTGAAATAATAGTGGGTAATTTTTTTTGCCTTTGCTGATTTGCTGTCAGTAGATGAAAAAAATCTACATTTAAAAGTTGACATGAGCAGTTTGCAAGAGAGGCTTGCAGGAAAAGCACTGGATGCATGCAAATCATCATCATGGTGGTAAGCAAAACCTGTGTTTGGATGCTGTAATGTGACAGAACAGTGTCCCTGAAAGAATAGTAAATAACATAAGGACAATGTACTTTATAAAAGATAGTAAGGGCTTTAAATTTGCATTGTATGACACATTTTTTCAAACACAGAACAATTAAATTCATCCTTTTAGTCTCTCCCACTAAAATATCGCAACAGCGCCACCAGCCCATTGACTCCATCACTGTGGTCAAAAATGGTACTGCAGTTTTTGCCGCTTTGGCTGTTGCCATGGTGACGAGTACCACGCCGGAGATGTGGAAAATGCTAAAACAATCTGATGGACAATTAATCCGAAAACACTCGTCCAAAGAGCAGACAGGAGAACGAAACAATATTTGACTTCACAAGTCTGGATTCATTTGTGTCCCATTGAAAAAACAAACAAATAAAAAAAATGTACAGTAGCTATGCAAAACCTGCAGACTCACAACACCTGTCTGTCTGGTATATTGAATAGGAAGATACCTATGAAATGAGGTAGCTTTATAAACCTTCAATGATATAAAACACCTCTCAAGGGGGTTCAGAAAGAATTTTTTTTGGCCATATTTTTTCTGTAAAAAAAATCTGTTTTAGGCTACTATAGACACATAAAAATGCAATAATAATAATAATTATTATTATTTAATAATAATAATTTAAAAATAAATGAATAAATAGAATTTCTTTTGGTTAAACACTGTTTAAACAAAGAAAATCTGCCTTTTACCTTTTACAGTCACACAATAGTACCCCCATTTATTCATTATCTATTTATTTTTTTGCTTTTTAATGTATAAGACGTGACTAAAAATAAAGAGAAAAGGCACAATGGACTATTTTTGAATTTTGCTTTTCCACAAGTGGTTCAAGGCAAGGCAACTTTATTTCATACACCAGGGCAACTCAAAGTGCTTTACAGAACAATAAAATATAAAACATAATAAAGGATACAGATTTACAATACAAGAATAAAGAGGAAAAAAGATTTACAAGTTCAAATTACGAGATGATTAACAGTTTCAAAAACACCATTAAAATAGCAAAAGTGCAGACAGGAGGTGCAAATATAAAAGTTTTATGTGGCAGGTTTTAGTCAGGCTAAACTCTATTAGCTAAATAAACTATGTAATAACAGCAGTAACATATGTACCTGTGTGTAAGTGTGCAGTGGTTGCACTGTAACTGAACCTGGATGTTATCTGGAGTAGCAGCGACAGGCCCTTTTGGCTCCAGCTCCAACTTCAGTGAGCTGCCTCAGCGCTGCGCAGTCAACCGTCAGCAGCGCCACTGGGTGCAGGGATATCCCGATGAAAGGGGAGACTGTTCGGGGTAAGTGTGACACCTCTACCGCTGGACTCCACTCCGTGTTTTTACCGCTTACATCCTCAGCCTGTCTGTGTACTGTCGACACACGTAAAGCCGCGAACGAAACAGTTTTGCCTGCGCTTGTTTGGTGACAGAGTCTGGCCAAAGGCCCGGTGACCCACATTCTTATCTAATGCTGCATGTAAGCTAGCTAGCTAGCTCCGGCTAAAAGTGGGTTGACATACATTCAGTTGCGGACGAGTTGAACGCTCGCTACATGGCAACGTAAAGTCGCTACGCAGCAGGAAAACCCCGGGTATCTAATGTGTCACGGATAAAGGTGCCATGGCGGTGTGTGTCATGTGTCGCAGTAAGTGTGGCAAACTGTAAAGCTCTTGTTTTGTTGCTGTAACTGACGTTAGCGAGTAAGCTAAGTGGCGTTAGCCTCATAGCAATCACTGCCCGGTGTGCCGGCCGGTATCACTGGCAGCGGGGATATGGACAGATAGATGTGCTGTACCTGGGCTTGTCACTTCAAGGCTGACTTTACTTCAGGTGACTTAACATATGTGACAACCGTACACATCTCACCGGCTCGGTCTTTTCCAAATCCACTGCCTCTTTTTAACGGTATGTCTGATTGTGTTTCCTCCCGGTGTTAATTAACAGATCTGTGACAGCTGCGTCTCTCCTCAAAACCACAGTCTTGGTTTCGCATGTTTCTTTCCTGCTGTTCTCCATTCAACAGATATGGAACTGATCACACAGTCACTTCACGTATTCACTCGCTCATCTACCTGTCAGGCATGTCCAGAGGTGTAACTTGGACCTGGATCATACCTGTTAGGATCACGGGAACTGGATGATCAGTTATGCAGCCTCACATGGGGATCAGATCTGTTTTCTATATGTGATCCTGCAACATGCATATGAAACAAATGTGTAATGGCTGCTTCATGTTTTGTGAAAAAAAGTTTATTCTTTAAAATGTCAGCAGAATAGGATGCCAAGCTGGATTTTCAATTATGGAGTGTTTGCCACAGTAATTTATCGAGACACAAACAGGCATGTTGAATCTCTGAATCAGGTTCATGTTGTATCAAAGCCTGGATGGCAACTCAGATTTTAAGTTTTTATAATTTAGCTAAGTGGTTCCAAACTGGTGGGTCACGGTCCAAAGGTGGGTTGTGGGTCCATTCAAATTGGACTCACAGACATCTCAAATTTGTAGAAAAAACACAGTAGTTTTAAGTCTAGTGAATTTCCAGCACAGAGTTTTTATTTTGAAGTGATGTTTCCAGACGGCTACTTGACAGAAACGTCAAACTGGCTTGTCGATATGATCAAATGCAGGTATAACGCTCAATGTATTAAACTGTGTTGACCTCGACCTAATGACTAAAGCCTAGTTCACATTACATGATTTTCACTGAAATTTTGACGTCGCAGAGGATCTTGAGAGCCACCTTGAGTTGGAGGTGAGTCGGCAGATAGTCTGCCATGACAAGTCCTCATGTGTGAACAAACCTACGAGCAAGTCGCCCCCTCGTCTGTGACTGGGACTGGATATCTGGCATGCTAGAAAACTGGAGAAGTCTGACACGACTGACAAAGAGCATCAGCCAATGAGAGGCGGGATATGTCCCATGTCAGCATGCAGGAGGACGGAAGAAATGTGAGGAGGACAAGCCGCAGGACTTTGGGCTTGTTTTTTTGTAAAGTCACTTACAAATATTGGTAGTCCGGTTGCGTTTTTTTGGGCTTGTTTCTAAAGTGGAGTTGCTTATTTGGGCTTGCTCTCTAAACGTCGCCTTTCCCTATCCGTCGCTTCTTTGGGGCTTGTTTCCATAGCCCTGGTTTCTTGTTTCTCTCCCAAGATCTGGCAACACTGACAAGCCGGCAAGCAACAACAACAATGGCGGCGTCCACAGGATCACGGGGAGCGCGTTGTGTTTGGACCCAGGCCCTGGAGGCAGATTGGATTCAACACTGGGAAGAATATCCATGCCTTTATGATGTGTTGTCTCCAAGTTTGGTTACGTCACCACGTTATCTGGGGCTCTGTTGGTGAGGGCTCGGTGGAGAAGTCTTGTGGTGTGCACACACAGGTCATAACACAGTTGGCGAGACTCCTGATGACAGAAACGCACATTGGCAGGCATGAACACTCAAAAGATTACGATAGTCTCCGCGACGCAAAATCAGGGTGAAAATTGTGTAATGTGAACTCGCCTTAAGGAGAAATCTGGACCAGTTGGGAACCACTGATTTTGCCTTACTCCAGATATGAACTCCAAGCTTTCTATGAGTAAATCAGAGCAAATACTATTTTTTGAACACAACTCCACTGAGTAAAGTACACTTTATCCAGTGGTTCTCAACCTTTTTCATGCCAAGACCCCCTAAATTAATACACACAAACCCCCATTTGATAATATTCCGCTTCAGGGACCTTCATCTGAAAACATTTTGGTTGTCACACATGATCAAGACCAGAATCCTGCGCTTGTCGACTACAGTTTAGGAGTGCAGGAAGTGAAACCTGTGATCATAATGGTCACTCTCATGACTCTTATTCACATTGGCCCACTTCTATAGTGAACTGACAGTGAAGATTAACGATGCTCCTTTTGTCTGGGGACCCCCTGAAACTCCCTCAAGGACCCCGGGGAGTTCCTGGACCCCTGGTTTGGAACCACTGACGCAGCCTGTGATTCATTATAATTCAATTCAGACTTGTTGCGACATGATGGTCTGGCACTGTACATAATGCAATAATATAATGTGATTAAGTTGTGATTTTAAATCGAACTTTTTAATGTTTACTTTACTTAGATATTTGTTGTTTGAGGTAATATTGAAATGGCTTCCTTTATATTTTAAACACTTACAACAACAGTCGTTTTGAGGGTCATTTGATGGCAGTAGAGCTGAGCTGTACATCAGTATGCCATTTATCAGGTCAGATGTCTTCCAAAAATGATTACCTAAATACTCAAGCCAGCTGAAATGACAATTCCTGTTTTAATTCCCATTATAACACAGTCTGATTTTATGAAGAACTAGAATACTCTCAACCTCATATTTCCTACAAGCTAAACATAACCATCAGAAACAATTGTACAGTCTGTCATGATTTTGTACACGCATTTTCTATGTCTTGCAGAAATCAGACAGCCACATTTTCCAAGAGGCCATTGTTAATTAATAATAGCCTACCTTGCAGGCGTGTTCAGACACAGTAGAGGTTTAGCTGTTATTGAAGCATGGAAAAATACTTTGACACCTTTCTTTGTTGCTGGCCCTCTGGCTGGCTGCAGGTGAGGAAAGCAAACTACTTAAGCAGATCATTACCACTATCTAGTGTGTTTCATTGTTGCTTGGCATCTTTTAGACACTGGATAAGTTTTTCCAAGTGTATTTAAAAACTTAAACTGCCCACATATATTTTCACTTTATTTGTGTTGTGTGTATTGTATACAGTAGTTCTGGAAAAAAAATAGTGGGCAAACTTGGCAGCAGAGTGTTGGCATGTTGTCTTAAAGCAGAAGAGGGGGTGGGACTGACAACACTGTCAGACAAGAAGGGGGAGAGAAACACATACAGATTACATTATTACGCTCTACGCCTAATAATGTAATTACTACACAGCTGTCATATCAGGCTCTTCTGATACAGAGGAGCCTGCATGGATTCAGCTGTGATGTTCTCCGGCTTTAGGCTAACGCAGACTTGCAGCTGGAATCATTCAGTTGACTGATAAGAGGTGGTGGTGGTACTGCCAGTACTGTACATCCAGAGTTGATACTGATAGCCAGCAGATTGGGACACTTCTCATTGATTAGAGACCTGTTAATGAATGCCAAAGTTTGTAAATTTACAGTAGTGTATATCTCAGGTTTCGTGTTTTGCTTCTGCAGATTAGTTGGAATAAAAAGTCGACTCAGTGGCTGCGTAATCACCGAAGCCTTGGGCTTAGTGCAGTGGCTTTAATGTGAAGTGCACATTCACAGTGTCTCAAGCGTGACTTCTACAGTGTCATCTTAATCTTACTGTAGTGATTATCAGAGAGAAATTTCATGTGCCACAATAAACAAAGTGGCACACGATCAGATTTACACACACAAGGCTTTCACAACAATGTTCTTTAATACACATATGACTAATTTCATTGGTCAAGGTCGACCATATGTGTGCTACAGTTTGTCAGACCTGCTATCGTGAGGTTAAAGGCTTGACTCTGTGTTTTGACACCGTCTCTGCAGGAGCTGACCCTGACTTTGACGTCATCTAAAGTCTTTTGCAGTTGTGACTTTATCATGCTCAAAGGTAACACTGTAGCAGAGGCTTTTTAGCTTGTGTAGAGGACCTGCAGAGGAGGCAGAAATGTATTTGTCGATACCACTACCAGTTAAACCCCATGATTATAGACACTCACTTCTATAGAAATAAATAAAATACAAAATCAATATATCCAATGTGGGTTCATGAGATTTTGTGGGCACTGCTGCGAAACTAATTGCCCCACTGGGGACAAATAAAGTGATTGATTGATTGATACATAACCTACAGTATATTAACATATTTCTCCTTCACTGTTATTGTTGTGGGCAGCATGGTGGTACAGTGGTTAGCATTGTTGACTCACAGCAAGAGGGTTCCCAGTTCGAATCCAGGGTGGGGGTTTGGATCCAGGGGTGTGCGGAGCATGCATGTCCTCCAGGTTCTCTGGCTTCCTCCCACAGTCCAAACACATGCAGGTTAACTGGTGACTCTAAATTGCCCGTAGGTGTGGATGTGAGCGTTGTCTGTCTCTATAGCCCCTTTTACGCTGCCAGATTTTTGGCGAATGTTGGGCCGGTTTCCCGGCAAGCTGCGAGCGTTTAGACACACAGAGCCGGATTGGCGAGTTGATTCGAGGTGCCCAATTTTCTGCCTCGTAGAGTAGACATATTGGTGGAACCCTTTTAGTTTAAACAGACCGAGGCGGCCTTCCACAACGGGAGGGACTGTTGATGACTCGTGGGAGGAGCTGTTAATGACGCCGCACGTGCAACCCACTGATGGTGGATAAACAGGAAACAGCTGATAGCAGGAATTAGCGAGCAGCTAGTAGTAAGAGGGAAACACAAACCTGACAGACACTGTAAAGATGAGCAACTGGGGAGACAAGGAGACGAACGAAGAGGCCATTAAATGGCCAGTGTGTAATATTTGGCATGGTTTATTGTCAATCTGAATCTGAATCTGAATATTCTACCCATTAATATGTTTATACAAGTGTATGATCGCTATAAAATAAAATTCGTTTGGTTTTCGTAGCCTTATAATTATGCTTTTATATATATATATATATATATATATATATAGTAAGGGCCTTGCTTTAGAGAGATCGCCATCTTGCGCCGCCATGTATGTACGGCAGACCGAGCGGACAATCCAGCCAGCCAGAGAACGCGTTTCGCGTGTATAAATGAACCAACGAAGACAGCGGAAGGAAGGAAGAAGGAGGAGGAAACAGCAGAGTGTTAGTAGTTCGTCGATAGAGAGTAGTGAAAAGTTTTTTTAGTTATAAAGTTTGTGAATGGACCACACTTACCACGCAACAGGAGAGAATGAACCCGAACCGTCATCTGCGAGGAAAAGAAGACGCAGCTTCACTCCTTGTGATGCACTTTCTGCGGCGCTTTTCCTCCTGATGATATATCTCCCTAACGATGGTAGCAGTAGCACCGAATCTCATTCTGTGCATTCAGCCTCTCTTCTCACCCGCTCAGCATCAAACACATGGAGTTCCTCATCTGTGTGCTCCGGCTCAAAAAGGTATGGCTCTGGGTCTGTGTCCGCTACAAGAAACTCTTCAAAATCGCGTCCATTGCAGCTACTATAGTCCGGAGATATCGCTAGACTAAATAAACAGCTGAGCACTGTTTACCGGCTACGCTGTCAGTCAGTGTGCGGGCTGGAGATTGGCGGAGCAGAGAGGGGAGGGGGGTCCCCACTCGGTATGGTAAACGAGTATGTGTGTAAAGTTATGAAGTGTGTGTGTTACGCCAGAAGAGTCAGAGTTTGGGATGGAGTGGTGTGTTACCGGAGTTTCTGGAGTGCTCAAATAAACGGGCCTTTTTCCTGAACGCTCCTCTGGTCTCCTGCTCGTGATGGATTCATTACAATATCGTAACATGGTTTAAATTTCTAAATAAACATTCACCTCGTTGCTAGATAGACCTACTCCTGAAAAACTTATGCGCAAGGCTTTTTGTCCCTACGAGGCCACCGTCATTTACCCGACGGGAGGGGTGAGCGAGTGAGCCCTGCAATCTAGAATTTGACCACTGATGTCATTGTTTCCAACGGTTTTCAACCCATTTTACACACTGGCCCTTTAACCGTCAGATGAAGGGGACGGTGAAGGACGGGCCGAATTACGAGAGAATCGCTGAAGGACTGACCAGCCGCGGCTTCCCTCCCACGTCACTGTTTACGTCACACGCTGAGGTACATGTTTTGTTACTTGCTCACGCCCCGATTGCCCCGAAAAAGGTGCATTCTGTATAAACAAAAGTAGGCAGGCGGCATTTTGCTGCACTCCCCGATTTTGTTTTTATACTGCCAATGCTGAAAGAAGACTGATTGGGCTTTCCTGCAAATTTGCACAATTCCTATCTAAAAAGGGCTTATGTATCAGCCCTGTGATAATCTGGCAACCTGTCTAAGGTGTACCCCGCCTCTTGCCCAAGGTCAGCTGGGATAGGCTCCAGCCCCATGATAAGCGATTATGGAAAATGAATGAATGTTATTGTTGTTCAGCACTTGTACATGTAAGATGTGATGGTAGGTCTTTGTGATAGGCTGTGTGTCCTGATCGGATGGCAGTAATGAGTGCAGTGTTTCACCCAAAGGAGAGCTTTTTCTGCTCTCAGCAACCAGAAAAAAAATCCAAACATGCAACGCTCTGCGCAGAATAGACGTTTAGCGCCTCATCACGCTGCTGGCATTTGTAATATAATGTAATTTCTTGTAGCATAATGTAAATTCTTCTTATTTCTTTGGCATTTAACGGCAGACGAGAACACTTACAGACATATGTTGCCCCATCAGGTCCGAAAGAATTGCATCCTCGGAACCTAGGACACTGGAGAAAAACAGATAGCATCACATTTTTGGAACTTTGGCCTTGACTTGGTACCCAAGTACCAGTTCTTGTCAGATCCCTAGACCTGACTGATGACAAGTCACACTTGTGAGGCACCCTCAGCAGTGACAGTCCTAACTTTTGCTTTCATCTAATGTAATATAAGTACTACCTTTGTTCATTTTACCAGAACTTCAGTGTTAATGTGGCTTTGTGTGGAATATCAGCTTAACTACATTTAGCACTTCCTTTCCTTCTATTTAATGTCATTGCCTGGAGATTTAGGAGACAGCATGTGACTGTCATGATAGCCATATAATATGCTGACTTCACCAGTGGAGCCGTGTTGTGGCTACAGACTGACGTTTCTCACTCGCAGCCCTGCGGCAGATAATCTTGTGCCACCAATATTTGGTCTGCTTCACACGCAGTCATTAATGCTGTTTGTTGAGATATGTTGCCTGTTGAAATGAATCATTGTAATGGCATGGTTATTATTGAGGCCATAGTTAAAAGGTGCTGTGGTACTGGACCACATTATGCTAAGAGTATAATGAGCGTATAATGAGTCTATTTTGTTAGGGAGAACTTAATTTACAAAGTCAGCAGTATGTCACAGTATTTCTCACGAAAATGTAGTGAAGTGGTGGTATAAAGTAGCATAAAATGGAAAACAAATGACATACAAGTATCTCAAAATTGTACTAAAGTACTTAAAAAGATGTACTTAGTTACTTTCCACCAGCGGAATCAGAACATAAAAGGATTCAACACATATTATAGTAACGCTGAGGTCTACATTTCATAAAGAGGGAAGCAAAACTCCATTTAAAGTTCTGGCATTTAAAGTTAGTCGTGTCATCTTTGGTAAACAGCATATGTCAAGATAATACAATATTATGTTTATTTACCAAAATGTGTTTGACAGCCAACCACAGCAGAACTGATTTGTTAAGACTTGACATGTAACACACCTTTAGATGAACTTACACTACACTGACCATGTTCATTGTAATAAAGGAATATGTCACCCAAGACAGCTTTAAGACCCTTTATGTGTTTTTAATGAGTTTTTGGACATTGGAGTTTTATGGTATAAGTTTGTTGAGATATAATAATACAAGCATGATCTCCGAAATTCGTCTACGAGACATTAAATAAGAGACAATAAAAATGTGCACTTATAAGCCAGTAAATTAACTGTGACGTGCTACCGTGAATAGCTAACATGAAGAAAATAAAAGGTCAATATTTTGAATGAGCTCATTGTGTCAGTAAATACATGGAGGAGACATTTAAAGGGGAATAATGATAAATTATACTGGTTTCACTTTAGTGTATGGTTTCTCTGAGCACACAGCAACAAAGCTGCAGAGAAATCCTTTTTCCACACAGGGTTGTTTCTATCAGATTGACCTTTCTCTGAGAGCTGAGAGGATTCTTCCTGTCAAAAGAATAAGATCCACAGTCTGTAAACAGACGCAAGTGGCCTAATGCACTTAATCACAAACAGAATCATCAAAATAATGGTCCATTAGTTGATGAAACTCTTTGGTACATGTCTCAGTTTGTGCAAGGTTGATTCCTGTGATGCTAGCTGATGAAGAGATGAGGGAGAAGTAGTCTCTATACAGACTCTACATTCAGTGAATGTAGAGTCTGTAGGCAAACCCCGGAGATCTTGCCTCCGGAAGAAGAGTGGAAGAGCCCTGGTTTCCGGTTGTAGGCTGTTTGTAGTCCGCGTGATATTGACCAGTCATGTTTGAGCCGGCTGCAGTTGTTTCCAGGTTAAACAGTCTGTGTGGTGAACTAACGAGGCGGAACATAATTGGCGTCACTGCAAACTCTGAATCCATCACAATGGCTCAGCATATTTACTTATATATAAACAGAAGTCGGAAACGGAAATTTGCCTCCTCCGCCCAAATCAAACCGGAATGCCAAAAAGGCTGTATCACCGTCTGACTTCTGGCAGACGGTGATACAGCCGATGGGTTCCGAGAATGAGGGAGAAGAGACTCGCAAAACTTTTTTTTTTTTAAAGATTTTTTTAGGGCATTTTTGCCTTTTATTGGACAGGACAGGTAAGTGTGAAAGGGGGGGAGAGAGAGAGGGGGGGGATGACATGCAGCAAAGGGCCACAGGCTGGATTCGAACCCGGGCCACTGCGGCAACAGCCTTGTACATGGGGCGCCTGCTCTACCACTAAGCCACCGACGCCCCAGACTTGCTAAAGTGAAAATGAGTTTGTGGACTACTCTTTTGAAGCCTCAAGTGTGGCGTTTGGCTATTGTCATCTTGTTTTTGGGGGGAAGCCAGTAGCGACCATATTTGGATGAGTATGTGGAGCTGTGGAGAAGTAAGGGGTGGATAAAACGGAGAACCTCGAGCTAGTCTGGTTTGGAAAGTGCATCTATAATTCATGTGAACTGTGTAAAGTAGGGTTGCGCTTTGAAAGGGTGTTCTTGCATTATTATGCTATTATCATTATATTAGTGGAATAACATGGTATCAAAATGATTACTGTTTATTGCATTTATTTCTAGGACTGTATACTGTCCAGCAAAGGTAGTTATCACGACAGGCCTACTGTAATTAAGACATTTTTGGGCGATCAAAATGTTAACTTTGAGCTGCTCGCACATTGCCCCAGGGTTAAAGTTCTAAGAAAAAGCCATGGACAACACTCAGAAATAAGTTTATAGCTATAAAAATGTACACAGTGCCATGGATACACCTTGCTACGCCTCTATGCCAATGACTGTATATAAAGATGGACAATGCCAAAACATCCGGATACAGGGGCTGCCATCTTGCACTGGTGACGTCATTTAAAGCTTGAGTCTATGCATGAGTGGAGCTGGGGTAATGATTTCTTGTCTCATGTCCCATCTGCCAACATGGAGTGGGCAGAGTTTACTGCAGCCAGCCATCAGGGGGTGGTTGCGATGTTACGGCTTCACTTTTAGGAAGCTGTCATGTCATCCATCTTTATATACAGTCTATACTCTATCCTTTAAATGGGACCATAATTTGCAAAATGAACATCGCGCTGTATTGAACAAGACTTGAAACTAGAGATTTAGACCACTTGTTTACTGATGTAAACCAAGGTAAATCAAGTCAGAAGTGGATTTATTTTTTCATAGACCTTTTTTTCCCAACAGTGGATTTGCCACCTGCTGGTCAGGCCCTTCCACATTAACTTAACTTTTCAGACCCAGAGGCTACGTCCATGTCTTTATACAGTCTACGGACTAGACTGCATTTGGATAAACAGCACGTGTGCATACAATCATACATTTTCTAACACAGTCTTCTCCGTGCAAACACAAGTAAAGGTAGTAATGCATGTGTCACCTTGATATAAACATGAGAAAACAAAAGTAATACTTGCTCAGATTTCTTCAGAGAGCAGTTTGTTGTGAAATTGACCTACATGGAGATCAGGGCGAATTGAAACTGCCTTAGAGTGACACTATCTGATTTTACTACGATCAGGAGAGAAATGGGTCAGGTCTATTAGGTGTTCCCTAAAAAGCGACGGGGTAGAGGTGCACCAGTGTTATCTGTAGCATCAGTGTCATGGCTGATAGCTCCTCAGTACTCACCTTGGGCATTAGCAAATGAATTTGACTGTTTTGTAAGCTGAAACTGATTGTTATAACAAAAGCTGTGATGTGGGTGATTGTCGTCATTCAAAAGACCGTAATGGCGTCACTGCAACGAGGTCAAGGCTGACAGAATAAAAAAGGTCAGCTAGAACACACATTCATTTCGTGCTGAAAACCATTAGTGATTGATTCATGTTGTCTGTTGCACAGAAAATTAATCAGCAACACTTATCTTGTTTAATAATTTCATAATCGAGAAAAATAAAATCATATTTAGTTCCAGCCTCTCATATTTAAGGATTTGCTGCATCTGTTCAGATAAAATCAGCACTTTGTAACCTTGAGTTCTGGGAAAATGTGACTGGCATTTTAACACTTTTCACCAACTGTTTTCTTAATTCTTTTACAGACAAACCAACTAAATGATAAAAAGTTGTTCATATTAATGAAAATTAACATAATAGGTAATAAGTCTCAGCCCCATGTTAGTTTAAATGCCTAATTTCATGCTTGATTCGCTAATAAATATGAGGGCTGCACAGTTATCAAATGTAATTGAAATCACAGTATGACCCAGAGCAATATCCAAGTCGCAGGAGCAGCAATTTTTGATGAAGGTAAAATGTGTTATAACATAAGGTTATAAATAATCATAGAAAGAAATGCCCCGGCCTACAAATCATAACCCAGACATAGGGGAATACGCTTGTTTGGTACAGACTCCAGCAAAAATCACATCATATGTGTCAGAATAATTGCAATATGTATCATAATATTTTGTGTGGCAATACTGGTATGAACAGACTTTAACTTTATCTTATTAGATAAATCAGATGTTGACAAAGTTTTCTTTTGGGGACATAATTTGCAGTTGAAAAAAGATGACAAATAGCAATATGTCGCGATGTACGTTACAGCAATACTCAGCATACCCAAGTATCATGACAATAGCGTGCTGTGGGGTGATTCTTACCCCTACCACGTAATAATGTTCTTGGTTTGGAGAAATCAGTGTGAGAAAGTGTTCATATTGATATTGGAGGTCCCAGTAAATTAAAAAGACTGTAAATGTCAGGCATATCACAGGAAGCCTACAAATAAAGGATAGTGTAGTGTGAGGCCAATATATTATCACAAATAACATATTAACAGCATTTTATGGCTCTGTTTGTAAGTGCTACTAGTATGATAACTCAAACACACACTGACGTGCACACCGACATGCACATTCAAACACTTTAAGCATCACATTTTACAAAAATGATACAAAGCTTTATCATAATGCACTCCAAGGAGCAGATGCTTATGTTTACAATGACTGGAAATAAACCATCTTCCTAGCCAATGGCCAAGGACTCGTGTTGTGAATGAATGAACTTGGAAGAGACGCATGAGTGTTTGTGTGTGTGTGTGTGTGTGTAGAGCTGTTCTCTTATTTCTGCAGTGCTGTGGGAGGCTCACGATGACCCAGATGTTTTAGTTCTGATAGAGTAATGTGAGTTTCTTCGCTCTAAGCCACTCATTTGTAAATCTAGCTTTTCTCTCTCTATTCAACAGGTGAGGAATTCAGACAGCAGGCGACTGTGGAGTCCTCTGTCATGAGGGGAAGTGGTTAACTAACCATCACTCAGAGACAAAAGGTAAGACATCTTGGGCTTCACCCACTGAGTTTTGGTCTTGGCTGCGGCAGTGGACTGTTTTTGGGTCAGTCAGATTAGAGGATGGACAATCTTGGCTAATTAAGTCTTTTGAAGCCTAATTCATGAGGAGCTATTACAGAGACATTATACATCCATTTAGTAGTGTTCTATTTTTGATCTGCAGTCTTTCGATGTTTCTGCTGAATACAATGAACACGGAATTGAAATGATGTTGAGTGAGTCACCAGAGCATTTTGAATCATTTTCTCACAACAAGATCTTACCATGAAAATGGTTTAATATTCTTTAACTGCATCTGCTGATATGATCAGTTTGTTTTTCTAATATTGCCACGTCTTTGCTTGCTATATGCATGTGTGTGGTTGTTTGTGTTTATCTTCACCCCAGTTGTAGACTGTGTATAAAGATGGACGCTGTTTTTTCACTTATCCCCACTGTATAAAAGTGAAGCCAAAATATCCGGGATATGGCCGCTGCCATCTTGCATTGGTGATGTCATTTAGAGCCAGAGTCTGGGCAGTAGCAATTTCTGCGGTGTCGAGTTCCGCCCAAACACCCATCCAACCAATCACTAGCAGCGACAATGTTCGCATCGTTTCGCAATCATGACATCAAACCCCCTCTTTTATAGTATTGAATAACTAATTACAACAAAACTTATACAAAAAATGAACACTTGAACACACATCAACATGATAAGAACTACGTAAAATGACAGCAACCATCTTTGAGAAAAATGTATTTGACATGAACTTCGATTTTTTTTTTTTTTTTTTAGTGTTGGCTCATGTCCCATCCGCTAACACAGTGGGGGCAGGCTTCATGAGTCATATTGCAGCCAGCCACCAGGGGGTGATTGAGATGTTTTGGCTTCACTTTTGGGGAGTGGTTATGTCCTCCATCTTTTTTATAAGGTCGATGGTCCCAAGTAGTGTAGTACAAAAAAAATACTGAATCTGGAGTGATAGGTATATAATGTATTTTTTTTTTCTATCCAACTGCTACGCACACATTCTGGCATCAAACTGAGGCATCGAAATCTGCATTGTGATTTGAACCAGTAGATACCAGTCATATAGGTTTTGGTACCTAACCCTAAGTATTTTTGGGTTTATCAAGTATCAAAAATTTGTTTTATCGTGTTACATCAGTAGCATTTAGTCTTAGGCTTTCAAATATTTACTATGTTCAAGTTTAAAACTAAGTCGGCACAAGAGGTTACTTTTTGTTTTATATTTGAGTAGAAATAACCAAATCTTTTAAGGACTTTATGAATATTTTCCACATTGTTTGTGATGCCAAATGGCACTACAAGGTGCAATTACTATAATTTGATTATAGCCATTTTCAGAGGTAACTCTGTAAGATTGCTGGTTTCATCCACGTGTTAAAAGTTCACTGTATTGGTTTAGCATAAACATTTAGCACTCCTGTAACTTGTTGGACTCACAATGGACAGTTTAGGTTGAAGTGCTTGAGAGGAAAATGTTGTATGTGAGAATGTGACAAACTCTTGCGTGCCTAATCTGGCAACATGCCTCGTTTTGATCACACATGAGCAATGTTCGAAATTGTTCCGAAATTCACAAGTAGGCAGAGCCATGTTTGACAGCCGTAACTAACAATTATTTTCGTTACTTATTTACAACTACATGTTTAGTCTGCAGACACAATCAGCAAAAATCACATGAGAAGCTAAAATGTTGCATTTTTGCTTGATTGATGATTTATCAATTATTAAAACTGTTGATTTAGTTTCTGTCGACGAATCAATGAATTGACATTTTTTCAGACAATTTCTGCAGCGCATGTCTAACTGGGTCTTGCGAGGTTGTCAGATCCTATCAGTTGTTTGTGAATTAAGATTGTACAGTAAGGAACTGTTCTGTTTATCTGAAATTATCTGCAGTCAATAAAGTGTGATTTCGTCCTTGACACATTAATCTGTAGAGTGGAATATAATGTGGAGCCAAGTCCTCTGGGAAACTACAAGGCCATATACTCACATAGAGCAAAGTTGAGTAAAGACATAAGATATTTTGGTTTCTAATTAGTTAAACTTGCTTGAACACTACTGCTATAGAGAGGCGAGCTTCCTCCTCTCCTGGTCTTCCCCATGAGACCTTAATTCTGAAAACACAAGAACAGTAGTCAACAGTAAAAGACAAATAATTTTTGGATCCTGTTTGAATTGTGCTATGATTTACACATATGATGTTCGTCAGTTTAAAAGATAATTTTGCAACACAGGACAGCTGCAGTTTGTCGTAGTATCATTTAGTTTTACGTGAATCTGCTCAGTGAGCTACATGTCTGGTCCCACACGATATACGTCACCTATACGAGCTAGCTAGCTAGCATGGTACGTTAGCCATGTTCCATGCACAAATGTAACATCATCGTACCTGATTTGTTTTATCCAGCAGCTCTGGGTCTTTTTATCAGCCGGGGAAACGAAAAACGAGCAACACCCATTGCTCTATGAGTATATCTACAAAACACACAGGCATTGTAGCTTTAGCAAGCGAGAAAGTTATGATGTCACTTACACAACTTGTGTAGTCTCTCTGACGTAATTTCACAGTTCTAAACTTTAACAGTTTTACAACAAACTGTGACTTTCTTGACTTGCAAAATTGTCATATATGTAATTCATGGCACAATTTAAACAGGATCAAAAAAATATTTGTCTCTTGCCATTAACTACCATACATTTTTTTTTCCAAAATAAGGTCCCATGATGGTTCACTAGAAGGGGAGAGACTTCACCTCTCTATGTACTGTGGCAACAAAATGTTGATTCTTAATAGAGTGGTGGGCCAGTTAGCATAATTAGCGTTTATGTTTGAGTTTAAGTGTTGGTGGTCATATGTCATGTTTTGATCATAGACTGTACTCTTACAGGGCTGTAGGTCTGTAGTTATTCTTGATTGCCGCTCTTGTGCTGCCAGTCATCCTTCTGAACTCCAGTGACCCACTTGGCATCAGTAAGAGGCCCCTGGCTGAGTTCCTGCTCTGCTGGGACAGGAGGCCAGCAGCAGTGGAGGGGCCCCTGCCAACCACTGCTGCTTGCCTCTCAAACATTCCTGTCTGTGGGCTGTGGAGTGAAAATTCAAAACAAAGACCCATTTTGTGCTGCTGGGTCTGTGGATGTGTGCACTTCAAGTGGAAACACAGCTGGCTGCCCAGCAGTGAGGGTTTGGTTGGTACAAGCGTATAGCAGTATGGTGGGCAGAGATGACAAGCTTGTGTTGTGGATTTTATTGCTTACAGGCCAAATGACCATGACATTATTAAAACCATCCTTGGTTGCATCCCACATCCCCGGCACGACGACACTGCTAAGCCTGTGAACTCAAGGAATGACATCTTTGATTGCTATGCGGATGCCACCAGGATGTGCAGGCCTTGATGCTGCCTCAGACAGGATGTGTGACTGAGTAATTTATTCGTTGGTGTGTTTTTGTTGATTAGTGTGACCTCATTGGCAGTGACTCTTTTGCTTGCTGGCTTTTAAAATCTGCATAACATTATCCTAGATATTTCCCAACACTTGGAGCAGAATGAGAAAGAACAACCCCACTCCTTCTTATTTGCTCTTAACCTTAGTACCACATCAGTTTGTGCTGCAGACTATTGATGTTTACACATACCAGTTAGTTTTAAGTTTTAAATGGTTCGCTGAATTCATCAGTCTTTCTAGAAATGCATTAAAAGCCGTGCTCTGTTGTGACACCTGGGATCTTTGAGGGTTCACAAATCCCCTGTTCTCGGGTGTCAGGGTGTGACGTAGATGATGAAGAAAACACAAGGGTTGCTATGACACCAGAGTTTACCTAATCATGTGATACCTGCCACACAGTACTGTCTGCATACAGGTTTGAAGCTTCAGAAAAATGTCCCCTTTTAGAAAAACTATACAAAAACATCAGATAATTTGAGGTATTTTTTTGAATTAAAACAACAGTGGTGATGTGATCAACTAGTTGATGACTATTTTGATACAATCCATTGAGAGATATTTTGATGCACTGCAGAACACTACAGATATAGGGCCTTTACTTGGAAAAATCCAGATTTTTTTCCCACCAAAACGAAAACACGTAGCAGGGCTCGACAGTGCGAGCGTTTCACTCACATTTGCGACTAAAAATAGGTGTGTGCGAACTATAAAAAATATTTAGGGGCACATGTGCGCATAAAAAAATCAGCCGAAGCAGCCTATATTTTTGTCAATAAAAAAATATGATAATCTAACCGCAAATTCCCCGTGTGACACGGTTATGGGCAGTTTTCCAAGCCACTGTCGGCACAATGAATATCGTGCGCAACGCCAAGGGTAGCGGTGCCGCTTTGTCAGGCGTTGCTGCCCTCTCCATAGACAAACAATGGGACAGCCAGCGCAAAGCTGTTTTACAGCTGATCATGTGTAGAGGCCTTTAGGGACTGTTCGCCACGGTACCGCTGCTGGGCAGGGTGGAAATAAAGCCCTTTTCACACAGAGCGCGCCAAGCACAGACCTCCGCTGCCGAACCCATTCATTGTGTATGTGCTACCGCGGCACAAGAGCGCACCGCAATGCCGCCGAGCTGAGCGGCGCACGCCGCCAGCCTGCGCTCGAATTGAAATTTTTTTAATTTCACCGCAACGCGCTGTGACGACACCTCGGTGCCGCGTGTCCAATAGCAGAGAAGAGCCTGAAGTAGACCCGAAAGTGGTCACCATGGCGCTGTAGCTCCTGAACGAGCCTGTACTCCCCCAAATCCTGTCCTCTGCGCCCTACCCCGCGGTGGGCGCCTGCAAAAGCTCTGTGTGAAAGAGGCTTAAGTCCTGCAGAGTTTCAGAGGACCTGGAGAATGTTTTAGGATAGTAATAACATTATATAAGATAATCATATTGCAAAGATAATATATATAAGATAATAACATTAAAGACAAAATTAAATTGCAATACATTTTCAAAACTTGATGACTGATGATTTTACCATTCTGTACATTTTGTATACAAATTCATTAAATCATTTTGCTTGTAAATGTCTATATGCATCACGTTTATTACGGAAAACACATTATTTGATCAATTTACATTGTGCCCCTAAAGTTCTTTGTGCGCTCCTTACTTTTTCAACTTAGGAGCACATGTGCTCCTTGGGAAAAAAGTTAGCGTCAAGCCCTGCGTAGACAGTCCTCAGATTGAGTTTGTGATGGCCCAAAAGAGCAACCGAGTTGACTGTATAGCCAGCTTCTTTTGTGATCTCTGTCTGCAAGTCACCTGGTACGAAGTGTTCAGCAAAAACCTCAGCTAGACCAGTAGGTCACCTGATCTGATGCACTCATAACTTTTTTAGGGAGGAACTTACTCTTTGAGTCTACTTATATTCTCAATTTGAATGGCTGTCTCCAGGGATGGCCATGGTGGTCTGTCAGTGGGCCACCACTTTGGTTCAAACTTAAGTATCTTTACAACTATTGGATGAATTGTCATGAAATGTTATTTTCAAGTCTACATGATAATGTCTAATGACTTGGCAACCAAATTTTTTGCTAACATAGTTAAATATCTCAACATCTACTTAATGGAGTAGCACACAATCTGAATACAGTGATTTCCAACCTAGATTTAAAGACATTTCAGAAACAAGCGCTGAGGAAACTTTAAGGAATCTCTGCACCAGGATGAAGCTATTAAATATCATTTTCTGAGCAACCGTTTGTAAAAGTTCACCTCTAAAAACCACTTAAAATAATGCGTATGAACCATTCAAATAACAAAACATCAAATTGCAATAAATACATAGAGAAGAAAGTCTGAAATTGTTTCATATACAACGTCCAAATGTGTGTAAAAAACGTGTCAGTGAGGACAGTGTGTATATAAGATGGACAACATGACCACTCCCCAGAAGTGAAGCCAAAACATCTCGATCAACCCCTGTTGGCTGGCTGCAGTACAGCTCATAAACCCTGCTCTCATGGGCCAAACTAAAAACTCACACGTTGAATACATTTTTCCCAAAGATGCTCTCTGTGATTTTAGATAGCTCTTACCACACTGATATATGTTCTAGTGTTATTTTATTATGATAAGTTTGGTTATAATGAGTTATTTGATGCTATAGAAAGAGGGTTTGACGTCATGATCAACAGCAGTGTGTGCCAACCTTTGTTCTCACAATCAATGGCGCTGCGTATGGGCAGGAACATGATACTGCAGAGATTGCTACTGCACAGACTCTGGCTCCAGCGCAAGGTGGCAGTGGCCATATGCCCATGTTTATTGGCACCAATTTTGTGTACATTTCATGGTTTCTCCTGACTTTGTTCATCCCATGACTTTTACTCTTGCACCTCCAGGAAGTTTGTTTTTCCATTGAAATATATTGACAACTATTGTTTGGATTGCTGTAAAATTCGGTGCAGACCTTCATGGATCCCATCGGATGAATTGTAAAAACTTTGATCCCCTAATTTTCCTCTAACACCATCATCAAGTCAAAATTTAGCTAACAGAGCAAACTAAGATGGTGGACATGGTAAACACTGAACCTCTTAAACATCAGTATGTTAGCATTGGTACTGTGAGCATGTTGCCATTCTAGCATTCAGCTCAAAGCACCACTGTGCATAAGTGTTAGTACTGAAAGATAGAAAGACACCTGGAAATTTCCTCTATGCACACTGCAGTGCTGATCACTCCACCACATAATAGTACAAACTGATTTAAAAAAGAACTGCACTTTGTCAGTTTTATAAATGTTTTGAGTGCAGGAGAGAAATGGTAAATTAGTATCATTAGTTTGTAGTTGGCATAATATAAAAGCTTGATTTGGTACCACTGTGAATAAAACAAGAACTAAAGTAAAACAAGCTATTTGAGACTTCAGCTTGCCTCTGCACTGACAGCTGCTGCTCCTTTGCACATCAACAAGTAGTTTCTATCCTCATGAGCGACATTCTAATATGCAGTGATATTGTCCTGTGTGGTGGAGCATATAAGAAGCACAACAGCTGCATGCATCCCAGGTGGATACTGATTTCTGGTCTTTGGTTTACATTTGGATTTTCATCACTGAGCACATTTAATATGTCACCTGTTACTCGAATTTCCAGCCTTCCTGATTCATAAGAGAAAGCTGTTTAGCTGTGCTGCATTCTCTCTTTGTCCCCTAATTTAATAGTGAAAGCACTCTCCCTGATGGAGAGAATCTGCTCCATAATACAATAAGGATGGGAGGGATCGCTTGTGATTGGTTTCCCCTAAATGATGCAGAGTGATGGCCCCTGCTGTGTGTTACTGCAGCGCTGCACAGCTCGACCTGTCACAGTGTTTTACATCCTCAGACTTAAGTCTAATAATTCTCAGCATATGATGGAGGGAGTATCAGCTGCGGAGGAATTCAGCCGGGCTATTTTCACTCCGCACGGTGAGGCCGGTTGCTATGGTGTTGCCCATTGGCACTGTTGCTGTGCTGGCATCTCAGTGCGGGGTGTGGCGGGGTGCGTGACAAGCGGCGCCATAGATCCACTTCAGAGTGACTCATATCCTCAGAGCTCTGCTGCCCTACATCTGAGTATGCGTGCACACACCCACATAAACACACACACACACACACACACTCAACAGATACTCAACAATGCTGTGTGAGAGATAGAATAATGATGATAAAAGAGTGTTTTCAGTGTGTGGTTTGATGTGTTTCATGATGAAGAGGAGGGTTCATATGAATCAGCCTGCTTGTCTACATCGTTGACATTACGAAAAACTAATAATTGGCTGTTGAAAATTCTGCACTTTTACACGTCTGTGACGCTTTTCCCCTTGATGTCTGTGCCAACTGAGGCTCTGGGGATGCCTTTGCATATCATGTGATTAAATGAGGACATGTGACATGCAGACAGTGTGATTTCCCTGCTCACACCTTTTGTGAAGGTACTTGCTGTATAAAATTGTCGGCTTTCAAAGGACTTGTGTTGACAGGGAGTGTAGTGTTATTGGTAAGAACAGGAAGGTGTTGCCTGTGGAGCTGTGATTAAGTTAGATCGGAGGAGGAGGAGGAAAGTAGGTCATTGGGCCAGCAGGTCAGTGAAGCACGGATGACATCACAGTTATACAACCTCTGCTCTCCCACTTACACAACGCTCACTCTGCGCTGCAGCTACTGCTGCAACTGCTGCTGATACACCAGTGTCAACTTTTTCCTTCCTCCTCTCATTTGGCTCTCCTTTCACTCATTTCCTTTTTTTTAATTTTCTGGCATCCGGTGTTTAGCCTTTTTCTGTCCTAGTGTGTGTTCCAGTTAGTTGGGCAGAAAAGCTCTCTGCTTCTGTTTCTCCATAGGTACGAAGTGTAAAGATAAAGCTCTTTACTACAGCCCTCCACTCCCTTTATAATGTCACCGCAAAGTGCAGTTGGCCGCTTGTGTTGACAAACAGTAATCTTAGATAAGACTCCCAGTCTCTCTGAGTCACATGCAGGGAGCAGTAAAATAACACTGCATAGCTGAAAGTCAATGGACCATGATAAAACCTACTCCTCCTCTTAGTGTCATTTTTCCCCATGCGTGTCTTAACACGGAGGTGTAAATACTCACAGTGTGGACTTCCTGTCCTCGTTTTATGAACGCCACAGTAAGTTAAATTAAGCCTCAACATTAATTGTCTTTTTTAAAATAAAGATAGTATAAGCACTGACTGGGGTTTCCCTCACAGCTTGATCGTTGGTCAATTGTTAATAGATTTAAACATGTATTCGTATCAAATCCTCAAGCCTGTCCCTGGGTATTTTATCTATTATCTTATCTTTTAGTTTATTATCTTAATGTCAGCAAAAAAGCATCTTTTGAAAACATATTTTGTTGCTTCTAAAACTGAAGCAGTAGTCTTACGCTACCATACACCAGAAGACTTTGAAAAGACTTAAAAGACTTAAGTCTGACACCCTCTCACATCCAGAGACAGTGTGACTTTTTTTTTTTCTCTTTTAGTCACAGACTGTACTGTTTTGCAAGACTACAATTAGATTCCTTTTGAGATTATTTCCCATCCTGTTTTCGGTAGAAAATATTATGCCAAACTCCCTTTAAGGAAGATGACACATGTCCGCAAAAACGCACAACTGTAGAAACACAAGATAAAAGGAGTCATACGTACTTTATATTTTGGATTTTGTCACCTCAGCTCACTACCAGCCTCTGTTGGTTCACTGCACTATGTCAGTGGGAGGGGACCGTGGGAATGAGAGGCGAGCTGTTTCAAAAATAAAGATTGCTCACTAAAATAAATGCTGGTTGGTGGATCAGATGCACGCAGAATTAAACACCGACTCTTAGTCACTCTTCAGCTCCACCTACCCGGAGTCCCCTACATGTTCGCTGTCTACCTGGTTTGCTGCTTCCTGTTTGGTGCTGGAGAGAGCGCAGCTATTGGTTGGGGCTTAAGTTTTTGCATGAGACAAGACTAAAAACTGAAGATAATATTAAACATGTTCTGATTCAAGCCACCTTGGACTGACTTTTAGATCACAGGAGCATTCACCAGCTGAGGTAAAACTCATGATTTATTTTGACATTTGAAATTTGTCTTCAACATTGAAATCGCTTAAAAAGTTTTAGATGGAATTGGACTTACCTTGAACCTGAATGTGTGATCGTGCCAGTTATATCAGATGTGTTTTATGCTTAACTAAATGCTGCTCAGACCTCAATTAAGATTTTTTTTAAAGTTATTAGCTTATATGACTTAAGTATAGATCCTTAAAATAGGAAAAACTACTATAACATTGTAGCTGAAACATTTGTATGGTCATAATGGAAATGTTGTGTATCATGATACATGGAAGAGAAACACTGAAGGGATTTTCTCACCAACACAAATAGGCCATTATGGTGTAAAAACCTCCCACACAGGTTCTGACGGTAATTGGTTCATGAAATAAATGGGTCAAATATTTAGGCTAGAGACCCAGTGGGCCTGCTCATTTTAATCTGACAATCTATTGTAGGCCTACCTGCGTAAGGAGAATAGTAGTCAGACGATAGGAAGAATACGTCAGCTGTGATGTGCTGAATCTATGACTGAAGATGTTTTTTTAATGGCTAATATAAATCAAGATAGGTGCTTATATTTGCCACATCAGCTTTCAGGGTATCAGACATGAGGCAATGATTTACCTCTGAAAGCATTTTGTTCTCTTACAGTATATGTTGCAATGAAACCCACAGTGTCCGACATTGACTACTGACAGGTGAGGTGGGTGATGGTGATGGCCAGTGGGAAAGTTTTGCTGTATTGCCAGGGCTGGGTATCGTTAATCAAAACCTTTTAAGATATTGACTAGGGTTGCAAATTTGAAGCACTTTCCTTAATTGATTATTGTAACATTAACGATCAATTTATCGATTAATCATGACTTTAAAAACATATAAACTTTGCTTATACCAAACAATACCAAGCACGCAACAGCATACTTGCTTGTTACTCATGATTAACAGATCCTTGATTAATCATTATCATCCCTAGTATTGACCAAAATAATCCAATCCGAAGTTGTACTGAAACACCTCTAGTCAAACGATACCTGCATTCGACCTTTTTTTGTACTCTTTATATGGTTGTGCTTGCAGCCAATCACTACAAGCATTCTCAGATTTAATGCTATGTGATTGGTCCACTACTGCAGCAGCTACAGCCCATACATTCCATGGTATGGTGAAGTCCAGCGCAGTATATTTGACGGAGTTGACAAGTTGCCACCAAAACATTGAAAGTACGGTCATACTACACACCTGTGGCATCTGGTGGAATTTCACACAACTAAAGGCTTCCATTCACATGATGGGTGTTGAATGAAGTTGAACAAAAGTACTCGGTTAGTATCCGTATAACTTTAAAGGGCCAGACGCATCAAACCGACTTGAGAGAACTAGCGGCGATGAAGGCCCTCTGCTGTGTTGCTTGACGTTGTCGTGCCTCATCCAAAAAGTTGCACATGAACACGCCACAAAGCCTACAGCCAGCGGCCAACCAGCACATATGTTCTGCGTCTGCATGAGAGGTAACAAAAGGGACACAGCATGACCATTTTGATGCTAGTTAGCACACAACACAATGTCAAAAGAACAAAACATATTTACCGTGTGCCAGTGCGCAATCACGAAACATCACAGAATGATTCTTTTGAAGAGCTCCTTACTCCGCTGTCGCTGATTCAACATGCTGAATTTGTCAAAAAATAAAAGCCAACGGGGGCCAACAGGGGCTGATGATGGCCAACAGTGCTGGACACTTCGCCATGACTAGGGCAACAGACGCTTACTGATGGTCCAACATTTACCGACAGCCAACCGTCACCTTGATGCATTAGGGCATTAGAGTACTGGTATTGGTACTGATATTATAATTTTTTAAACCATACCTAGTTCTGTTTACCACTCAACTTTACATTATAATGCAGTATATACCTATGTGTGCATGAGACCTTTAATATGATCCCAGATTATTTCCTGGATATAAATAATCTGCACTTGTTAGGGATAATGGTATGGACGTGTCATTAGGGAAACATCAGGGAATGGCCGGTTGGTCCTTCACACTTGCATCAAGCTGTCAATTGCTGCCAGCTGTTTTATGCTCTTAGTCCTGTATCATATCAAACTATTTTCAAGGCATATTATTATCTTATACTTTTCTTTTTTGGTGCTGTCGATTGTTCAAGATGGATAATTGGACAAAATGTTTTGGGGTGCAGCTCCAAAAACTTATCACATCACTTTGGGTTTAGCCCGGCTGTTAAAGCAAAGGTCCGTGCACAGTGCATCTGGGGTTAGCCGGCCATCTGGAGTCGTATGAGAGCACACATGGACGTAAAAAATGTCCCATGCTGTCTCCCATACGAGACTGGCCAGACAGCTTTATATGTGTGGCAGGGGTGTAATTAATCAAATCTCATGCGTCAGTCTCTTCTCCTCAGCCAACGTCACACTGCTTCATTCTGTCTTTCATATCCTGATCTGACAGACACACTGGCTGTGTTGGTGTTTCAATAATTACATGTGTCCCTCTAACCTCCCGTAGACTCAGATGTTGCTGCCATGTGCCACACTCACACCCGAAGCAGACGAAAAACTCAGCTCATTGAAGACCTCTTGTCGACTTTCTGCCCTCTGATCGAGGAAACATTCAGTGACTCTCCTCCAAGACTCTCAGAGCTCCACCACTATCATCACCACAGTGTGTCCAACCAGACCCTGCCTTCATCCAGCAGCATCTTCCTCATCGTCTCACAGGACTGGCTGTACTGTCAGTAAGGTAAGATTTAGTTTTTACCATCTGACTTAAATCTGTCCTCTGTTTTCAATCACTGGGAGGCGATGAAGCTGCAAGTTATTTTGTGTGGTCTTTTCCCTCAAAGGTTCATTTACAAATGTCTACCTCACGATTAAAAGACCCCTCTCAAACACTGCGACCCTGAACAGGATACAAAATGACCTCGACCATTGACCGGTGAGTCAAACTTTTTGTATACCTGCATTTGGTTTGTTCTTCTGATTCTTTTCCATTAATCATGTGGTTTATAAGATGTCAGAAACACCTTTTTTTCTCTCTGACCAACAACCCTAAATCCAAAATTCAACTGTAATGTTTTGTGTTATATGATGATTTATTGTTTGTCACAGTTCCCTCGATTGATTTTCAATCAATCGACTAATTGTTTTAACACTAGATAGAAAAAATGAACTTCAGGCCCTCATGTGCGGAGCAGGAACAGATGCATTTGAATTAAGCATTTCGACTCTACGATCACTATGACCACACATGAGTGCCTGAAGTTCATTTTTTCTCCCCATGTGCTGACCCTTTTCTTCAAGAGCACCTGAGTATCATGATATAAATGGTCTTTGGGCACACTGCTATCTTGTTCTTCAAGGAGATTTAAGTCACTTGGGGGATACAGTGTCTAAGTGCTGTGTGTTCAGTTTCAGTCGTCTGCTTTTACATCAGAACAAAAATGTAGGATTAGAAGGGGTCTTATCAAAATGTTCATAAAATATTATCAGTGAACAAAAGTTAGGATCTTAAACTGCTGTTGTGTTTGCTCTGCAGGGATGACAGCAGTATCTTTGATGGGTTAATGGAAGAAGATGAAAAGGACAAAGCAAAACGGTACGATTCAGTGTTGTTTAAAACATCCTCCATGATGTCACAATTGTAGGTTTTTTGGAGACTTGATTTTATATTTGTGTGATTATTAAAGCTACAGTTGGTAACATTTATAAAAGAATGACTTTTTTCATATGTGCTGAAACTGTCACTATATTCACACAGCATTAGATAAAACAAATAATCTCTTCCTCTTCCTTCTCTGTTCCCTTGTAACACTTCTAATGGCCTTGCTCCATGTGAATGAAAACAACCAATCAGAGCGGAGGATTCTCTAAAGCGGCTGTCAGCCATTCACTTCAATCACTGCTTGTGAACTGCAGGCAAATGTGTTGTTTTCAGGAACATATTTTGGTGAATTGTTTGGGTGTGAACTGGCCGCCATATTGGATAAAGTTAAAAAGAGCATCGTCAACCAGCGGGACCAGCTTTCTCATCTTACAGCAAAACATTATACGTTTCTGAAAACATTTAAGATGAGAAGTAGGCAAAGCAGTAACAGACTCTTGGTTTATATTTTATCAGTGCTGCCTAGTTTGGCAGTTTAACTGCTGTTGACAGAGGGATTGACATGATTGACAGCTGTGTTAGAGACTCCTCAGCGCTGATGGGCGTTGCTGTCATGCTACAGTCTGATTCTAGTGATTGCCGTTAAAGGCAGACTTTCTGTCTCACGTACGTCTTTCAGAATATAGTGACAGTTTCAGCAAATATTGCACAACGTTATTTTCATGAAAGCAACCAACTGTATCTTCAAAGCTTCACATACAAAGGTACTCCTGCCTAACCCTACAGTGTCAGAAATTAGCAAGGGCCATGGGCCATTTGGCCCGCAGTTTATCCAAGAATGCCCCCAAAAGCCATGTTCCGGGGGCCAAAATTGCCTCCAAGTTTTCAAAACAACTATATGTATTTATATTTTTAACAGTATTACAATCTGACATTAAAGTATAATTTTATTTTCATTAAATTAATTTACCGTCACGTCTACAACTCATTTTCCAGACATAATGACCGAGATTGCACTGATTACGTGAGAGTATTCTGACAGAGAAGGGGAGGGGGCTTTGCTGTACCATAAGTATAAATTAACCATTTCTTGAGTGATCTGTGTCTACACAATGACAAATTAAGGTAGAATGAATGTTAAATTTTAAATTAACTTACTTCCAGGATTGCATCTAAGGAATTTATAGTAATTTGGCCTTTTTAACAGTAAAAGTAACTGTAATGTGGTGAAACATTAGTACTGCTATCAGTAGATTAATGGTTAAATCATCACATTTAAACTGGTTGAATTATAGGAAATTTGAGTGATATTTTGCAACCATAACTTTATGTAACCCATTATTTATTTCATTTATAGTGGTTTCTACTGAAGAGTGAAGACATTGTCTTAGTTGGTTTTGCTTTTCATGTGCTTATTGTTAGAACATAATTACAATTTTTTGATGGCCCCCAAACATTTTGAAAATGCCCCCATTTTTTAGACCGTGGGGGCCAAAATTGCCCCCAAAATATTTTGTTAATTTCGTACCCTGTAACCCTACCATTGTAAAGCATCAGGTACGACTACATCACAGGGTTATTATGGTCAACAAAATCTAAGACTGAATCTAGCAGCGAGAAAATAAATCTAACTGTTTTTTGTTTGAGAAATTAAATTAAAAATGACAATAATTAGGAAATACTACAATAAACAATGCAGTAAGAACTAAAACAAAATTGCATTTTGTATAGAAATCTGCTTTGTTTTCATTTTGTCCCTCCATTTGCACTATGGGTTTCACACCACTTCGTCCTGTTGTGTGTGACGACTTGATGACACAGTTAACACACCAGTTCCAGACGCTGGCGATACAGCGGCCACCATAAAACCCCAAAGAAGAAGAAGTAGTTTGATATGCAACTGTAATGGAAACCTAGTAACCAAACCTTACGTTTTACTAACGTATGTAACCTCATGATATATTCTGATCAACATGAGCTCATATTTCTGTAAGCTGCAACAGTAATGACACAATTGTCCCTTTAATAACGAAATCCTGTCTATTGCAGATGCTAGAGTGAATTTCCCCTCGTCTTTTACTGGCCTCCACTCAAACCCTTAAATTAAATCATGGCATGTCTTATCTCACAGGGGGCCACAAACCCTTATGAGAAGTAGTCCTCTTTCAAAATGTCTTGATCAGCTATGTCATTATGATAAGACAAAGCCCGATTCACTCATCTGATGTAAGGGGATTTCCAGCAAAGGATAAATGGGATTAGGTGTTGACCAGTTTAAGAAACAAAGGCTTATTCATTAATCTGTAACTGTAGTAAAGACACTGATGATTTTTCTCCAGAGGGTACAGACGCTGTCGCTCTGTGTAGGACTTGATCCTCCTGTATGCAGAGAAAAGACAAGTTTGTTTGATATTCTTATTTTTATTCAGACTTTGTTCAGGTTTCCACAACGCAAAAAAGATTATCTGAAAATGACCATAGTTACAGAGAGAAAGCAGCAAAGTCAGACAGCTGCACGACATCAAGACCTCCTCAAACACAACAGACCTTACGTCAGTGCTGTCCACAGTAGAATACTGCGGTCAAGTGAGCCGTCTTTTTTGAAAACCCAGTCAAAGCAGCCAGCGCTTGGATTCTGATGTGCATCTATTGGTGCTGTTATGGTACAGATGCTTGGAGTGGCCACAAAGACTAAAACTAGTCAATTCCTCAAAATATAAATACTTACACACTCTTTAAACAAACTTAAACTAAACTGAAATCAAAAACCAACGTGGAGGACTAAATATAAAGTTCTTGTAGATATGATTTATTCTCCTAGAATTAATGCAGTCGTAGTTTTTTTGAGCTCTTTCAATAATCCAGCATTGCTAATGTAGCTGTAACCTAAACCTACTGTATGTAATTGTGTCTGAACCCACAGTGTGTCCCGTAACAAGTCTGAGAAGAAACGCAGAGACCAGTTCAATGTCCTCATCAAGGAGCTGGGCACCATGTTGCCGGGCAACACCCGGAAGATGGACAAGTCCACTATTTTGCAAAAGAGCATCGACTTTCTGCATAAACACAAAGGTGAGAAACACTCCTGACAGCCAGAGATCAGTTTGAATCAGACAGCTGTGGGTTACACTCCGCAACTGAACATTTTGTTGCCGTGTTTTATGTTTCCTTCACCAGAAATCGCTGCTCAGTCAGAGTCAACCGAGATCAGACAAGACTGGAAGCCTCCTTTTCTTAGTAATGAAGAGTTCACTCAGCTGATGTTGGAGGTGAGCTAAGAGCTCTGCGTATGAGGGAGTGCAGTAGTCTTAATATGTCTTTGTTTTTTGACTATGAGAGAATTAAGAGCATTTTTTATCTGTGTCAGGCGTTAGATGGATTTTTTCTTGCAATTATGACTGATGGAAATATAATCTACGCCTCTGAGAGTGTGACATCCCTACTAGAACACTTACCTGTAAGTATATAATGTCAGTTAATAAAAATGTAGTCAATATTTCAAGTCTGTAACAAAGCCCACATGTCAACAGTGACATCTGTTTGATGCAGTGTTTCATGTTGAGTGTTTAAAGCAACACATGTTAAAGATATTTTCTGTGTTTCAGTCTGATCTTGTGGATCAGAACCTGTTGAACTTCCTGCCCATGGGGGAGCATTCAGATGTGTACAAGGCTCTGTCCTCTCATATTATGGAAGGAGAAACACTGACGCCTGAATATCTGAAAAGTAAGCAGAACTTTTGAGTTGCATCTTGGCATTAGGGCTGTCGTGGTGAACTAATTTCCCCTGTGGTGATTAAGGAGGGCTCAACAGTGCGATATTTGGTGTTATTGCTGTTTTTGCAAATTACCTCATTTATCTTGATTTTAGTGCTTTCTAAATGAGCTTTATCGTGGGGATATTATTAGGTATATTGATGCTTTTTGAATGACAAAGACGACACAGATTTAAAACAAATTAAATACATCAGTGTTCAATGTTAAATCAATGTTAAATGCAGAACACAGAAGGGTTATGGCGCGCAAAAGGGCACATCATTTTTACAGCTGATATTCTTTGGTTACGTTTGGCTTGTATGATGTAGAATATCTGCGACAGTAAAAATGTCAGCACAAGGAAGAGTATCTACTTGCTCTGGATGAAGGGGAAGGCTGAAGCACGTAGGGAGAGAGAATGGACCCATCGGTATGTGTAGGCACAGCACACAGAATTATAAAAATACCAAGATAACAAACGCCAAGATGGCTCCTACTCATATCTATGGAGTTGCTTGTTTGGCACATCTGCCAAAAGAAGTTTCTAGCTCTCGGGTTTACTTTCACAGTATGTAGCCCACTGAATATACACAGTAGTGTTTCTCCTGCTGCCCCCGCGTGTGAGTTCCCACTGGGCTCATAGACGTTACGTTGTGATGATGTCACAGATTTTGAAACCATTTTTCCTCAGCTCTCAAAAGCTTTCCAAATATAAAACCACCATGGATCAAAAGACTCATAATTTACCTGTTTGAGGTGTCCTATCATGAGTTTTACAGACATCTCCGTTATATCGGTGTCCTATGGGGAAAATGCTTTTTGGCCCGCAGGGGATTTTTTTTGCTGCAATACTGCAACTGGCCACTAGGGAAAATTGGCTGCAAGGCTAAGCAGCATTCCTGGGGTCCCGGTTTAGTATTATTTTTCTTCTCCGTTGTTGATGTTGTTCAGCGATGTGACGGTTGGTCTTTATCAGGGAAACACAATATTGGATTTTTTGCCAATGTCCGATACGCTGATATGTATCAACTCATTTGACCGATAAACAATATCGATAGATATACTTTTCCCATCATGAAGTCTCTTCTGTAGTGGAATTAACATTATATTATGCATAGATACTCTTATCGTGACGGCCCACCAGCACATGGAGACATGAAATGCAATTCTTCTTCATGTATGTAATATTCAGTCTTTGTGTAAATTAAGAAAAAGCTCGTTGGGCGACTCTGATAGTTCATTTTAAAGCCAATATCAGCCGATACTGATGACGTGCCAATATTATCGTGCATCCCTAGTATTTCTGGTATTTGTCCCGCCCCTTCTCTGCTGTGACGGCTGGGCGAAATGTGACAGTGATGATCAGCCACAGCGTTTTACTAAAAGTTAAATACTTTTCAACTCACTGCTACTGGAAAAAATGGCAAATGTGCAGCACTCAGTGTAGAATAGACACTCAGCACCTTGTCACGCTGTTGGCATTGGTAACGTAGTGAAATGTGTTGTACCCATGAAAATTGCTTTTTCTTTATTTCCCATGCAGATTACTGTCTAATTAACATTTTTATACCTGTTACATTAAAATTAAACGATAAAACAGACAGCTACACTATTTACTGAATCCTACTGAGTGCTTCAGAATACAGAACAGCTGATTCAAACAGCCATTACATGACTGGGCATTATCAATCCATAGGTGCTTTCCTCCTGCGTATTTGTTTTCTGTCTCCATCACTAGCAGCCATGACTGTTTCTCATTGTTTGGGTAGACTTCACAAGGCAGCCTGGGGAGCACCAAGATTTGCTGCTGCATCTTATTGGGTTGCTTTTGGCAGTTTGTCATAAGCCTCGAGGAGACATGTTTTTCCCATCATCATTTTAATGTGCACGCAGCATCAGCCTCAGGGAGCCAGAGGGAAGGAGACAGGTTATCTCGAAGCAAAGTATCATTGTGGGAGTCGAGTAAAACAAAATAGAATATTCTGGTTTTATATTTTTTCCATATGTTGTCATGTATTAAAAGGTGCAAATGAACACAGTTAGCAGACTGCTTAATTACTATAAATACATTTTTACAACAAGTGCAAATTCTTTCTTCAGTTTCTTCTTTTTTAACACAGCTCTTTTTTCCACAGCAAAAAATCAGTTAGAGTTCTGTTGCCACATGCTCCGAGGGACGATCGACCCCAAAGAGCCCCCTGTGTACGAATATGTCAAGTTCATTGGAAACTTCAAGTCCCTGAATAATGGTGAGTTACACTGCATTAACTGTCTGAGCCTTGAGTTGAGTTTTCCTGGCTCCGAAGTCTAACTCCTCTGTTGTTTTACTCGTCACCAGTGCCTAACTGTACCCGAAACGGTTTTGAGGGAGTGATCCAGCGGTCGCTTCACTCCGCCTTTGAAGACAGAGTGTGTCTCATAGCAACCGTGAGGCTCGCCAAACCGCAGTTTATCAAGGTAAGAATCATTCGCTGTTCTTCCACTTCTCACTTCTTATCCGGTTGACACACATTTGGTTTCATGCTTCAGGGTCTGGAAAAAGGTAGTTTTAATTAGGACAGGGCTGAACAGTAACGCTTGCCCAGTCACCGCAGGCAAACACATTTGGGTTCCTGTCAACCATTATGTGCTCTCCCATGTTGCCTCTGTTGGCAACCACTTTTCCTTTGCTTGAAATTGCTTATTCTCTATTTGTCTCTTCCCCACTGTGTAAAATTTTACTTCCAGCTGAGTAAGAGCTACTGTTGATTTTACTGTTACTGTTACTGTTGGAAATTGAGTTTGGACTAAATTCAAACGATCAGCATCACAAAATAATACACAGAGTGGTTGTGCTGAAACTGAGACAGCAGAATCTGAATAAAAGACAAGCATAAATGCCAATTAAACTTCTGAGACAAAGTAGTGTGAGACAAACAGGAACTGGCAGTTATATATAATGCTAAAATCTGCCTCTTAAGATTCACCTTGTTTCCTGCATGTTCAGCTCCACATGGGCTCAGATATTTTAGTATTTAGTACATTTTTAAGATAACTGGAGATAACGTCTGAATACATTCTACATTTTCACCCCGTCCCTCACAGGAGATGTGCACTGTCGAGGAGCCGAATGAGGAATTCACCTCCAGACATAGTTTAGAGTGGAAATTTCTCTTCTTGGACCACAGGTACAGTTTTTTTTCATTTTTTATACAGTGTCTTTGTTCAGATGTGTGTTTTTCATTGTGCAATTTTGTTTGTGTTGTGTTTTTTATTGTTTACCAATGGATCATTTATTAAAGCTGTAGATGGCAACTATTTTAGTGTACTGTTAGGCTGTAAATTGAGAGAGTGCTTCGTTTTGGCTCAACTGTCACCAGCATGGCAGCCAGGTCACAAACTTTCTCATTTTACAGCTAAACACTCACTAAAATATGTTTCTAAGAACATTTGAGGTGAGAAAAAAGCAATGCAGTTAACAGAATCTTGATTCTAATTTGATCAGCGCTGCCTAGTTTGACCACAGTTCACAAACAGTGATTGACAGCTGCGTTACTGTGCGTTCACACCAGAAGCTTCCAAAGAGGCAAAGTCTGTCGCGGACGTCCAAGAAGCATGACTTTGGTCGCTCTAGTAGCTCATCACGTGAATCATTGAACGTTCGATCGTGCTCGTCAATTTAAAGGAGCTGCAAAGCAGACTACTGGCTTGAAAGCAGCGTAGTTGCTGCTTGCTGTTGTCCAGTCAAAAAGCTCATAGTTGGCCAACAGAAAGTTATGTTTGGTCAATGAAAACAGAAAACGTATGTCATCCCACTCAAACCAAGCAAGGAAGACTTGCATGCTACGTCGCAACATTAGCTTGCAATTCTCTCCTCTATTACAAACATTACACACTTTAACACTCACCAGACCAACCAACTTCCTCCGCGACACGGTCCCAAGCCTCATTCTTTTTATTTTGGTCTCTGTAACCGAACAGCGACACATTATAAAAGGACTGAGTGGGCGCGAACGAAAGTAATCAACTTCTCGATATCCATCGTCGGAACAAGTGTGCTGTAGGAACCAAAGTTACATGGCTTGTTCTCTGGGACCCGCTTCATCGAAGCACGTCAGCATTCCAGTTGGCTGTTGCTGAACCACATCAGAGCTCATTACCATAAAGTTAAACGAGTTTTAACTCCCCTCCGGACCCACTCTGGTCGCTTTGGTCGCCCAAGACGCACGGCTGACAACCAGGTCGCCCAAGTCGCTTCCACCATTTTGGAAGCTCTGGTCGCTTTTGGTGTGAACATACAGTTAGAGACTCCTCAGCTTTGATTGGTTGATTTCATTCACATGTGGCAGATTCTTGCAAAGCCATTAGAAGCACTATGAGGAGGAACATGTTTTTTCTATCTGTCTCATGTTCTTCTGTGTGAACATAGTGACAGTTTCAGCAAATATAACAAAGGGTTATGGGTGTAAAAGTTACCAACTGTAGCTTTAAGGGTGCTTTTACAACCGCCCTGTTTGGTTCCAATTCAAACTGTGGTGCCGTGGTTTGATTTCTGTCCACTGGACTCGAGCTACACAGACCCACCACAGGACTCTGAAAGACTACATGTGTGACATTAGCAGGAATTCCAAAGCTAATATTAACTGCATCTGCTGATTTTAAAATGTCACAGAAGTCATCTCCCAGTCTTATGAGTGATGTGTAGCCTCTGTGTTGAGCTTGTGTTCTGCGTATTAGTCGAGCAATTCCCCAGTAAAAAGGCACGTTGGTCCTTTTTGTATGTGTTAGTCACTAGTTATGATATATGAGATCCAGTTGCAGTTTTAACTAATAATAATCATTATCAGTTATTAATTTGTGAGCACTTTGTGACTTCAGAGAAGATAAATAAACATATAAAGAGCAGTAAAGTGCAGCATAACCTGCTGTCTGTCAGGCAGATGGCATCACCAAAACTTCCCACTGTCAGTCTGTACAACTTCCTGTTTACTCCTCTTGGTTTGTTGTAATAAACCAGTGTGGACATGAAGCGAATTAGGGCTCAAAGTAACAATATATGTTATTTGTTTCTCAATCTCTACCAAATTATCTAACTACAGGTGTGAAAGCAACCTAACTCTGTCGCACTAACAACAGCAACTTGTCAAGACACACTGCAGGATGGTTGGTAGAAACTTCTTAAAACTTTACATGTTCCATCGGGAATCACAGCTTCAACGTCTGACAGCCTGTTTGTTGAGTTTGACTGGTAAATATAGTTTTGCTGCTGCAGAAGCGGTGAAAAGGTCGTCTATATTAATTAAAGCTTCATTTGTGAAGCATTTTCCCATGATCCCATGAGTGCTGTTATGAAACTCTGCTGTTGTCATGGAAGATCCCAAAGTTGATGAGTCTGAAATGCTATTTATGTCAATATTAAAAAGAATTTATATACATAAATAAATAATTATGCCTACAAATGAAATAGCTATGGCTGTGAAATAAATTCTGAAATAAATAAATAAGGCAATAAATCTATAACTAAATGTACAGATAAATATATAACTAAGTCAATACAGTATATAAAATGAATAAGTTTTTCATGAAGGTAAAATGAGCTGGGGAATAAATGTGGCAACTTGTTTTCAGTTTGTTTTATTGTTTGTAACCGTGTTGTTTGTGCTGCTGCCTGTCTTGGCCAGGACACTCTTAAATAAGAGATTTTTAATTTCCATAAGTCTTTTACCACCGGTTACATAAAGTAAAATTAAAAATTAGGAAATAAATGTCCACCGGAAAAAGTAATCCTTTGACAAATGTTCTTTTTTAAAAATAAAAAACAATTTGTTTATTTATTGAACTATATTGACTCATCTATTTATTTCAGGGTTTATCTCATAGCCGTATTTATTCAATTAATATTGACTCTTAACGCTGTGAGCCCTTTGAGAAAAACCACAGTATGATGACTTATTCACTTTAACAAGTGTAGAAGGTGTGTGGAAGTCTGTTAATGACTCATCTCAATAGTATGTTCTTTGTTTGTCCAGAGCTCCACCCATCATAGGTTACCTCCCGTTTGAGGTCCTGGGTACATCAGGATATGACTACTACCACGTCGATGACCTGGAAACACTGGCCAAATGCCATGAACACTGTGAGTACTGCTTTGTCAGACATCATTCAAGTGACTTCATCTACAATCCTCGGCTTCGTCATCAGTCCGCTCCCTCTCCTTGTGTGTCTGCAGTAATGCAGTATGGCAAAGGAAAGTCCTGCTACTACAGATTCCTCACCAAAGGGCAGCAGTGGATTTGGCTTCAGACCCACTACTACATCACCTACCACCAGTGGAACTCCAGACCAGAGTTTATTGTCTGCACACACACTGTTGTAAGGTACATGAAAGATTTACCCAGAGATATTCACATTGTTAGAGAAGAGTCTCAAGTCATCTTTGTCCTGCATCTGTCACTGAAATCACAATATTATATACTCACAGTCAAGTCAACTTTACTTATATAGCACTTGAAACACAAACAGAGTTGATCATAAGTGCTCTTACAGCAACATAGAGAAAAGCAAAGCAAGAGAAAGAGGAGAAACAGAAGACACTTTGTAGACAAACATCAGAATCTTAAAATGTATTCTGTAGCTAACACACAGCCAGGAGGCAAGAATGGGGGTAATGTGCTCCGTCTTTTTTGACCCTGTTAAAACTCTTGCTGCTGTATTTTTGACCAGTTGAAGACGGGATAAACAAGACTGAGTAACACACTGGGTTTGGAGATAGTGCGCAGCTGCATGATACTTAATTTTACTACTTGATTGATTTGGTAATTCCATACCAATACCAACAAACCAAGGACCTCCCTGTTCATTTTATGGAATTTCCTGAAAAAACTCATGGAAAAACTTTTATTAAAATTTATACTTTTTTTTTTAATTTGGCCCTTTGCACTAAAGTCCATCATGTATTTGCATTCTAAGCTTCATTAATTGCTTACTTTCATTAGATTGGGTTAAAATTTGTACAGGACATCCAAGAAATCTAAAGAATAATTTGAAACTGCATATTTTACAGTAATCAATTTTTTATTTTTTATTTTTTGTTAAAGTCTCCACTAGTTTTCACTTTATAGCGACCAAATTTAGAATCTGTGCAAAATGACTCTGGTTCTATCACATCGTTATTTGATCCTGCATAGAAAATTGAATGCCACAGATCTCGCTAAATAAAGCTTCAGAGCTGAAATAAACAAACAAACAAAAAATCCTTTTAGTTTATTTTGACTGTATACTTTCCCCAGATTGATTATTTTAATTGAAATAATAATGATAATTTGTATTTTTTATGAAAAAGTCTTGATATTCCTTTCAGATATATTTTTTTTTAAAAAATCTGCAAAACATTTAGCAACAACTATTTACATGAATACATGCTGTTACACCTGCAAACGTAATAACGGCCCACAAACGTAATAAACCACAAACGTAATACAAATCTGCAGCTTTGAATGTAATAATCCTGCAAATGTAATAAATTTCCCACCTTTAAGTGTAATGTAAGGTCTCATCCACTTATTATTATTTGAATATGAATTATTTGATAGTTGCCGCAAATAAATGAATGTATGGGTATGCATCAAAACTCTACCAATAAAACCAAAGAAGACGTGCAGGCGATGGTCACTTGATCCATGTTACTATCAAAAAGTACCAGTCTTAAATCTTGAAAAATGTTTTCATTACTTCAAAGAAGAATCTAGAATCTATCAATATGCCAATTTTATTCTTCATCCCAAAGGTTTCACTGTTAAGTCCATTCTCAGGGTATGTGCACTAGAGGCTTCAAGTTTCCACATCACACTTGTGTAAGTTGAAGATTGGACAATGACTGGCTTCTAAAATATTTGTGATGTCACAAATCATGCTTGTAGCCCTTCTAAAGAATGAACGACATATTCAAGTTTTTGGCTTTTGATATGCAGACATATTTTAATTAAATGGTTCAAACATAGGCTACATAAGCCACCAACATAGGCTCGTAGCTCTAGCCCTTAAAATCATATGAGCATTTTTAGCAGATAAATGTGAAAAAAGCCTTCGAGTGTTAAGCTCTGCACATACATCATTCTGCACAGTGAGGCTCAAACATTCATCTGTAGGAACAAGAAGAAAACACATTTTTGAGTGGAGGAGGATTAAGTTATTGTAAACCGTGGTTTTTAAAACCTTACAACCTGCACCTGACCCCCTATGAGAGCCAACCCACCCTGCAGCGCCGCTGTCTGAGGTGCTGAACAGGTACTGTAGGCCAGATGCTGCAGAGAAATCTGTATTAACAAGAGGCAGAATAAAATAAAATAAATACAATTAAATGACATATTTGCTGCCACAGAGTAATTCTGTGAACTGGCAGGGAATGACCAGTGTGTGTGTGTGTGTGTGTGTGTGTGTGTATGTGTGTGTTTCTGTAAGTTATTTCTAACTTACTCAGAACCCTGCTCTGTCACTTTCTGACCCGCCCCACCCGACCTGCGGGTTGTTTGTCAACACACGCATCACTATTGGCAGGTGTATAAGTAAACAAACAAACAACAACAACCACAAAGATCATTATTCAGTCTTGTATTACATTTGTGGGAATTTATTACAGTTTAGATTTTCACCTTCCCACATATGTAATAATTTCCTGCAAATGTAATAGGTATTACATTTGCGGAAAATTGTGTGTTACGTTTGTAGTAGGCAGCTGCTGTTACGTTTGTGGGAAATTTATTAAATTTGCAGGATTATTACATTCAAAGCTATTACGTTTGTGGGCTGTTATTACATTTGCGGGTGTAACACATGCTATAACTAGGGTCTCTTGGATATTCACTACAAATTTAACCCAATACAGTGAAAAATCAGCAGTTGGTGAGGTTTAGATAAATCACACGAAGAGCTGCAAAAATGAGCAAACATAGCTCTGTGGGCCAAACATAAAAAAATCATAACTAAAAAAATTTTTGGAGTAGAGCTGCATGATTTTGCAAAATCCCACAAATTTAATAGAAGTTTTTACAAGAAAATTGAATTGAATTTTTTTTTATTAATTTATTTTTTTGAGAATTTAACTGGGTAAAGTTTTAAATACTTGGTGACTTATCGTGGATGATCCGTATATAAGAAGTTTATAAGAAGTTTATTCACTGTCTTTGCTCTACAGTTACGCTGAAGTACGAGCAGAGCAGCGCAGAGAGCTCGGAATTGAAGAATCACAACCTGAGATCACAGCAGACAAGGTGAGATGTCTGTTCGACAGTAGTTAGGCTTTTTAAAATTAATTGTAGGATGATGGATCAGTAATCTGTGATTATACTTTATATGGAGACCCAAAGCTGACCATCTCCCCACCTCACAGCAGTCCCAGGATTCAGGCTCTGAGTCCCAGCTCAACACTTCCAGCCTGAAGGAGGCTCTGGAGCGCTTCAACCACAGCCGGACGCCCTCAGCCTCGTCTCGCAGCTCACGCAAATCCTCACACACCGCCGTGTCTGACCCGGCCTGTAAGTACCCTCAACGATCTCTATGACTGTTACATCTAAGGCAGTCTTCTCTTTTTTTAATCAGAGCCTCATGTTTATATTTCCCTCTTAGCATCACAGATGAAGCTTCAGGGAGACAGGAGTACACCAGGTCGCCAGTCTGTCTCTGTTGTGGAGATGACATCACAACGAAGATCATCTATCAGCAGTCAGGTTGGTGAAGAGACGAGAACAGAGAAAAGAGATTCACAGCGCTTTACTCTGAACTGTTCTTCATTTTTTGGTGTTGTCTGGTGCTAATACTGTTTCTGTCTTAATTCTATCAGCAGTCGATGAGCTCCCAAAATACAGGACAGAACATGGCACCATCCATAGTGTCACAACAACAACAGCAACAACAACAACAACCGCAGTCTCAACAGCAGCAACAAGTTCAGACCAGCAGCCAAGTAAGACATTTATCTTATTTAATTTATATCTAATATTAGGAGCCAGACAGCTTTTCATGCGCCATAAATCTCTCTGTCAGTGACGCCTAATTGGATTCTTTCTTAAATGTAATATAAATATAATTTATGGTGTGTTATGGTTAAAATTGTGTCTTGAGCTCCTCTGATAAATAGGGAGGCGCATTAAAAGGAGGTGAATAGTTAATTACCAATTCTGCTTCTCAGTTCAGACTCTAAAACAGTCAATGTAAAACACAAAATAAGATTACTACAATGAAAAGCCAAAAAGTATGTTAAAATATACTAGAAATGAAGCAAAAAAAACGCAAAAATCGGCAACTACACATGATTGCAAAGACCAGCTAAGATACAACTTGACAGTAGCATGTAGCAGATTGTGTACAAAAATCCTGCAACAGTGTTTTGAAACAGCCAAGAGGAAGCAAGCTGTACAACTTTAAGTCCTTCTGCAGAAGATTCCACATATAAGGAGCTGCAGACATAAATGCTCGCTTGCCAAACTCTGTATGTACCCTCGGTACAGACAATACAGACATGATCTGCGAACAGAGAGCAGAGCCATTTTCATTTTTTTGCTTAACTTTCACACATCAATATGCTGGAAGTAGGCCAAGAATAGCTTTGTAAACAAGAGAATGCCAATGAAATGTCTATGAAATTTTAAAGACAGCCAGCTAACTCGAGCGTACAGGACACAATGATGAGTTAGTGGCTCACAGTTGGTAATAAATCTCAATGCACCATGGTACACAGAGTCCAGAGCATGCAAACACTGGGTGGGTGCACTCATATATAGCACATCCCCATAAACAGTCAAGAATGTGGCAGAGACCAGTCTCTTTTCTCGTTTCTTTTTCTAAAATAAAAACCCAGTTTCAGCTTCAGCTCTTTCACGAGTAGTATGCACATCTGCACGTGTATCGCTGAAGCCCCTAGGAAGTGCGGTGTCGAGTGCAGGTTCTTGAGATCCGGATGTATTTATTAGTAGTGCATTACAAACACTGTGCAGTGTTTTGAGAGGGGACCCCTACCACCGAATGGCTTGCTTTCAGGGATGTAACTGTTAACCACTCTTGGAATGCTTTTGTTCTTGGAAATAGCCTGGTCCCAAATAGGTAGCTGATAGTAAATGATGCGTGTACTCAAATGCAAATATGTCATGGCAGGTGTGTTGCTCATGACGCAAGGAAGAGCCGTGTTGAGTATGAAGCTGTTTGGGTTAGTTGTCTGGAGAAAGGCCAAGCAATCGACCTGTTCCAGGCACATTTTGAACGGGCACTGCACTAGTCATCATTAAGAAGGACTGGTGCTAAAAATATAAAATTCATAAGTATATTTCTGTTGCTCTGGAACTAGCTCATAGTTGCAACTTAAATGTAAAACATAAAAATGAATAAATACTGTGAAGAATTCCCTCTGTCTCCGCTGACCGCGGCTGTCTCGCAGCGCGCTCCTGTTCATTGTGTGCTCTATATAACCTGCCTGTATGTGCAGTGCACGCTGGATACAGCCAGGTAGGAGGAGGAAGCGTCAGAGGGCCGCGATTCTTGTTATTCTATCTCATTGAATCTGCCAAACATATTGACTGACCCAATGAGTGACTGCCCATAAACTGTCAAATCAGTCATCATTCATTCAATCAAATCATAATGCATTTGCCTGTACTGTAACCCCCCGCTTAAATTGTTTTTGATACAAATTCTGAACTTTAAAATCTGGACTGTGCCTGTGTTTATGTGAAGCCAGTGAGCGAGATTCAAGTTACCTAGCCAAAACAAATTGTTTTCAATTACATTTTTAGGCGATTGCAGGAGGAAGAATGATAACGCTTTCTCCTCTGCCTGAGAAGATCACGTGTGCCAAACAATGTTTTGGTGTCCTACACTGATAAAATTTGCTGGATACAGGCAGGCTAACCCCAGATATACCTGGACCACAGATTCAGTTGGATTTTAGTCAGCATTAGACCATGCACACTCCCCTGAATCACTCTTCACAATGAATCACTCTTTGTGCTTCCTCAGCAGCTGCCATTTAACTTACCTGCCATTCCCCCTATGTCATTGTTCTTTTGCCAGTCAATGGTGCAGTTCTCCAGCCAGCTAGAAGCCATGCAGAACCTGAAAGAGCAGCTGGAGCAGAGGACCAGGATGATCGAGGCCAACATTCAGCGGCAGCAGGATGAGCTGCGGCAGATCCAGGACGAGCTGCAGAGAGTGCAGGGACAGAGCTTGCAGGTGAGACTGAAGAGCTGCTCAGGAGTGTGGGGCAAACATGCATTTAATCTATTTATTTATGTACAGTTTGGGTGGATGGTTTTACAGTTATAGAACCTTTGCTGTTTATTTCAGATGTTCGTGCAGAAAGGAGCTGGAGGACTAAATCTGGGGTCTGTTCAGATGGCTCAGGGGAACGCCGTGCAGCAGGGGGGAACACTCAGCATGCAGGGCCAGGTGGTCTCTGCAGGGCCTCTACAGAACAGCATACAGCAACAACATGCTGTCCAGCCCCAGCCCCAGCAACAAACACTCCTAAGGGAACAGAGCACAGCACTCTCACAGGTCTGACAAACTAAACAGTTCTCCTTCTCCCTGTGCTGTTCATTAAACACATCCAACACAACCACATCTCGCCACTTACTCTGGCTCTGTCTATTTCAGTCTCAGCGGTCGTCTCTCACTCTGCAGCCCCAACAAAATCCACTGCCTGCGTCTCTCTACAACACAATGATGATCCCTCAGCAAAGCCCTAATGTGGTCCAGATTGCCACCAGCCTGGCTCAGAACACTGGACCCAACACTCCTGCTGTGGCTACATTTGCACAGGACCGTTCAGCTCAGATTAGGTTTGCATCAAACTACTCTCATTTATCATGTCATAGTTGTATGTTCTGTCTTCACATAAAGTGAATCTGTTATTAAAGAGGTGTCATTATGCTCATTTTTAGGTTCATACTTGTATTTTGGGTTTCTGGTAGAACATGTTAACATTTTTTAATGGTCACAAAAACACTGTTTTCCTCATACTGTCTGTGCTGCAACACCCATATTCACACTCCATTTTAGCATCTGTCTCTTTAAGTCTGCCTTCTGAAAAAGCCCAGTCTGCTCTGATTGATCATTGTTTCCATCTCTGCATCTTTGCCCTGTCATTGCCCCCAGGGAATGACTGTAACAGAAGCACTTTTGACCATTAAAAATCATTAATTAAAGCATCTAAACAAACATGTTCCAGCAGGAATATGATGCGAAATTGGGAAGAAATTAATGACAACAGCAACCAATTTTACGTGCTTGCCTGACGTTAGCATGTAGCTACATGTAGCATCGTACCTGCAGTGGGGGAATGGTGGAGTATAGCAGCACTTTCTCCAATTAAAAATCCTCAACAGAAGCTTCTAAACAAAACCGGACATGTTCCAGCAGGAATATGATGCGAAATTGGGAAGAAATTAATGACAACAGCAACCAATTTTACATGCTTGCCTGACGTTAGCATGTAGCTACATGTAGCATCGTACCTGCAGTGGGGGAATGGTGGAGTATAGCAGCACTTTCTCCAATTAAAAATCCTCAACAGAAGCTTCTAAACAAAACCGGACATGTTCCAGCAGGAATATGATGCAAAATTGGGAAGAAATTAATGACAACAGCAACCAATTTTACATGCTTGCCTGACGTTAGCATGTAGCTACATGTAGCATCGTACCTGCAGTGGGGGAATGGTGGAGTATAGCAGCACTTTCTCCAATTAAAAATCCTCAACAGAAGCTTCTAAACAAAACCGGACATGTTCCAGCAGGAATATGATGCAAAATTGGGAAGAAATTAATGACAACGGCAACCAAGTTTATGTGCTTGCCTGATGTTAGCATGTAGCTACATGTAGCAGCGTACTTGCAGTTGGGGAATGGTGGAGTATAGCAGCACTTTCTACCATTGAAAATCCTCAACAGCTTCTAAACAAAACCGGACATGCTCAAGCAGCAATCAGATCGAAAATTGCGGTGAAATTAAAAACACTGGCAACAAAATTTACGTGTTTCCCTGATATTTGCATGTAGCTACATGTAGCAGTGTACTTGCAGTAGAGGAAATGACTGCGACACTTTGTATGATGAAAAATCACCATTAAAAGCTTCTAAACCAAAGTCTTTACAGATGGACATGATCCAGGAGGAAACTGATCCAAAATCGGGGAGAAATTAACAACATCAGCAACCAAGATTACATGTTTCCCTAATGTTATGAATGATTCAGTGACCTCTACCTGACCTTTGCCCACTTCCTGTTGCTCACAGGTTTCCTGCCAGTCCTCAACTGCTCACCAAGCTAGTGACAGGTCAGATGGCATGTGGGGCAGTCATGGTCCCCACAACCATGTTTATGGGCCAAGTGGTGACGGCCTTTGCTCCCCAGCAGGGCCAGACCCAGACCATCAGCATTTCCCAGCAGCCACCACAGCAGCAGCAGGAGCAGCAGGTACAGCAGCAGTCACAGGTCACAGCCATGCAGCCAGGGCAGGCTCCACTGGCCCAGCAGCAAACACAGTTCCTACAGGTAACACTCAGGGGGAAATGAACATTTAGGTAACTTTGCACTTTAGGCCCGGATCACACAGAAAGCGCACAGCTCTGCCTTTTTTCTTTTTTTAAATCTGAATGCCACTGATAAAAAAAACAACAAAAAATGCTTGCTGCACGTTTTTCAACTTGAGGAGTTCAGAGTGCTCCGGCAAAAACGCCAGGCTGCCAGAGCACAGAAATGAGAGGTGCGTCGCAAAACAAAAACTGCGAGCAAAAGCTTCATTTTAGTTAAAAACAATTACAAAAAGCTGCCTCCAACTGCTAAAACGCTTTCTGTGTGATCAGACCCTTAGTGGTGCTAAGTGACAGCCACTGTGTATTCTGTAGTTGTGAGCTCAGTATGTGTAGCTTCCTGTTACAATGACCATTTAAATGGCTTTGTATAGGGGTGTAACGGTACACAAAAATCTCGGTTCGGTATGTACCTCGGTACACAAGTCACGGTTCATTTTTTTCGGTACAGTAATGAAAAAAATAGACAACTATTAAATATCTTTTACTTATTGGTAACCTTATTAAAACATACCACCACAGCAGTTAACTCTTTTTACACAATTTTTGAATGAAACAAATATATATAAAATCCTGCTTTTTCACAGTTTGAATGAAAATAGAAATATAAAAGTGAAAAATAAAATCCTGCTGTTTTTTTAACACATTTTTTGAATGAAAAATATAAATATACATTTCTGCTTTAACAGTTTAACTCAATTAAAATAAAAAGTATAGTGCAGCTGGTCAGCTTTAAAGCCTGCTCAGATTCAGTTTTACTAGGAACTTACTTAGCTTTCCCACTTTGTTAAAGTGCAGTAAACAAAACATGCTTATATCTAAAGTGCAGCTTAAACAATTTTACTCAACTCCAATGGCGTTGGTTATTTCTTTAGCGCGATCAGAATGGTCAGGGAAACGCTCTTTCTTTTTAAACGACGACGATATCGTAGTTTATACCAGATTGCTTTTTCTAGTCGTGCCGGTTAACGTTCAAACTCGGGTGGTGTCGCTTTAGATGCGTTAGCATGTTAGACGTGTTTCCAAGTACATACCCGACCGCTGTTCTGCAGTGTCGGCACACTGCTTTTGTCTTGTCCACTTGTTTATTTCCATCTTCGTATTTTACCCTGAAACCAAAGTGTTCCCAAACGGAGGACTTTCGTCAGGCTCACTTGCCATGTTGTCAAAATGCGAGAATGCGCTGCACAAACTGAAAGCGGAGATTTACGGTCGGACTCGGTCCGTCACTCAATTATGTCCGTCGGAAAACTAGATATTTTAAATGGTTCAGCTCGCAAAAACGGAATTAAAATAAAACAAAATAAAATAAAATAATATCCTGCGCCCAATAATTCGGTGCAGGGTCGTGCCGAACCGAAAGTCGCGTACCAAACGGTTCGACACAAATACATGTACCGTTACGGTCCTAGCTTTGTAAGTTTCCCTGTATCTATGCATGTTCTCATAGAACGACACACTAACATCAGACTTATGACTTATGCTGAATTCTAAACATTTTATTCTTTAAGATCTTGTGATGCTCATTAGACTGACTATTCCACTTCAAGATACAGTGTGGAACATTCAAGTCTGTTTAAGAGCTGAAACAATTAGCCAGTTGACAGAAAAATATTGCCAACTATTTGCATAATTGATTAATTGTTTAAGTCTTATTTAAACAAAGACAGTAAGACAGTACGGCATTTTCTCAGGTCCAAGCTTCTATTCTCTGAGGTCTGCGTCTCTTTTGTCATATATCAGAGTTAACTGAATATCTGTGGTTTGAACAAAACAAGACATTTCATGACCTCACTTTGAACTCTGGGAAGTTGCAATGGTTGGCTTTTACTTTCACGGCCAAGTGTGTTTACAGAGTATACCTTTAAGTTAAATCCTGACTTATTGTTAATGACTCAGTAGGTAAATTTCCTTTCTAAGATCGGGCTAATCATTTGTTTTTGCTCAAGGCTCCTCGGCTTCTTCATGGAAACCAGTCCACCCAGTTGATTCTGCAGGCAGCGTTCCCTTTGCAGCAGCAGGGTACCTTCACTGCCGCAACACAACAGCAGCAGCAACAGTTACAACAGCAACAACAGTTGCAACAACAACAGCAGCAGAAGCAGCTACAACAACAAAAACAGCAACTTCAACAACAGCAGCAACAGCAGCTGGCCCCTCACAGGGCAGACAGTTTGTCTGATCGCTCTGCTACGCAGCCACAGTAGCTGGCTACAGCCAATCAGAGGTGGAGTGAGCCAAACCCAAGTGTGGGTGTCTTTGTGACGGGGGTCTAAAGAGGAGTTCTTCTCAAAGTACAGCGCTGAGACCATGCCTCAGAGGCTGACGTGATTGGATGGGCAGGCTGTGGCTTCCCTCCCCTCACAAGGATCTTTTGCTGTTTGCACTTAACTCCTGAGCACAGAGTGCTGCAGAGAACCAGGACTGGTCTCGCTGTTGCTCTGGCAGTGGGCTTTGGCTCTGGGACGAAGCCCTTTCTCCAAGAAAAGGGGGAGCAACAATCCCTATAATGGACTCCCCCTCACACCCTCCCCTGGCCCTTTCCTTGTGTGTTCAGTGTGTGCGCGCATGTGTGTGTGTGTGCTCCAGTCACCCTCACAGGATTATTTTATGCAGAGCTCTCCGGTTAATTAAGTTAACGCAGCGAAGCTTCTATCAAGCTTCAAGGACATCCTGCAGAACAGCCAGAGGCTTGTTTGCTTTGGATGTTTTCTCCTATTCTTGTTTTTCGTGTAAAAATAATTATGGGTCAGAAAATATTTTTAAGAATGTGGTGTAGATTGAACTTTTACTGTACAGAACATCATGTATAATATATTATGTAAATACGATGAAAAAGAAAGAACTAATATTTTATATGATGATGCATGAAATGAAATGCGTAGTCTGTTATTTGCAGCTTTGAATATGCTTTTTTTCTTAAGAAGAAAAGATCTTAAAATGCTTAGTGGCTGATATTTTCACAGACTTCCTTTCTCCTAGGGGATGTGTTTGTGTGTCTGCATAGCAGACAGTGCCGATGCTGCTTGTTGTGTCACAGTTTGTTTAATCCTTGACTCATATTTTCACAGAATTTCATAAAATTGTCAAAATGATAGAGAAATGTTTTAAAGTGTTTTTAAGCTTTTTAAAATGTGCTTTACTGTAAGTCTGCACACTAAAGACTAAATTGAACTTGAGTCAAATATTGTGAATGAACTTAAGATGACCACAATCAAGCTAAACTTATGCAACAATAAGATTTGCCAACATAATCCTTCATATTCTTCATTTTTAGCACTTCTGCTGAAATTCCTTCATGTCAGAGGCATCCATACTGACTGTGTGGTTCCTGAAGTGGCTTCATTCATCCTATAGATATTTATTATCTCTTAAAAGTCTAAAATCAGGCATACAAACTTGTGGCTAATATTCTCAGGCTGAGCGTGAGTGAAATGATTTGTGTTAGTGTGGGGCTAATCAAACAATGTCCTCATTGGCAGTCTGATCATTCACCCAGTCTTCAGCCACTTATCTGGGTCATCAGGGTACAGAGAGCAGCCCAGACGTGCTCCTCCCAGGCGTCCTCCTCCTCCTCCTCCTCCTCCAGTTCTTTCTGGGGGACTTCCAGTCAGTCCTATGTGAGCTGCAGGAGTCCCAAGCCATCTTAAGTAGCTCTCGATAAAGCAGTGGCTCGACACAGAGGTCCCCTCATATCTCTGAACTCTTTGCACTATCTGGAGGAAAAAGGGCAGTCACCCCGCAGAGACCTCATTTAGGCTCCTTAAATCTGCAACCTTCTTCTTAAAGCTACAAACCAGTGTTTGGTGGTTTGAAGTTTGTCTTATGAGAACTTTGCTTCTGGTTCTCCTTCATGCTTTGATAAAGCACATTCAACTACAGCTGATTAAACTTCCTGCAGTTCTCTGCATGTTCACTCACCCTCACTTAAACCTGCCAGAACTTTTTTTGGCCACATGGTGGCAGCAGTGGAAACCAGCTGTGAATCCTACGTTAGTCTGACTCACAGGGTGTAAACCGTGGGTATAAAGTCTGTCATGGGCCTATTTCAGATGTTTGCTGCGTGTTACTGTTTTTAAAATCCCCATGGCTACATGAAGCTAGTCTTGCATAGCCAGACCTATCTCCAAACTTCATTTAAGCCCTAAGCGTCAAACAACAACAACGTACATGCTAAACAAGATTTCTGTTGCTGGGATTTAGCCACTTAAATACCAGTGCTCACCCTTTTCATCAAAACTAGTTCCCTCTCTATAATATTTTGCAGTAGCAGTGATGCTGCATCCTCAGTTTAGCGTCGCTTAAGATGATTGTGATTGGTTTAAAGAAATACAAACAACCCAGAGCGTTTTTTTCCCTTCATACCACTTTTTCCACTGACACAGAACGGGCTCTGTTCTGGTTTGTCCACCTAATCTTGAACTGTTTAAAGCATTATGACCAGATTTACCTTGACCTGAAGTGCAAACTGCGTGTCATATTCCACAGTTGGATGTGCTCTCTTCAAACATATTCTACAGAGAGGATAGTCTGAGTGGGCGGAAGTTCGCTGCATAGATCAGCCTCTCATTGGGCGGAACGAGCCACCCGCTGAAGTCCCGCCCTACCACCTCCGGTTGTGTAGCAGTTTTCAACCGTTTTCAACACGTACTTCACTAACTTTTGCGGTGTTTGATGTTGCGGGGATGTAGCCATTTTTCTGCCATGGTTTGCGTCCTGTAGGCGATATTTTTGTGGGCGTGTTACACCAAAACCTGTTTCCCCCCGGCAATATTTTTGCAAGCGCACTGTTGCTGTGGCACCGCCAAGAACGATTGTGATTGGTTGAAAGAAATACAAGCAGCCGGGGCGTTTTTTTCTCCAATCTTAAAGTGAGTCGGCCCAGCCAGACCTTTCTTTTCTTGAGAAAGGTCTGGTGAGCGAGACTACAGAGACGATGGAGTCTTGCACATAGTAATCCTTTAAGTTTTCTTATGATAAGTAGTTGGTCTGTGGTTTTATGGACAAAAACAAATAACTATCAAGTAACAGCTCACAGTTGGTCCATGAGATCTGCGTTCTTGCTAGTACATTTACTTCTGTTGTGCATTGTGCAGTGCCCTCCATTGATGACGCATTCTTGATTACAGTGGCTCTGCTCCAAACTGGTGGCAACCTGGGCTGGTTCGCTAGATAGCGCCAAAATACCTAGCCTGGCGTTGCCAGACCCAATTTGCAAAACATGGAGCAAAATCAAATATGAGCTCGCGAGATCAGGATGGTTTCACCAGGCTACAAGATTCCAAGAATCCTTAGCGAACCAGTTCAAGAACCAGAACTAATTTGGTGGAGAGGGGTATAGCATGTTAGGGGTTCAACCAGACGAGACTGACCTGGCTATGCGAGACTAACCCAATATTATCACCTATTAAGTTCTTATAGGGAACGTTTTTGCGAGGAGTTGCCTGTTTACATGTCCAGCAGATACAGAGCAGCATTATTATTCACTTGGAGTCAAGTCCAATATTCTCTCCTTTTTATTTTTTAATAAGTTGCAAAAGCAATCAGAACAGGCACTGTTGTCAAACTCATTACAATCCCAGACCTCCTGCACATTCTGGGTTAGCAGGCTCGCCTGGCAGCCTCCTCGCCATCTGATCGAATTCACCGTCAGATGGTGTCGGGCTGACGGCTCAGCCCATTGTTCATCTGTGTGCAGTGACGGGCTGAGCTCAACACATGGCCACTGGTCTGGTGAAATACATCAGTCAGTCTTTGATTGGCCGAGTTCTGTGGTGAAGCGGCGCACACTCACAACGTGCATCTTGTAATGTTTGAATATAGTGTTGATAACGGGGAAACCAGAAGTCCAGTAACTTGAGTTTATCACATGTAACAGCTGCTGTTTCTGCTGTGGCGTGCCCGGAGGCTCGGCTCAGTTTGTGTGTTTGAACATGTGGAAAATTGGTTCTGATAAGATATTTCAACTCTCATTGCTGCCCTGACATTATGATGCTTCAGTCGAACTCCAAAGTCTTCATCTGTGTCAAATGTTTAGTGAGCTGGACTGTCACTTTGTTAGCAGATTGTTGCTCCCGTTGTCTGTTTAGAGTTGTAATCAGTCATTTCAGAGTGCGTTTGGCTTCCATCATATTTATATAATTGGTCTTTGTTTTTTTAAGTGGTTGTCATGTTGTCTTTGCTGGTTGAAGTTGTAATTTCATATCTGATTATTTTATAATACAGGCCCATGTGGAGCTGTTGTCAGACACCATAGTCGGGCACATGCTATATCCAGTGTCAGTGTTGTATTGTGTTGCAAGTATGGCCACTGAATTCATCCATTCACTCACTTATTTATTTCTCAAATTGCAGTTAGGACATCAAAGGGACTGTACAAAAATTATTGTGATGGGGAGGGGGGCTGAAAAAGCAAGATCCCCTCAAAAGGTCTTGGTTTAGACCCCCCCTTGACTTCGAATGAAACAGAAGGCCTTCTCCTGAATGTCTCATCTCAGTTCTATTCAAGCTTAAAATGATAATAGGATAATATTTTTTTACGTAGCCCTACACACAATAGGAGTTAATTTAGAGTGTGGTGATCCTAACCCAGGGGGAGGCAACCTGTGGCTCTTTAGCCCCTCTCCGATGTCTCCCTGTGGCTTTGACAACATTAGGCTACATTGAAATGAATCACCGTTATTTTGAACATTTTAATTTTCATTTATCAAGTTTATCCAGTTGGAAAAATGTGTAACCTATAGGCCTGCAACAAATTTAAAAAACATTTTAACATTTTGTCAACTAAAATGCGAGTCATACCGGAGCCCGCGGCCCGGCGCCTTTTCTTTAAATTTTGCTGAACATCAAGAGCGGTGGCTTGTCTTGAGTCTCCTTAGTGAAGCTAGCTGCAGATTCCAAAATCCAGGAAGGGAAAAGTCTTTGAGGAAAATATTGAATTTAATAGTGCATAGACAGATTTGTTTTCACTGCACGGTACCAAATATTCATAAATATTTATGGTCAAACATATTAATGATTAGACCTATTAGTAATGTTGATAAGCTAATTTCGACTTAATAAGGCTGTGTTATCTTTATTATAAGGCTCAAATATAAGACAGATTTAATATTTTTTTTGTTTTTGGACCAAAAGGGCTCTTCTGGTAGTAAAAGTTACTGACCCCTGTCCTAATCAAGCAGCGCCTTGAATTTATGAGTGGTCCAGCTTGTGCCAGAGTGCACTCTGGTGCTCAGAGTGTCTATTTACAAAAGCGCCCCATGTCAGAAATGTCTATATAGGCCTTAGTTGACTTGTAAAAAATGTTTTATTTTTATTTTTTTATTTTTTTAACAGTAGAAATTCTGGTTTTTAATCAGGCTTGGGCCTAAAGGTGCTGCTGTTGTTCAGGCTTGGACAGAAACCGTACAGGTTCATGAAGGGTCAGGCCTGATTATATCAAAAGGCGTGTTTTTGACTTTAATATTTTGATGTATTTATTATTTTTATACAAAATCCTGCAAGAAAATTATGAAGTAAAAAAGAAAATCCGGGCCAGGACCCTGCCTTTAACAAAAAATAAATAATCCATCACCCTCCCTCCTCTCTAATAATTTTCATACAGTCCCTAAATACCTGCTTTCTCCACTGTGCCATTTCTGTGCTTCTAGAAAGACTGAATTGAGCATATAGGTAGACGTCACAGTCCGGTCCCTTACACAGCACTCCTCTCCTCTTACAAAATCAGTTGTGGTGCTGCAACATATGAATATTTAAATAAGACACACACCAGTTCTCTGTTAAACACTTAGAGCCCTGTAGAGAGGACCTGCTCCTCCTGGAGTGTGATGCAAGTGGTGCAATATACATACGACAAGAATGTAACTATCATTAACACGAGTATTTTTGCATGAGACGTGTGGCTGTGAGAGACTTTGCACAATGTATGATAGGACATGCAGTAAATAGAACTGCAGAGAACTCAATTATTTTTCTATTACCGGAATAAACCTCATTGAGCTGGCAGAGATACATGACATCACACACAGTCAACGCTGCTGCTTTTAAACATGAAGGATCTAAACGAACTGTGACATACACACAAAGACTGTTGAACTTCTTCCCCCCCCAGAAAGAGCTGGTTACTCATGATGGTTGATGGTGATGCAAAGGTTGTTTTGAGTTTTTACCAGCAGGTCAACTTGTTTTCCTTCATGCTGGATTCAAATTGACACAAGCTTTTAAAAAAAGAGGACACTGAGTTATTCGTGGGTCATTGCCAAGTTTTAAAAACACGAGGGGGAAATGTTTTGCTATCCAAAGAGAGGGGAGCCCTAAATGAAAGGACGCAGTGCATTGTGTTAAATGTTGTGTAGTTCTGATGTACACACTAGAAACTCTGAATGTCTATCAGTGTTCTCTCTCCGTTTTCAGTTCATATTTGTGTGGCGTTATTGTTTGGCTCATGAAATTTACTGCTGCAGTACACTCGACGGCAAAAACACACTGAATCCTGTTGATCCTGGTCACACCTGGAGCAGAGATGTCACAGCAGGTGTTCTGCTCCTCTCAGGTTAATGAAGCACCTGCTCTGATGTCATTGATTCAGGTGTGGCCTGAGAGCAACAACACGTCAGCCCAGACTGAAGCCTTTTAAATGTTTAAAGCACCTTCTATAAGTTACAACTCAGCACTCATTTTTAAAGGCTGGATTTATTTGAATGTGGCACCAAATTTTTTAATATCTTTCCCAATAAAATAAGTGACTTTCAGTACGATTACCTCTGAAATGTTAAGTTTATATTCTGATGCTGAGGTGCAGGGATTCATATTGTTCTCCTCACATCCACTACTGCCACCTGCTGGTCAGTTTGAGGTCTAACGCCTTTTTTAATCTCCAGTTTGAAGCTGTTTGACTGGAAATAAATTTAGATCTGACACCACATTCTCAGAGATGATGTGAAATAGTCCCACCCTCTCAATAAGCTATCCCTCACTGATTTGCACTTTATTTCTTGAGCCAAACCATCCATAAATTAAACATTAAATAACCTTTTAAGGCAAATGTATCAATCGTTTGCCCCCCTTCAATTTTAAAATAAAACTGTAATGAAAATACTGTTGTTGTTGTTGTTGTTGTTGTTGTTGTTGTTGTTACCTTGTTTACTTGCTCTCCTAAATCCGTGGTTCTCAACCAGAGGGGTATTCCAGGTAGGAGGTTCAACAAACTCTGAGTCTAACCCTGAACTCTGAGTTGATTTACCCTGAGATGGGAAACTCTGAGTTACCGGTTCCAGAACAGCTGATTTGAGTTAGTTCAGTCAACTCTGAGTATGTTTACTCTGAGTTAAGCCGACAATAAAAAGCCATCATCAATGGAGCTCCGACTCCACGATTCACCATGGCAACAGGTAAATAAAAGACAGCACCTCCATTTTAATCCAGTGGATGTAGAGATATTAATGCATGTGTAGCAGACGGTGCACGTTTATCTTTAAAAGAAGAGCCTGAGTCAGAGCGAGGAAAGTGTAAATAAGTTAACCATAAAGTTAATAAAAAAGTTTATTCATCATTTATCAGACTTACATTTCCTTAATGAAGATAAAGTGGTGGAATCTGACTCTGTATCAGGCTGTAGATACATTACATTATATTAATAATATATCATAATATATTTGTTCAGATTTAATCTGATGGGGAAAAACACAGGAGGCAGAAGATTTAAAACATATAGGCTAGGCTATAGATCAAAGACATAAAGACATGACTGTAAACTCACAGTCTGACCCAGTAATAATATGTTTGGTGATTTGCACTTGAAAAGATGTTAAGGTTAAAATACAGTAGATTTGAAAATGTTGCACATCTATTTGTGTCTTGACTCAACAGCATTCAGTGACTTTATTTCAGCTACAAATGTAGTAAATTTAAAGACACTGAAATGCTGCACCATTGCTCACTCAGAAATATTAACATATAATCCCCAATATTAGGCTACAGGAATTATGTTCCATCAGTGTGACCAATGACATCAGTGATAGAGATCATTAGTCACTGATACTACGTGTCTAAAGCTTCATACCGATTTTTAAAATTTAAATAATTAGACCTACACATACGTTAGCATTTGTACAATATATGTAGTGGATATGTTGAAACTTACTGTGCTGCGAATAATGTGTGGTTACATTTAGGCAACAATTTGGTTATGGTTAGGAAAGAGGTCATATTTTTGGGGTACACTTGCTGCTGAAAAAAGAGACGCTGCTTTTATGGTTTCCACAGATTGTCATGCACAAACTTTTCCATGTTTTTAAGGACACATAATAAGGACTTTTGTTTTTACTCGCCCCACTTGCAAGGAGTTTTTCGAACATATTGGATTTGACCTCTATTCAAACATAATTTCAGCTGGTTAGCATACAGGAGGAGAGGCATTAACCCCAGCAGAATACCTGATGGTAAACAAAATGTCACATATCAACGCATATTAGAGCTTCATTAAGTCGACAGCTAAAGAAAATTCATTGGCCGATACGTTACATTACTTGGAGGGTTAGCCACAAAAGATATTACACACAACAAAATCCTATCACTTCTAAGACTTTCAATAATTTAATAACTTAACCAGGCTTGGAAAAAGTGATTGTAAAATTCCATGACTTTTCCAGGTTTTCCATGATCAAGGGAACCCTGGGTTTTGAACAGTGGCCTACAGCTTGGCAGGTGTCTCGCCTAGGTGACATGTTGGTGAGGTTCACCCTAAGGACAGCACAGTGGAGCCAGCACGTCAGGTCAAGACTCAGCTGTCCACTTACATCTAAAAGGAGAAGGGACATTCTTTCAAGGACAGCAATATTCTCGTCTCAGCCAGAGAAGAAATGGTTTGAAGGGGCGTGAAAAAAGCTGGAACAACCATTGTTAAGCAGAGGAGGTGGCCTACGACAGTCTTGAGATCCCTCCCCAGACGACTTCACACCCATTCACACCTGGACCCATCTAACCCCAACGACACACATGATGGCCAGGTGTGTTAATGACTCATGTGACCTTAACGACTCTGTAAGGGATCACACCCACACAGTTTAAAGCTTGCAACTCTGCACCAGTCTGTTAGAACTGAAGAAGCCTCTTGAGTGAGAGATGAGACATCTTCAACGAACTCAAGTCCAATTGCCTATGGTATAGCACTTAGAATAGGTCACTTGCTATCTACCATCCACAAAGGTAGTGCAATATGTAACATGCAAATATAACGTACTCTTTGCAGAAACGTACTATGCCAACATTTTCCTCTGCTGGCTGGACTGCCAGAAAAATGTGAAAACGTTTATTTTCACTATTCAATTCACTGCAGAAGGAAGCGCAATGTGAGCTAAACTGTAGTTAGCAACTCGATTTCCGGTTTTAGTCATATTAAAATAACCAAACTGTTTTCAGATGGAGGTCCTTGAAGTCAATCTGCAGGTCCCTGATACAGGAAAGGTTGAGAGCAGCTGTCCTCAATGTGTCCACTCAGCTCAACACAACGCAGCACAAACGACAAGTTCAGAAATCAGTCAACACATGAAACACTTTTATTGAGCATTTTGCATTCATAGGCATTTCAACCGACCTGTATCACAAACAGAAGTATTTCACAGCTGGGCACAGCCTGTCAAATATTGACAACGCAGCTTTTAGCCTGTTCACTTTAAAAAAATATTTCCATTCCTTGTTTATAGTGACCTCCCCTGCCCGCTCTATTCCTACAGTACAAGTGCTTAAAAAGGAAAGAAAATGAAGCTAAATAAATACATGCCACTTTAAAAAGGTGAAACGTAGGCTTGAATTACATCGCCGTGTTCAGGTGTCGCTGTGGCTACAACAGCTGCGTATGGCTAAAGGAGTGACTTATACTGAATGTTTTCAATAGGAGAAAATTACACGGTGGTGACTCATTGATTCTGTACCTGATGTAACTATTGATTTTGTGATTTAGGGAAACAACACTAGAGGCAAGGAGGTTCGTACATAATGGCTTTAATCACTGACATAGAGTGGGAGAATCTGCAGCGGTGACTACTGGCCTGTCTTCAACCTGATACTTATTTTGTTCACTATCGGCACCTGAAACTGGAAGCAAGAATTATTAAGTATCCCAGTCAATATCTCCAATATGTGATTAGTCTTTTAGAGGAGGTGCACACAAGATATTTTAAGCAGTGGTGCAGCTCTCTGGGCACTGAACCGATGCAGATAATCCAACATAGGTATGGCGACACCTGGATGCAGAGGTATTTTAGTGGTTCAGGTCTCTTGTCTCTTAAAAATACTGCTCCTATGTGAAAGAAATATCTTAATGATGAAAATCCCAAGTTAAATCAGATCTCAAAAACTATCTCCCAGTTATGTGCTGTTGGTTCTGTTTCTAGTGTTTTTTCCTCACGCTGGGAAAATTAAAACATATACATATAGTATAGTATAGTCCTACATATAGTAGACCTGCTGAGTTTGTGATTTTAAAGGAATACTTCACCCACCACATAAGCATTTGTCTGTCAGTTACTAACCCCATGTTACACTGGATTTGTGCAGAAATCTTTGTTTTTCTTGCAGGCCTCCATAGTGAAGGAGAAATCCAAAAACTGAGAAAATTCTTGGTGAATTGAAGTCATAGGGGTCCGTGTTTAACAACAGCAAAACTATACCAAAACATCAATTTACAAACTCTCACACAACTTGCGCAGTATGATCCAAGTCTCATTTCTTCAGTCATATGCTCAGCACTTCCCAAACACATGTAATTTAGCTAAAATCTTACTATTTAAAACTGAACAGAGAGTGAAACTTAAAAGCCAGATTCCATTGACAAAACCAGTAATTTTACCTTGATGAACACAGGAGCTGCTGGTCTACCACTGTTGGTTTGTTTGTGCTGTTGTGTGACTTTGGTGTTTTAAAGAGTTAGTTTGGATTCACCAAAGTCACACTACAACACAAACAAACCACAGATCGAGGCGGTGGCAGACCAGCAGCTCCTGTGTTCAGCGAGGTAAAATTACTGGTTTTGTCAATGGAGTCTGGCTTGAAGAGAGAATAGATAAGTTATACTTTCTGTTCCGTTCCCCATCGTAACAGGCTGTCTGTTTGGGAAGTACTGAGCATACCGCTGGATCAATTAGACTTGGATCATACTGCACAAGACTTTAATTCATCAAAAAAAGTTTTTGGATTCTTCATTCTCTGGAGGCAAGTAACTGATATACAACTGATCATGTGGAGGTGTACTGTTCCTTTAATTATGTGCTGCTGGGTCTGTTTTCAGTGTTGTTCCTCACACTGGGAAATTAAAATCTTACATATAGTAGGCTTGCTTCTTCTTCTCGCTGATTTTAATGCATTGTGGCAGAAGATGTCACCCAGAGAGGAAGATGGAACAAACAACCAAGCATCACAAGCCAACTCTTATACAGTGAGAGCAAACTGGCAGCTTGGCCGCAGTTAGAATCCGTCAGCAGCCACCTGACAGCATCCACGCTCATGTCAAATAAACAAAAAACATTCAACATTTAAAAACAAAAAAAAGGAAAGATATTTAAATGGACTCAGTGTCTTACTGAAGGCTGAGTGTGAAGGAAGTACTGCATGTCAGTCTCTGTTTCGGGGCCACAGAGCCTTTTAGAGATGGGTCGGAGGGTTGGAGGGCAGCAATCAGTAACAGACCAGTCTTCTTTCTCTCACACACCTTGTGGTGAGAATCCAGCTCTTACGGAGAGCTTCGGCCCTGCACCCTGCCCCCCCCCCCCCCCCCCCCACCACCACCACCACCACTCCGAGCTAGCCTCTGTAGCTCAATGTTTTCCTCTCACTGAGGCTCTTTAATGTCAAGTTTCCAGGGCTTTGTGTTTTTAAGTTCAACCTGTATCTTACTATCTGTACTTGATAAAGATATAACATCGACTAAATGTTATTTAAAGGTAACAAAATAATGTGTAAGAGTTCAAACCTCCAGGAGAAAACCCACTGAGTTACAGAGTGGAACAGAGGCTAGCTAGGAGAGGACAGGAATTCTCTGTTCAGCCCGTCACACTGTCTGCTGGACACATACAGAGTCAAAACTACAGTCTCTCTACAGCAACTTAACCAAATTTTACACGTATGTACAGAGAAAACCTGAAAGTCTTTCGTCCAATTAAAATCCAGCGTCTGGTTTAATGAACAGGGCAGAGAAGGCGAACGCCAGAAAAACAATCCCTCCGATGATTGTAACTGTGGAAGCAAAACAAACAAAAAATAATTATGGGATGCATTACAAGACAAACAATGTGTACAGACCACTAATTTGTTACATCTTTCTCTGAATTACTTTCCAAACAGGATCAAGTTATACTTCATGGGTCTCCCTGGACAATCTGTCATTAGCACTCATAAACCAAACTGCTGCAGAGATCTCACAGCTGGTCTTGGTGCTCTCAGAGGTGAAATAATGTTTGAACTGCTTTGGTCGCTTTGTTTACACACTGACCAGGACGAGTTATGCAAACATTAACGGATGGATAACAACTCGCTCCAGGAAACTGAGAGCCCGAAAGCATGTTGCTGGTATGTATTGTTTCTGTGCTGCTGTCCCTTTTCCCTCCATTGCAGACCTGCCCAGGTGTGCTGCATTGCTTAACGAAGTGCACTGCACCTGGCAAGGGAAGGTGGTGTTTCAGAGCTGTATTAGCAGCAGAGGAGAGAGGCTTGTGGTGTGGGGACTGCTGGTCCTGTTGCCTCTCAGCCTGGGATTTTATTGCCTTGTTTGTAGGATTTTTATTAACAAATCCCACGGATCTGATTGTTTTAAAACATGTTTTGTGGTTATTTTGAGTCAGTGGTGGAGCTTTGTTTGCCCCACACGGCAGGGCAAGGATGGGGCGTAACAGTCATTAATGCAGAATCATAAAAACCTAAAATTTCAATCTGTCGAGGTGCAGTATGAAGGCCACCAAGGAGCACACTGGAACATGACTCACAAAGATGAGTTCTAGTCTGAAGTTTAATTAAAGGTGCAGTATGCGATTCTGAAAAGGCAGTTGATTGTTGAGTGTCATTCCCAGGTAATTAAATACCAACAATTTGGATCAATGGTTTGGTGTGACTACCAACCCAAAGTGTTTGTATTTGAAGACCCCAATGATGATGCATTCCATTTCCCAATCAGAAATTTCAACAAGAACGCCCCTGAAGTCAGATTTCCGACTCGGAAAGTCTGAAGAATCTCACCTACCTCAACCTCAAAATCCAAGATGGCTGCTCTGTGCATCAAAAGCAGTGAAAACTGTCGTTATATCGTCTTTATTTGCACTTCTGTTTTATTTTTGTGTCATTAAATCTGTTGTACACGCAGTACTGTCCAACTTCTATCTGTGGACATGTTGCTACTTCAATCAATTCGTTCTCAAGAATTGCGTACCGCACCTTTAAACAGACGCCTGCCAGCACTGGAGAAACAGACGCTCCAGATTTCAGGCATTAAAATTGGATAAATAACAATTCAAATAATATCTCAAAGCATGTTCCTCAAGTGTGCTAACAGCTACTAATATCAGTCTTTAATGTTAAACAAGACTTTAAAGTGTTAAATTGACACCAGAACTATTTGGAAACGTAACTACAACTCTGTATTTTACAACATAAAACTTCAATAACATAAAAATTCTTAATCTGTGTGTTGAGACCTAAACTGTGTCTATACATGTTTCAAAAATGAAATCCACTGTGTTTTAAAGTCTCTATTCAACAAATATAATCACAGCAAAGTACACGTTAAGGATGAGCTGTAACATTAAATCAGATAAAATAAATCTTGTGTTTTTAAAAAGCAGTCTCACCTGTTCTGACAGATATTTTCTGGGCGATCATTCTCCCCCCTATCACAGCCAGTCCTGTACACATACAGTGTCCAAGTGTACCACCCACTGCAACTCCAAATGGATCCTGGGAATTTAAAAAAAGGGCTTTCGTGTTAATGTTAAAGAAAATGATACACTGCCTTCCTGAAATGTTTAATTAACTGTATGATCACAGCAGTGAGGAGCATTTGCTTTTTGTGGAGTGGCTAAAAAAACACAGGTTTGTTTTTGTTCTGCAGTCGGGCCACCCAGGAGAAAATCCAGACACACTACACAATGTAAGACGGACTATAAATAGCATCAAAACACACAGGCATGTGCCGCAGAGTTAATGTGTTACAAACCTCGCGGGCAGCCAGAATAATTGTGGTCAGCTGCGAGCGGTCCCCCCACTCTGCCAGGAAGGTGAGGGTGAGGGCCTGGATGAAGATGGGTGAGATAAAGTTGTGCCACTTTCCCTGAGGAATGGTATTCCCTGATCCCGCCTCCACATCTGGAGTCCCATTAACCATCTTGGAGCGCTGGAGCTGCACAGATGACAGAAGACAACGTGCTTTTACTAAAACACAGGATGTAGTGCTCCATTTACATATTGAAACATGGCAGTATTTTCACTCTCTTACACACAGCACCTGCCACGAGACAAACGTCAGGATTCACCTACTTTAGGGGACAGTAGATTAGAGTTGATTAGAGGTTTTATTAATCATCTGGGAAACCTTTGGTTCTATCTATGGCAGGATAAGTTAATGCTTCAGTGGCTGCTCTTTTAAGGCCATGTCCACCAAAGCTTTTTCCCTGACGTCCGGACATTTTTTTAAAATTCTTTGACTTTGAACGGTGTGTATTTCTGCCGTACTACAAATACCAGCAGTGTGACAAGGCAATGAGCATCTACTCTACACTGAGCACTGCTGGTTTGGTGCTTTTTTTCCCTGAGCATCAAGATTTATAAATATTAAACTGTGGATAAAACGCTGCACTTGTCACTGCCACTTTTCACTAAGCTGTCCAATCTCAGTGGAGACAGGGACAAATACCACGAATACCAGCCGTCACATCTTACATGGTCAAGTACAGGACAACAAAGGAGGAGATATATGTTAATATACTGTGTATATATTGTAAATGACCCCCATGTTCAGCAGTTGACATGTTAACTTTGCATTTGTGATGTATTTATGTGCTTTTATTTTGGAGGGACTGTAGACACAGAGGTTGCAGACGGAAATTGACGAAAGGTAACTTCTGAGCTGAGTTTAATGCAATGTTTTTGTCTTCTGTTTGTGCAATTTCTGTTCAGCTCTTAGGTTGGTCGATGAGTTATTTCAAAACGGAATAAACTGCATTTGAGCATCAGTCCAGACGTATTATTTCGACTGTAACGCCACATATATTAAAATACGTTTCCTCTCATGAACCCATGGGTCTGTCTGCTCTCCATACATGCTTCAGCCTTCCCTCCCTCCTCAGCAAATACTCTATCTTGTGCCGACATTTTTACGTCTGTGGATATTCCATATCATAGTGTCTCCAAAGTGCTCTCAGGTGCTTCCAGCCAGAGTAGCACTTTGCATTTTTAGCTTGGAAAAAGTGCTTTGATGGACACAGGACCTTAATGGTGCAGTTTCAGATAAGAACAAAGTTCAGAGACGTGGCCACCCATAACAGATAGGATTCCCATTTAATTAGAAGCATTTATTACAGCAGATCAGTTAGTCGAGTCATGAGACCTCAGGCAGATCTCTCTGGGAAACTTCACTTTGATCTCTAAGAGATGTGACTGAAACAGTAAAAGCCCCATAATCCCAGACAGCCTGCTGATAAAAATGGCTTCAACGCTCCAAACCAGTTATTATATTAACTTTGGACTCAGTCTTTTTCACATTTAAACTTTAACAATGACACAGGAAATGCATCGTTTCAGTACGACCTCCTTGCATGTGCAAATAATAGATTACCTGCAACACCATGACAGAGCAGTCCTGGTGGTAAAGTAGGGAAGTTTAAATTTAGACAAGTCTATTGACACACACACACACTCACAAACAAACACTCATCCAGGCTTCTCAGGAACTCCCGTGCGCCCAACAAATGACAAGTCTAAACACCTCTCTTGTTCAGCCAAGTGAGAGGACACCAAGCTGACACAGGTGTGTTTGAGTGTGAGAGCACTTGTGTGTTTGTGTGTGTCTTTAAGAGACACAGAGAGACACTCAGAGAGAGAAGGGAGAGCCGTTGGTGATAAGAGCAGCTCCCATGCCAATCTGAACTCCTCCCATTTCCCTCTTGGTAACTTGATAACAAGTTTAACTGACCAGTAATGCTGGTACCGACTAGTGTGGGCAGCAACATCAAACCCCCAACTGCCCCAGTGCCTGACCATGCATGTATAGATCCTGTTTGTGCATGTGTGTGTATTTCAGGCCTGTGTGTGTATAACAGAGTAAAAAAAAAAAAGTTCCCCTTGGGTATATCGTAATCGGGTATATCTTAATCGACGATCTGCTACCAGTTGAAAGTGTTTATATTTGTGTTCACGTACCGCAACTTTAAAGCATATTTTGTCAGGCTGTAAAGTTGGCTTGTCACAAGGCCGATATACATGGCGACATAATCAGGTGTTGAAATGTTTAGCTGCAGGCATCGAAGGGAAACGAAGACAGGTGAATTCAGAAGGTGTTAAGGATAGGGGCTTAGTAATTCAGTTTGTCCGTGAGGGAGAGAAATACAGAAGGGATAAGTTAGTGAGGAGGCAAGGGTGTGGCCGCCTAGAAGGTGCTCGTGATTGGGAAATGCAAGTAGATTTAGGGGGAAAGCTTGTTGTTCCTCAGGAAATAGTCTGTACCAGGCAGAGGCCTGACTTAGTGTTGTGGTCAGTGAGTCAACAGATAGTTTATTTCATTGAGCTGACAGTTCCTTGGGAAGACTCAGTGGAAGAAGCCTATGAAAGAAAAAAGCTTAGATATGCAGACTTAGGAGCAGAAGCTGAGCAGCGAGGATGGAAGACTAGGATTTGTCCAGTGGAAGTGGGGTGTAGGGGATTCATAGCAAGATCAACTGTCTCACTCCTGGGGGAACTCGGAGTGCGGGGACAGAATTTGAGGAAGACAGTGAGGGAAATGTCAGATGAAGCAATTAAATGCAGCCAGTTTATCTATTACAGAAGAAATAATGTCAGCTGGGGGCCAGCAGGGGGAACTACTAAGCAGGGCACATAACTCCTTGAGATCAGGTGGAGAGATCCACTTCCTGTCAGGAGAAATCCAGGAAGAGGAAGTATTTAAGTGTGGGAGTGGCCTATTGGAATCCATTTTGTTTGAGGCCATGCGGCAAGGTGAGTGTGCTTGCTGATCCTGTAAGTCCAGTTAGCTCCTTTAACTTTAGCTTATATTGTAGTTATGCTATGTAGTGTGTGAAATAGAGTATGGTGAATGTGACAGGAAAGCTAGTATCAGCATTGCTTCTGCCTGGAGCTCGCATGTATGAAGCCTGGGTTTGGTTGAAGATGGCAGTGCTGTTTGGGCTGAGAAAGCCATGTGTAAGTAAGAAGGAAATCCAGGAAGAGGAAGGTTATTTAAGTGTGGGAGTGGCCTATTTGAATCCATTTTGTTTGAGACCATGCTGCAAAGTGAGTGTGTTTGCTGATCCTGTGAGTTCATGTATCTCCTTTAACTTTAGCTTACATTGTAGTTATGCTATGTAGCGTGTGAAATAGAGTATGGTGAATGTGCTAGGAAAGGTAGTATCAGCACTACCTGGAGCTCGCATAAACGGAGCCTGGGCTTGGTTGAAGTTGGCAGTGCTGTTTGGGCTGAGATCACTGTCCAGCCTCCTGGAGGTGTCATTGTTGTGAGGGCTCGTCCTGGGGAGGTAGACTGTACAGCCTAACCCGGCGGGGGAGTGTGATAGCCTAACAAGGCTTCCTTCCCTGGGTCTACCTCCTCTGTGGTTGTATAGGTAAGGTAAAGGAGGTTGTTCAGTTAGTGTGGGGAGCAGTGAGACCTGGCATTAGGGGAGTGTCTCTGGGACGCCAGAGATCACTGTCTAGCCTCCTGGAGGTGTCGTGGGACTAACTAGACGAAACACCGGTGAAAGGAGGTTCCCACCCGATGACCCCAAAGACATGTTAGTTATCACTGCTCATGGGTCTGTATAGTTAAGCCTTGCCATAATAGCTTATCGTAGGGCTTAGGAGGATTATTCACTGAGCGCTGATCCCTTTTTTTTTTTTTTTTTTTTTTTTTAATTAGAGCACAAACTTCTTGTGTTTATTTGAATATGGCTGCTTATATAAATCATATATGTCTTAATAACAATGGCTTAAAGTCACCTGCAGTTGTACTACCTGATCTGCAAAGGATAAGAGTGTCTCCCTAGGTCTTAAATCAAAAAGTCGGCTCACCTCTTCATCCTTCTTCTTGATCTCTGCCTGGACCTCCTCCAGCTCCTCCTGGCCTTCATCTGGACTCATTCTCAGCCCCTCTCTCAGCATGCGTACACCGAAAATGGCGAATAGCGCAGTGGACACATAGTATGTGTAGATTCTAGGGATGATGGTGGTGGCGTAGCCAAACAGCACTGGGGGTGGGATACAACAATGACGTCATTATTACTCAGCAAGAGATGGAGGGATAACAACACATACAGCACAGTCCGCAAAACCAAAACATCCACTTCTACTAACCAGACAGACAGGTCATGAGTCCCAGGGCGAGCATGGCACCTGCCAGCACGGTGAGACGGTTGTATCGCATGGCCATGATGGCTGCGATGAAAAATGTCTTATCTCCCAACTCAGAGACGATGATGACAGAGATGGAGGCCACAAAGGCGTGGATGAAACCCAGGTTTCCTTTGCTGGAGTCATCCTCAGAGACTACAGGGCCTATTGGATGGGGACTTGAGGCTTTCTGCAAAAATAAAAGCAGCACAGTGAGTCAGTTACACACAGCTGTCTGTCATTGCTAGCTTCATATTGTGGTCGTATCTCTTGAATAAACAAAAAATAAATACATACAGTACAGGCCAAAAGTTTGGACACACCTTCTCATTCAATGCGTTTTCTTTATTTTCATGACTATTTACATTGTAGATTCTCACTGAAGGCATCAAAACTATGAATGAACACATGTGGAGTTATGTACTTAACAAAAAAAGGTGAAATAACTGAAAACATGTTTTATATTCTAGTTTCTTCAAAATAGCCACCCTTTGCTCTGATTACTGCTTTGCACACTCTTGGCATTCTCTCCATGAGCTGAAATGGTTTCCACTTCACAGGTGTGCCTTATCAGGGTTAATTAGTGGAATTTCTTGCTTTATCAATAGGGTTGGGACCATCAGTTGTGTTGTGCAGAAGTCAGGTTAATACACAGCCGACAGCCCTATTGGACAACTGTTAAAATTCATATTATGGCAAGAACCAATCAGCTAACTAAAGAAAAACGAGTGGCCATCATTACTTTAAGAAATGAAGGTCAGTCAGTCCGGAAAATTGCAAAAACTTTAAATGTGTCCCCAAGTGGAGTCGCAAAAACCATCAAGCGCTACAACCAAACTGGCACACATGAGGACGACCCAGGAAAGGAAGACCAAGATTCACCTCTGCTTCTGAGGATAAGTTCATCCGAGTCACCAGCCTCAGAAATAGCAAGTTAACAGCAGCTCAGATCAGAGACCAGATGAATGCCACACAGAGTTCTAGCAGCAGACCCATCTCTAGAACAACTGTTAAGAGGAGACTGCGCCAATCAGGCCTTCATGGTCAAATAGCTGCTAGGAAACCACTGCTAAGGAGAGGCAACAAGCAGAAGAGATTTGTTTGGGCCAAGAAACACAAGGAATGGACATTAGACCAGTGGAAATCTGTGCTTTGGTCTGATGAGTCCAAATTTGAGATCTTTGGTTCCAACCGCCGTGTCTTTGTGAGACGCAGAAAAGGTGAACGGATGGATTCCACATGCCTGGTTCCCACTGTGAAGCATGGAGGAGGAGGTGTGATGGTGTGGGGGTGTTTTGCTGGTGACACTGTTGGGGATTTATTCAAAATTGAAGGCACACTGAACCAGCATGGCTACCACAGCATCCTGCAGCGACATGCCATCCCATCCGGTTTGCGTTTAGTTGGACGATCATTTATTTTTCAACAGGACAATGACCCCAAACACACCTCCAGGCTGTGTAAGGGCTATTTGACCAAGAAGGAGAGTGATGGAGTGCTGCGGCAGATGACCTGGCCTCCACAGTCACCGGACCTGAACCCAATCGAGATGGTTTGGGGTGAGCTGGACCGCAGAGTGAAGGCAAAGGGGCCAACAAGTGCTAAACACCTCTGGGAACTCCTTCAAGACTGTTGGAAAACCATTTCAGGTGACTACCTCTTGAAGCTCATGGAGAGAATGCCAAGAGTGTGCAAAGCAGTAATCAGAGCAAAGGGTGGCTATTTTGAAGAAACTAGAATATAAAACATGTTTTCAGTTATTTCACCTTTTTTTGTTAAGTACATAACTCCACATGTGTTCATTCATAGTTTTGATGCCTTCAGTGAGAATCTACAATGTAAATAGTCATGAAAATAAAGAAAACGCATTGAATGAGAAGGTGTGTCCAAACTTTTGGCCTGTACTGTATATACATATACGTATATATATATATATATATACGTACAGCGGGGGGAATAAGAATTCAACATGTCAACTTTTCTAATTTTAAGGTATTTCCAATGCAGCTAATCACTTGAAATTTGGAGCAGGCATTGGTATTAACTCAATTAAACTGCACAGATAGAGAAAGTGTAACATTTCAACCCATAAAAAAGTTATGTGCAATAAAGTCGAATGACACGGGCAAAAAAGTATCTAATGGACCATCAGAGAAAGCGTCAAACAGCTGATTCCACTGATGCCTCATGATGAGTGGAGGCAAAGAGCCCACCAAGACTTCTGCAACAACACTGTTGAGCAACATATCAGCAGCACTGGTAACCAACAGATTTCTCAACACCTGAATGTTCCCATGAGCACTACTGGGGCCTTTACCTGCACGTCGAAGGAACACTGCTCCACCATCAACCGACCACGCACAGGAGCTGCTCGCAAGTTTTCCCATTGGGTAGTCAGAAAAATAGTGAGAAGACTAACGCATAGGACCAGAGATACTGGATGAAGGGAGATACCCAACTGTAGGCTTATCCAATGTTAAAAAAACGGTTACTCTTCCTGTCTCCTAAGTGGGCGTGGTTAGCTCTCCCTCCAATCAGAGCCTGTTCTCCCTCAACCCCCCCCCCCCCCCCTCCCCCTCCCCCTCCCCACCACCGTGTTGAACAGAGGCTCTGTGGATGTCTGTGTATGCAGATCGAGAAGCAGGTGGAATGAAAATACATTCTTCCTATTATTGCAGCCTATTGTTGCACAAAGCTTGGGCATTTTTTTATTTATTACTAGCGGTAAATAACTGTTTGTAAGCTAACTGTGATTTTACCGCCTGTTTATCAAGATCACGAGATCTCGCGAGAACTTGTTTTCTGAGATGGACAGGGCTCAAATAAAGTTAACTTTCTCTTGATCTGTGCGGATGAAAAATGCAGCTTTAGCGTCAGAATGTTGGTAAGATGTGTGGCTTGTGGAAAATGAACCCAATATTTACTTTAGTGACTACAGGGCTAAAGAATTGACAATAAATTGTGATCACGTTCATTTTCCTCATTGACGACAATACATTCAGAGCTGCCTCAAGTCTCCTACGGGGGCGTGGCGCTGACGTCACTGAATCAGGAAGTGAGCTGAGTTGGGTATCTCGCTTCATCCAATATCTCTGATAAGACCACTTGGAAAGAACTCCAGAAGACATCACAGAGAAAACAAAAGGGAACACACTCCACTACAATGGTCTCTGTGCACAGTCACTCCGGAAGACTCCATTACTAAAAAAGGCACGTTGCAGCTCGTTTGGACGAGTCTGCTAATTACAGGGTTAACACAGTGTGGTCAGACGGGACGAAAACCAAACTTCTCTGCAAGAAGTAGCTTGCCATGTTTGGAGGAGAAATGGCTTTGCATATGACCCTGAGAATACCACCCCTACAGGAAGTTTGGAGGTGGAAACATCATGGTATGAGTTGTTTTTCTTCTCATGGTACTGGCAGAATGCAAATTACTGATGGAAAGATAAACAGAGCCATGTATCGGGAAATTCTTGACAAAAATATGTTATAATCCACCAGGATGATGAGGATGAGACGTGGGTGGATATTCCTGCTGCAAAGAATGCTGTCAATCAGTTCCAGAGGAAGAAAATAAAGGTGTGTGAATGGACCTGTCAATCACCAACTCAAACCCGAAAGAGCAGTTGTGAAAGGAACTGAAGATGAAGATTCACCAGCGGGTCCCCTTCGGTTTTTAAGGAATGAACCAAAGTCCCACCTTTGAGAGATTAGTTTCCTCGTACAGGAAGTGTCTTGATGCTGTCGTAGCAAACAAAGGCTTCTGCAGCAAGTATTAGATACATTTCAGTTGAAGTGTTCAATTGTTTTCCTGTGTCACACCACTTTATCGCACGTAAGTCTTTTCATTGATAGGGATGTTATGATTTCTTTATCTGCCCAGTTTTATTGAGTTAATACCAACGACTGGTCTAAGTTGAATGTGAATAGCTGCATTAGAACCCTTAATTATTATGCACTTGGAGAAAAGGAAGATTATTTCAAATCAGAGGATATACCCTCACCTTAAGTATATTACTGCTATACAAAATCAGGCCTCATAACATTAGTTGACACATGGGTCAGCCTTTTTGAACAATTTTCATCAATGATATCAATTTGAGGTCTTTGTTAAAGGGGAACAACAACCAAATTCATAATTCCAGTATGTTATTTCCATGGCCTTGGAAAGTGTAGTCAATATTTGTGAAGATAAGCTACACTCTCTCAAAGCCAGAAACCACATAAGTAGGTATCAAAGTTGTGACATCGTAGCATATAAATGCTGTATTCATTTTGTACTCGGAGGTCGGAAGTCGGAAGTGGGAATGACGTCACCTCTGAGCTGACAACAGTTTTTGCATTCTAGTTGACCACGGTGGACAAGTCGGAAAAAAACATGAACGCCTGCAAAAAAGCATTTGTTGCCCTTGCACTTTCGGAATATAGACAGCTTCAAAACCATCATGCACTCCAACTGATGAACACTGCAGATGAGGCTGACCTAATGTAAAACAAATAAGATAAAATTGCTATAAAGAGTTCTTTAGCACTGTTTACTCACTATGTATGTGACCGGCAGCCATCTTGAATTCGTAATTCGGGGTTGATGCGGTTCCTCCGAGTTTCCGAGTTGGAAATCCGATCTCAGGGTGCGTTCAAGTTTAAACTTCCGACTGGAAACTGGGAATTTCTGACCTCCGAGTACAAAACGAAGGCACCAAAAGTCAAGAGATGCTCCATTGACAATGAAAGGGAGCCTGATTTTGTGGTCTCACAGAAAATGTCACCATGTGCTGGGTTCACACTACGAGTGACACAGCAAGACTGCTATCAGCTACATCATTGCTAAGTCGCCGTGGAAGTGTTGCTCAAGTGCTTATTATGGTAGCTGCATAGTCACAGGCTTGAGTGTGTCTGCAACTGGCCACAAAACACCTCAAATTTGTTGTGTCAGTCCGACTAAAACCTGACTTCTAAAATACATGTAACTGCGTTAGTCCGACTGAAATTGTCCTAAATCAAATTTCTCAAAGTCAGACCAACACATCCGGATAATGTGACTGAGAGCTGAATTACTGTATAATGCATGTATACAGTCAATCCAACCTAAACTGGCTGAGGTGCTCTGCTCCACATCTTCTACCCCGGGCTTTGACCTAAAGTCGAAAGCATTAAATGTGCAACAGAAGAAGCCCGTAACAAAATGGTGAAATCTACATCCAGAGTTGGGATGTGTTCCCGTATTGGGAAGGACAAAATGTATAGAGCCAATCACTTGTCCACTATGGTACCCGTTTGCCACTAGCTAACTGATGCTAACTTGTTTGTTGAATGTATGGTCTGTGGCGTAATAGGTCAACCGGAAAAAAGTCCAATACTGACAAGCAGAAAGGGGGCATATTGCTACCTACTGTAGAGGGGTCGGACATATTCAGTCAATACATCAATTCCCTTTCTGTGCTTGTATACTGGGACAAGGACAGTAGTCAAATTAAATGGTCTAGTCAAGACATCACCACAGCTTGACTTAACTGTGCATGTCAATGTACTCAACTCGAAGCTCTGAAAAAAGTTGAGGCCGGCTCAACTTTCATTTGTTGTGCAGCATGCCAACAAGTGTTGGCCGTCAGTTTGCGGCGTCATGTTACCGGTCGGCATTTACAATGACTTGTAGTCGGTTGCCCATAGTGTGAACGCGGCAATATACTTACACATGGCCCTGGGTGCTCTCAGTGTCAGCGGTAGCATCTGTCATCATCATTGTCTAAGCCTTAAGGAGCATCTCCAGACTAGTTACGTCCGGTGACATCACAAATTTGAGTCTTAGCACTCTAGTTTTTAGGATTTGGGAGAGAGTTGTTCATGTTAATTATTTTTTATTTTAATTTTTTGGACTGTCTTGGATCACAGGAATAACATGTATGAATTTTGAAAATGGGAGTAGCTCCCCTTTAATATGTAATTCTCTCAATGTGTGTAAATAAGTGGATCCACTCATTTGTCTTTCTTAAACCTTTTTCTGATAAAAGTATTTTAGCCTGCCAATAACAACGCTCTCAGGACATATTCCCACGTCTGTCACCTTGTCTAAACTTTCCTTTAAACATTTGCTTTGCTGGCAGGATCTAAAAATGAATCACTAACTTTACCCACTTGAGCTGCACCCGGAACACAATGTGGTGGGTGCATCAGCTAGCATGTGCTGGCTAGCTCAGAGGCGCTAGCAAGCACCGGCGTCAAAAACGGTTTTCTACCGGGGACGATAACAAGGTTGAATTGGTTGTAATGAAGTGAAAGCTTTTACCTCTTGTTGAGGTTGCTCCTGGACAGGGTTGTTCTCCTCTGGAACAGCAGCAACTCCGACCGACAACAACACGGAGGCGAGCAGAAACAAGACGCACACTCTATCAGCCCGTCGGTCTCCTCCGCCGACCGTGAGAGGCATAATGGCTTCCAAAAATACTAATCAATAACAGTTTGCGCTTTATTTTGTCTTCCGTCAATCACTTAATATCATCGGCAACCACGCTGGCTAACTTCATATTAGCCACCTAGCTGTTCATTTTGAGGAACTCCTCGGTAATACACGTCACGATCACATCGACCGAGCCAACTCAGGGCGGAAGTTAGAACCTTGCTGCCGCGTTTGGAAAGATATGATTGGGCCGTGCTACCGTGACGTAATATTTTAAGGTGACGTACGCACAGGACGGCTCAGTGATTGGACAGTGTCCTTGTCGGTTATAAATTTATGGACATGGAGTTGAGTTCAACGCTTTAAAGACACACGGAAAAAACAGTTATCATGATAGGTTGATTGTTACTACAAGTCACAAAATAGAAAGATATGAGCTTTAAATATGTAAATAAACTTAAAAATAAATATTAGAATAATTAATAATAAATATTTAAATACAAAAATGCATATGCTCTGTAAAATATTACAATCAGTTTTTTTGTTTTAACCAAAGGTTCAATTGCAGTCAATCAGTTACATCCCTATCTTGTGGATTCCTCAGACCCTAGTGTAGAACTCCAAATACACACTAAATAATTACAATATGTATACAGAAAATAATCAAACATGAAACATTCAGTTTTCCTTTTTTTATTTGGTGTAACTGTTGTATTTAATTACAACAGAATTGATTTCATGTCGTACCTCAAAATCAAAAGCATTAAAAAACACACATGTACAACAGCAGGATATTATTACACCATGAGGAGAAAAAGCTGTTTCTCATATTGAGATCTTTGAAAATAACGAAATCGCTTATTTTTTATGCTAAAATAATTTGTCACACTGTTCTCATGTTTCTCTCTCTATTGTTACATACCCACTTATTTCCATTTTTTTTTCCTAGAAAAGTTTGTTGATGCTTTTGTATTCTCACGCCTTGACGACTGTAACACACTGATTACATGCCACAGTAAATCTTTAGTAGCTCGGCTTCAACTAGTGCAGAATACAAAAGTTCCTACTTTAACTGGGACAAAGTTTAGGTCACATATCACCCAAATTCTCGCCTCCCTCCACTGGTTGCCTGTTGACTTCAGGTTTGATTTTAAGATTCTTTTGATAACTTTTAAAGCTCAACCTGGTTCAGTCCCAGTTATATAGCTGAGCTTCTGAACACCTCTGCTCCAAGTCGTGACCCAAGATCCTCAAGCCTACTCTCGCTAGTCCTCCCTAAATAGAGGTTGGAAACTAAAGCTGGCCAGGCCTTTGCCATCAAGGCCCCGAGGCTCTGGTATTCTCTGCCTGAGGATATTAGGATGGGGAGCACATTACCTGTTTTTAAAATCATTGCTTAAAACATATTTTTATAGGAAAGCCTTTCATTTTAATGCCCCTGATTTGTACTTTTTGATGTGTAACTTTTGTGTTTCATTTCCTTTCGTTCTATTTTTGCCTCTGTACACATTATTTTTCTCAGCTCTTCACATTTCTTTTTAAATTATGTAGTTATTGTTGTTTTATTTTCATGTACTTTGTGAAGCACGTTGTAACCTTGTTCAGATAAATGCTATACAAATAAAATAACATTTTATATGTTGCTATAACAAGAAAATATTCAGTCAAAGCTTCAATTTGTCTGATTCCATGTTTTAAAAATAACTTTTTGTTTTGTGAAAAAAAAAATCTTTAAAACTTCTTTAACAACTTATCTTATGAATTACAAGGAGATGAAGTTGTGTCCCATTACAGAGAAAACATTTTATTATTACATGAATATACCTTATTATAACAAAAACAAGGTCTTGTAATGAACAAGTGATTTGTGGTGACACTCCTCATTTCTTCACATCAGTCTCGAGGACACAGCTCACCTCTCACCTGGAGAGACTTTTTCTGCAGAAGACTGTTTCTGCAGCACCGCCATTCATCTCATTCACACCTGGGAGCTGTCAACAACAGTCAGTGTTGTCTTCTTGGCTATTAAGCAGCTTCACTTAGTTGAGAGTACGTTGTCAATCAACTGTGTTTTACTCCCATACATTCATATCCTCAGACATCTCGTACATTTCCTTGTGCTTTATAGTTCCCAGTAAGGAATGCAAAACTGAAGACACAAATAAAACCACTCAAAGCACAAAAGGTATAAAAGCTTTTCTTTGCTTTGGGTATGACTCATATTTGCTGATATAAAGTTCATGACAAAGCTGTGCTGCCAGTGCCTGGTTGAAGAGCACGTAAAGGACAACCAGCCACCAGGTAAAGGACAAGCCTCCGAAAGCTAAGCTCAGTGAGACGTAGATCAGCAGCTCGGCAAAATAATGTGGGCATGACACCAGCTCGAACCAGCCTCCCTCTGGCATCCTGTGAGCCAGCGTCTCCACTGTTCCTGAAAGACACCACAGAATACGACAAACAGAAAAATACATCAGTCCCCAATTAACTAGTAGAGCAGTGGTTTATGTTACTATTCACATGGTTATTATGTATCTGTGTTAAGCTGAAGCTTCACAAGTCAGCATGTTTATATGAATCACAGGTTCAGATTAAGACTTTGCAGTCAGAGCTCTGAGACTTTGGAGTGACCTGCCTGCTGTGTACCTCAAGTTTGGCTCCAAATTCATTTCATATCCTCTATGTTTTTAAATATGTTCTGTTGAATTGTGAAGCACTTTTTAACAGTGTTTTCGAAGGTGCCATGAAAATAAAGTTTATTATTATGCTATTATTAGGAGAAAGGTGAAAGGTGGGAAAGGTGCTGCTGGTTGTGATGAATCCACAATGTATCATCACCAAATCTGCAGGTCCCTTCAGCTCTACAGAGCTCTCTGGCCTCTTTTAGGTAATTGTTTTGGGGGTTTTTTTTGGCCCACAAGTCACTCTATACAACCTTATTTCCGGCAGCGGCAGAGAGCTGTTGTCAACAACAAAACGCTTTAATAAACCCACTGTATGCTTTCTGCTCTGCACCAAACAGTAGACATACACAGTTAGCGACTAGCTGGCGAACATGGTTGAGCATTTAGCATTAAAAGCATTAAAAATTTCCCAGGAGGTTTTTTTTTAGACAAAAACAACCGCCAAATGAATGCTTATGTTGAGTAGTCTGTGTCTGCTGGATGTGTAAATTGCAACAGCACAAAACAAAAATCAAACAATATGACTGCTTTATTGATCCATGACTAAGCTTATATCTAACGTTGAACGCTATGTATGCCTCGAGTTTTTGTCAGAAATTGCTTTAACGCTGTGATTTTTTAAAATCAGTGCCCTTAAAGAATTTTTCCTGCAACAACAAGCCATTTTTGACAATATGCAAATATGATGTTTAATGTGATGGATTTCCTCTTCTTCAGTATGTAAGTTCAATCGGAAAGACTTTCTTTGCACTATATTCATTCACAATTCTCTCTCTATCCCACTCCCACTGCTTCCTCCAATCAGTTGACTGTGGGCGTCCTTCCCCTCGCTAGTCAAATTTTGCCACTGTAACCTTCAGCCATTCATGGTGCTACCAAACTTTAAATCCATTCTCCTCTCTGCTCCTGTCAGCTGACATTTTATCCGGAATTTCCACACCTGCCTCCACCCCATTCACCTCCAGTCACCTTATCCAAGCTCATGAAAAGCCCACTACTCTTCAAATCCAGATCCTCAGCTCCTTCTTTATCCAATTACCACCAGCATCTAGACTCCGTAGGGGGTGTTCCCTAAACTACTACTCTAAAGAGTAGGGACTAGGGTCTTTACCACCCTCCTGGAAGAGATGACATCACAATGGGGTCTGATTGCCACATGTCTTATTCACATGTCTCATACGTATGTACACATGTAAATAAATATTCTTTTCTCTCAGAGCAAGTCTCTCCTGATTGAAATAATTATAATACACTAGGAAGTGGTCAGCACTATTTAAGTCAACATTATCTGTCGTAAAACACCCAGAAACTCAAGTGTTAAGCAAAGACAGCTGCACAAGTTTACCTGACTTGCCAGTGCGAAGCCTGGCCAGCAGGATCATGCACTGATGCTGCATCAGCGAGGCCCCAATAAAAAGTGCCGCTCCAACCACATGACACCAGTCCAGCTGAGAGAGGAGGGGTCCGGTCCCTAGAAGGAACAGCATAAACATCAACACCACACAGCAGAACCAGTGAAGAACAGATGTGAAGAGGACTGATTTCAGTTCAACCTTTTCCCAAGCGATCCGAGCAGAGCACCGTCAACCCAAGTACAATGTAATAGCAGACACCGAACACATACTGCACCACATGTATGGCTCCATCAGAGAAGACACTGACACACAGGCACTCCAGCAGCCTCCTGAGGGAGTGGACGCAGAGCAGCAGCTGCACCAGCAGAGTAGACAGCTGTGGGACTGCAGACAGTATGAATACAAGTGGGTGTGTGTGAAACAAACAGGGAAACACACAAGCTTTGAAAAGAGCCTACCTTGACTGTTGGTGCTTTGTACACCTGTGAAGATGTCTAATATTCCAGTGAGCCATGATGGGTATGACTGATACTGAAATATGAGGTTCAGGTAGAAGGCCAGGAGAAGACTATTCCAGCCAACAGAGATGGCATAGAAGTGCCAGAACCACCTGAGAGAAGGAAACAAGGCTCAATTTCAGATTGTTGTCTTTGTGCAACTAAATTAGCATCTAAAGTTTTGAGATGTTACGACGTAAACAATGAAAGAAACCCCTAAACGCTATTTGAATATATCACAAGTGTATTAAATAACACAAAGAAGTTATAAACGCATTGTATTACATTTTATCATGTTTGCAAAGTTATTTCCTAGATGACATTTTACCTTTTTGGCACGTCAAACGAACGGAGCCAGTCGTCTCGTTTGAGGCTGTGTTTGGTTTTTCCGTAGCGAATAAGATCCTGAAATAAAACGTAAAGTCGCCATGTTTCATGTTTTATCGGCAGGTGTAGTGAGATTTTATGAGCACAGAAAGCTACGAGGAAACAAAGAGCCAGAAAAGACCATAAAACATCGGTAAAGCTCAGGCTAACTGAGCTCCAATTCATCTTCCGGTTGTGTACAATGTTTTGTGCGACGCAGAAAAGAGACCGTCGGGAAACGGTGGCAACAGTTCCGGATGAAATGTGATGGCAGGAAATGCCGGTTAATAATTTCATCATAAAAAATTAATAACTTACAAATTAATTGTGTGAAAAACGTTATTGTCAGCGTTCATTGAAAGAGCTTTTAGTTTGTATTCAGACTTTTAGAAAACAGTGTGTAAAATGATACAGCAGGTGGCAGCACCTCAATCTGAACCAGTCTGTGATGTGAGCACACACAGTCACAAGTGGAGTCAACCTGAGATCATTGACCATCCAGCCAGATGCAATACATTTCTACAGAGAGGGATAATGCTTTTAATGAATTATTTCTCTTGAAACCGAATGTAATAACTGTCAGTTTGGCTTTTTACATACAAAGTTTAATGCAGTAGTGGAATAAGTATTTATATTGTGGCTGCAGCTAATGATTAGTCAATGAAATTTCCTTAAAGCCCAAGTACATAATTAAACTGTTTGTTTTGTCCAACTAAGAAAAAAAAACAAAACATCAGCTATTTAGTCTAATATCATGAAGAAAAACAAACAAGCAGCAAATATTCACATTTAAGATGCTGGAATAAGTTTAATAAATGACTTCAACAGTTATTTGATTATTAGTGAAGCTGCTGGTTCATTTTTTGGTCAATCAACTATCCAATTCATCTGTCGGCTAATAATTTCAGCTCTAATAAGGCTTCTTTATTGATGTTAAAGTAACACTACCACAAAGCAGTTCAAATAAACACAAGAAGTTTGTGCTCTAGAGAAAGGATCAGCACTCAGTGAATAGTCTCGCTCACCAGTTCTTTCTCAAGAAAAGAAAGGTCTGGCTGGGCCGACTCTCACTTTAAGATTGGAGAAAAAAACGCCCTGGCTGCTTGTACTTCTTTCAACCAATCACAATCGTTCTGGGTGGTGCCACAGCAACGGTGCGCTTGCAAAAATATTGCCGGGGGGGAAACAGGTTTTGGTGTAACGCCCACAAAAATATCACCTACAGGACACAAACCATGGCAGAAAAATGGCTACATCCCCACAAGATCAAACACCGCAAAAGTTAGTAAAGGACGTGTTGAAAACGGTTGAAAACTGCTACACAACCGAAGGTGGTAGTGCGGGACTTCAGCGGGTGGCTCGTTCCGCCCAATGAGAGGCTGATCTCTGCAGCAAACTTCCTCAGACTACTCAGTGAATAACCTCCTAAGCCCTGTGATAAGCTATTATGGCAAGGCTTAACTATACAGACCAGTGAGCAGTGATAACTAACATGTCTTTGGGGTCATCAGGTGGGAACCTCCTTTCACCAGTGTTTCCTCTAGTTGGTCCCACGACAGTGATCTCTGGCGTCCCAGAGACACTCCCCTAATGCCAGCTCTCACTGCTCCCCGCACCAACCCAACAACCTCCTTTACCTTACTTACACATGGCATTCTCAGCCCAAACAGCACTGCCACCTTAAACAAACCCAGGCTCGGTTCATGCGAGCTCCAGGTAGAGACAGTGCCGATACTACCTTTCATACTCTATTTCACACGCTACATAGCATAACTCCAATATAAGCTAAAGTTAAAGGAGATAGAGAAGATAAACTCACAGGCTTTTTCAGCCCAAACAGCACTGCCACCTTCAACAAACCCAGGCTCCATTTATGCGAGCTCCAGGTAGTGACCGATACTACTACTAATACTCAAGTAGCTACATTAAAAGATCTGCCTTTGAGATATTACTTAAAGGAGCAGTGTGTAAGATTTAGGGAGATTTAGTGGCATCTAGTGGTGAAATTGGAGATTGCAACCAGCTGAAACTTGTCCTAATTAAAATTCCTTCAGCGTGAAGCCAAATTATCCCCAGAGATTTCTTCCTCTCCAAAACAAACAGACCAGGTGTGTAAGAGCCAGTTATCCGTGTGTTTGCTTTTGTTTTTGTTTTCTTGTATTACCACTTGTAAACACTGCCTGGCAGTCACCTACAAACAGGGCCTCATTTAGATGGACAGGGAAACGCAACCAGGTATTGCATGCCTGCAGAGGCACACATTTTTTTGACCGTGGTCATGGCGTCAGGGAGACAGATACTGAGGCAGTCATCAATGTGATTAAGCTACCTAACTCTGCTTGATGGTCTCTGGATAACAAGTTGTGCTGAATGTTAGTAATAAAAGCAAGAGATACTTGTGGACTCAATGAATGAACAGAACAGCTGATGCTTACGGCACCCGTAAATTAGATCTCTTAACGTGTAACAACGTAGTGACATACTGGAAAGTCACTTTAAGGTGATTTAAACCGATAAAAAATAAAATAAAACAGTTTCATATTAATTTTCTTTTCTGATGCGCTTGTCTGGTCTGTCTGTTTTGGGCTAATGTAGAAACATGGCGGTGCAACATGGTGATGTCCATGGATGAGGACCCGCTCTTTATGTAAATAGAAACAGCTCATTTTAAAGTTAAAAAAATACAAACAAAACACAGCAATTCTTATTTTCAGGTGATTATACACAAAAGAAAACATCCTTATTGTAATAAATTCAATTTCTGCCAATATATCCCCCTAAATCCTACAGACTGGACCTTTAAGAAGGAGTTAGATATATTTTATTAGCAAAATATACTTTTAAGTTTCACAAGTAACAATAACATTATGGACATATTGTTTGATTATTATACTGATGAATTAACACAAAAGCTGCATTTTAATGGTGTGATTGATAAAAGTGGACTTATTTTCAACTTTACTACTACTCTTGGGTAGTTAAATCCAAAGCAATGTATTGCACCTTATAAGTTCAACTATAAAGTCTTATCTGCAAAGTATCTTGTTAACATAACTACAGATAAGTTTACAGATAAATGCAAAGTCAAAGAACAATATTTCCCTCTGAGATGCAGTGGAGAAAAAGTAGAGCGCAAGGAGCTGTGGTGTTTTATGTGTGATTGTTCAAAGCAGAGTCTTGTGCACACTTTGTTCTTCATCACAGTGTTACCAAGCCTGATGTTGAGTGACCTCTTGGCCTCCGCACTTCACCAATGTTCAGTTTTTGCTGAGTTTTCCTCCCACAGTCTGTTACTCTGTGTTCCACAATGCAGTAATGTGTCAAAGGAAAATAAGTGTGTTTGTGTGAAAGACTTGGTAAAGCCTTTGAGGCATTAGATTCCAGGATGCCTCTTAGAGGAGCACGGTATCCTGTCTGAGGAAGTGTGGACTGTTTCCTGCTTCCCTCCCTTCTCTGTCCTCGGTGTCCTCTTTTTACTGTGCCAAGAGTGGGACCCCCATTAAGGCCCCCAAAAGATTGTTTTTAAGCTGGTGCTCCACAGGCATAATGGGATATCACAAAAAAAAAAACAAATATACAAAATATCTGAACCCAAATAAATAAAGGAGACTGGTACCTCTGTCCACTGTGTTTCTTACCAGAGTGTGCAATTAATCCTGAAGTTTGTGTGTAATCTGGCAAGCCCTCTATGTTTTCATGTTCCTGCTGACAAAACCCAGAGATTGACTGCAAAAAAACAGACATTGTGAGTTTAAATAACCCGCTGTTTGTCTACAAAACATTAAATGGCTTTGCAGCGCTTACATTTCACAACTGTTGTCCCCACATAACTGGAGACCTGAGATCCTCTGACCAAAGGCTCCTGTGTATCCCGAAATCCAGGCATTCCTCCTCCTGTACATTTTTCTCAATTTGTTGATGCCTTCAGGAGTCCTGGAGGGCCACGGCCACCTTGATACAATTGCTGGCCCCTTTGCGAAAGTAATGTGAACTTAACGGCTTATTCCCAGTAAACATTTTGTTCCTTACAATCAATACACTCCATTAAATTAAAGCTGCATATTTATCTTTTTCAGGAAAAGGACGACCAGCCCAGAATAATGAATTGCCGAACATGTACTGATACTTAACCCATGAAAACAGGATTTTTGTGGAGCTCAAAATGTTAACTGTGGTGGTATTATTTGCACATCAGATTATTAGTAACATGAACTGTAAAATAGGAAACCAAAGTATATTAGTATCTAATTAATTCACTCTCATTTTCACACAGTTTTCAACAAGCCCGTAGCCTACACTTGGCTTACACATATAGCATGATAGATTTGTGAAATTCAGTAATGGCTTTTTGTTTTTGTGTGCCACCTCAAGATTTTTTAGTGCCCCCATCTGGAGACTATAAACAATCTCTGGTGGCTTCACTGCAGCAGCTTACTTTAAGCCAAAAGCAGGGGAAGACTGAGAGCATGGCTGTGTCCACAGGTTCCAAAAGGTGCCTACTTTAGTAGTAGTAGTTTGCACATTAATCCTGGACTGATTTGTTGGCTGGTGGATTTTTTGACACTTTGCTGTCAGTGGGTCAGGGTGAATGGTGTCTTATCTGATGCTCTTCTGTCCTCCACTGGTGCACCTCAGGGTTGTGTTCTCCCCCCCCCCTGTTATTTGCTCTTTATACAAATTCCTGTCAAAGCCAGTATGAAGGTCATCATATTTTGAGATTGTTTCCTTGCATAATGACCAGCCTGAACTTGGCCCTGTCCTTAGCAACTTTTCTGACTGGTGTAATTTATCTTATCTAGTCCAAGACTAAAGTAATGATTGTGGATTTCAGAAAGAACCCCACAGCTTTTTCACCAGTTGTGATCACTGGTCAGACAGTGGAGTGTGTACATGAGTATAAATACCTGGGCACTGTCATTGGCGATAATCGGTCTTTCGATCAGCACATTGATTCTGTTTGCAACAAAGCACACCAGCATCTGTACTTCTTGCGCAAGCTTTGCCTTTTTAACATTGATTGTACCTTTATGAGGATGTTTTACTCATGTTTTACTGAATCTGTTTTAACTTTTACCTTCATTAGCTGGTTTGGACTTCTTAGTGTTAAGCACAAAAACAGACTTCTGAGTATTGTTAAAATGTGTCGTAAGGTATTGGGTACCACTTTAAATGACTGTTTTAAGCAAGGCCCAAACAATCCTTGCTGAGCCATCTCACCCTCTGGCTGTGGAATTTAAGGTGCTCCCGTCTGGCCGTAGATACAGATTGCCTCGGTGCAGGACAAACAGACTTAAGAACTCTTTTGTTACTGCTGCCATCAACGTCCTCAATGAGTGACTTGTGTTTTGTCTATTATTGTGTCTATTATCTATCATGTCCTATCTGTAGTTCTTGTTTTTTCTGTCTATTGTATTTTAGATGTGATTGCTGCTGGCTGTACCACAATTTGCCCCTTGGGAATAATAAAGCGGACCTTGACCTTGACCTTGACCTACTTGTCCCTCCACAGCTCGCTAATTAACAAGTTAGGCATTATCTTATTTGTGTAATCCCAATGAAAAAACAAAGCGTGCCAGACTATTTCTTTATTCTGTTTCTTGAACGCTTGATAAGAAATCCTTAATCTGTCCTCGACCGCTTATCCAGAGCCGGGTCGCTGGGGCAGCAGGCTGAGCAAAGTCTTCCAGACGTCCATCTCCCCAGCAACACTTTCCAGCTCCTCCTGGGGGATCCCGAGGCGTTCTCAGGCCAGACGAGATGTGTAATCCCTCCAGCGTGTCCTGAGTCTGCCCCGGGGCCCAGGAGGATCCTGATCAGATGCCTGAACCACCTCAACTGACCACTTTTGACACGAAGGAGCAGCGGCTCCACTCCGAGCTCCCTCCAGATCTCCGAGCTCCTCATCCTGTCCTTTTTTTTGTTTTTTTTGACATTTTATTTGACTGCTTGATTATTCCTGGTTTTAGATGCAGCGCTTATGGTCTGCTTTTTATTTATTAATTAGGGTCTGGGCAGCTAAGCTGCCAGGACACTATTGTAATCCTAGGTCTTCTTCTTCTTTCTTCTTTCTTCTTCCGAGGAAATCATACTTCCCATGGGTGAAAACTCACCAAACTTTGCACAAAGGTCCAGTCTCATGCCAGATATCCTCAGCTGTAAACTCAAGCCAATAGTCCTGATGGTGGCGCTACAGCAAGTGTCTAAAGTTCAAAACTTTGAAAATTCATAACAAATCAACCATACGTGCTACAACTTCACAACTTTCATCAAACTGTAGCCCCAATACTGAAGAAACTTTTGTACATTTAAACCTATTAAAAATTATGACGTTCATCACTCTGTTTTTTTTCAAAAACTGTAAAACTTCTTAAACCTATCTCCTCCCACAATTTTTGTTCAATTGACACCAAACTTGCTACAGAGCATCTTCAGACTGTCCTGCAAAAACTATGTTTCTCAGATTTTTGATTTATCAAAAATTGAGCCTACAGTGCATCAAAATGTTTGACTGTAAATGGTACTGTAAATATATACATGCAAATTCTTGCTAAATAAATCTTCAATGTTCATGAAAAAAATGACAAAATTCTAGAGTCATGGTAGATGATGTGTGGCAAATTTCAGAATTTTATCTCAAAAACTGAATTTTTGACAGCATTTTGAATTTTGCTCTCATGTGAACAATTGGAGTCAATGTAAAAATGGCAATTTTAAACATCCGTTTTTCACTTATGGACCAAATCAATCATTGTTACAAACAAATTACCAACATCTCCATGCTGTCTAGATGCAATATGTGTATTTTCAGATTTTTGTTTCGATAACTTGAATTTTTTACAGTGGTTTGAAATCTGCTTTTCCATGCATGGACAGCTGCTAAACCTGCACGTCTGGCTTAGTCAATTTGTGAAGCTACACATGCATTGTCACTGACTAATTAGCTCAGTGAGATAGAAATTGATTCTTAGTCTCAGAGGTTGTGAGTTCAAGCCTCAGCTGATGCAAAAGGCAGATTGTGCTGCTAAATTCCTAAATGTCTTCCAATTCTTCTGCTTGTTGCTCAGAATTGCCTAAAAATGCCTGGACCCGACCCATCGCTGTGCTGTTTTTTATTTAGTGACCAGGCAGGTTCCTGTGATATTAATGCCCTCTTGTATTGTAATTTGTGTGATGTATTGTCAGTCTGTGTTGTAGTGCATGGGTGATCTTTCCCCCTGGGTATCAATGAAGTTATCTGATCCCACATTTCCTTCATAGCCTATATTTTTCCTTCAGATCCTACATTAGTTGTGTTAATGCTGCATGCTCTCTCTCATGTTTCACTTAAGTTGTGTAAACTTCTCTCCCTGTGCCCTCTTTTTTGCATCAATCACAACAATGCAGAGTGGATACCCAAACACTCGCCCCCTCCCAGTCTCTCTCTCAGTGCATGTGCGCTCCGTGCCCATTCTTCTCTCTGTACTGAATTGTGGGACACTGACCTTTGAAATCCCTCTTGTGATCTCAGAGCATAAACACAAACAGTGCCAAGGCAATTCACATTTTTTTTTACTTGGGAAGACATTTGAATAGGAGCTGTTCTCATAATGTAAACACTGTTTTTGAATTCAGTTCTACAGAGAACAACTTCCCCTAAAAATAAAAAGAACTTAGCAGTCTTTATGCTTTGTTTATTACCAGAAAGAAAGGACAAAACCTTTCATTTAAAGTGTGCTACAGATACTGAGTAGATATCATATTAAGACCTAAATATAAAGTAATGTGTCTCACAAACATTTCCTCCTCTTGTTTTTCCCCCACATTCGTTAAAAATCATCTTTTATGTTTCTATCTGTCCCCGAGTGGGCCAGAGTTCAAAGCAATCACCTCATGCTGAATGTGGAAAACAAGAGCAAATAGAAAAATGGAAAAAGTTCTCTGTTTCCAGCTTTTCCAGGGGTGGGCTACAGTTGGAGTGCCCTCCAGGAAGTGCTGCTTAGGAGGAGGGTGGGCGGTTTAGTGGGCAGAGAGTCCCTGTAGAAGTGACCAGGCCAGGAAACATGTGGATGTAGCACATAACATACAACCCCATCGTCTCCCTACACCCTCCTGAATCCATGCCAGCAAAACACAAACCTCCTCATCATCATCAGAGAGCAGGTGAAATGGTGCTACCTGCTCTCTTGGCATGTTTATCTGACTGTTTGAGCTCACCTTTCAGACTTTAACAAACGTTGACATCTTTGGGCAGGTGATAAAACTGGATCCATTTCTTTATTTGTACCTGTAAGAACAGTAAGAAGAGTTCAAGCTACTAAATATGACCACGTCATAGTCTGTTGTTACACAGAGTTACAGTTGTTTCAGTGAAATTTTCCATTTGTGAACTGGGACACAAGCACACCTTAAAGGTCCAGTGTGTCGGATATAGTTGCATCTAGCGGTCAGTGTTAGGAGGGTTACTTTTGAAATGTAATAAATTACAGTTTACTCAATACCCAGTTAAAAATGTAATAAGCATTGTAAGTGTCTGAATTTCTTTTTCAAAGTATTGTTTCTTTTGATGACTTCTCTAAGTGTTTTATACTGGGCAATAAAACTGAAAAATGTCAAGATATATGCTTTACGAGAAGGAGGCATTCCTGCATGGTGAAAAGATGAAAGCAACAGAATGAATGTTATTTTCTACATATGAACTTTTCACTGAAAAGAATATTTTCAGATGTAGCAACAATCTTGATTAGTAACACACGTACTCACTTACAGTACCCAGCGGGGCAGCCCTCCCCCTCTCTACTCCAACACTGACTGACAGCTGACTCCACTCATAGCACTCATAGCACTCATAGCACTGGCAATCTGAACCGGTCAGTGGCGAAAAAAAGCACTTTTAATGCGCAAACTTACACGGGATGTATTTGCCCCCATTACCATTTTAGCTCGTTTCGCGGCTCCGGTTGCATCTGCCTCCGTCAATACTGAACCAATTTTAGAACGAGTTGTACCTATGAATCATACGCACACATACACATGGGGAAATAGGGCCCAGGTTGAAAAATACCAAAGTTGTCCTTTAAGTAGAATCAAGTTTATTTGAAGCTCAAGTAAACCCAAAATGTGATGTCCTCATATGAGGACACAGGTGCTGTGTCTCACATCATGTGCTTCTGTACTTATGCTGCATTCCAGGCAAGTTTCTGAGCCCGTAAGTCACCACTTCAAGTCACGACTCACGACTTCATAGCGTTCCAGGCAAGTCACGCCAAACTCTCAAAGCAACATGGCGGACTGTGCAGGGTTTATGTTTGTTTATGATCACTTCTGTCACCAAAGGTGCCGGTTCCTTGCTCATTTGACTGAAACGGAGGAGGAGAAACGGCGCAAAAGGTCACAGATGCTGCTATACTTTTTATTTTACATTATCTGTGTGTTTGGAAACGTATTTTGTATTGATTTATTCGTGCACTGGAAACCAGCTGTTAGAGCGGCTGCCAATAATGCGTTAACATTAGGGTTATTTTATGTCTATTTCTCACCGTGTATCACCTGCATCAACACCGCATCCATGGGGCTGCCATTGTTGTTTAGAGGAGTAAGGTAATGAGGGCTGTGTGACGTCAGAAAGCGTAACTGGGAGTACATCGATCTGGTACGAGCTCACAGGTGGTAAGTTACGGGTTTGACTGCCGTTCCAGTGCACTTTCACGGGTAGAAGGTTGTAAAAACACGAGTTACAGGTTGCCTGGAACGCAGCATCACACTTAATATTTTGAGTGCATAAGTGCGTTCACACTGAGAAGTATGGAAAAATGCAGTGCACTATGAATACCCACATGGTGCACTCAAAACGGTCAAGATGTTGAGTGTGGAACTATGGACACTTCTCGCCCTCAATGGTCGCCATCTTGGCTACGTAGCGGAAGGGGAGGGACCACTTTTAAAACTGGAAATGGTGGCTGAGGACTGTGCGACCGTGAACGTCACTGCATTGTACAAATACATGTGTTTTTTGCACTAAGCACCACTATAGTGTTGTCGGGTTTAAGCCAGCAGTATGTTTACTGGGTTAATTTAGCAGTCTGTAATGATTTGGTACCGTGAACGATAACACAAATGCTAATGCTAGTTTGCTAACTAGCTAATTCACGCACTACGCCAATGAGTACATAGTGCACATAGTGTACTACATAGAAGTGTACTAGACTCCCGAGCCACAGGTTGCCTACCTCTGCCCTACCTTGAGCCAGTGTTTGATTTGTTCCTTCTGGGCTACTGTAGAAACAACATGGCGGACTCCAAAGACAACCCGTTTCCTACATAGCTCATTCTAAGGTAATGGAAAACGCGACAATTATCAGTATTAGGTGATATAAAACTAATGAAAACATAATTATGAGTCTTATATGCAATTTCTGCCCCAAAAATTCACACACTGGAACTTTGAATCAGCGGTAGTGTAACGGCTAATGTGTAAGCTAGCATTATTACGGCGCTATAAAAGTGAGATTAAGAACTGTGCTGCTCACTTATATTGAACATTAAAAGTAAAACTCTGGTCTCAGTTAAGAGTTTGTCCTTTATATAAGCCAGCAGGAGGTCCAGGAGCCTGTCTGTGTGTAGTTACAGTGAGAGAGACACGCTCCTCCCCCGCAGGCTGCTCAGCTGAAGCGCCTGTCTCTCTCCATCCTCAGCAGCAGCTCCAGCTCCATGGGGACACACCGCCGCACTTTACGCACCGCTCACCACCGTCCACTGTCGGTCTGCTGCTGCTGGTGTTCATGACTTTGTGGAGCCGAAAACTTTCTCTGGAGTGGAATATAACACAGCAGAAGTCAATGGATTAGCACTAGCGTGTAGGACTATTATTACTGCAGTGAAGCTTCTTTAAATTGGATGTTGATGAAGACTCTGTCCATGTCCTCTGTCGGATGATGGCTCAGGCAGCGTCCGTCATTCCACTGCTTGGCATTATTCTGAAAATCAGCTGTGTTGCTGGTAAGAGAATAAATCACTTAAAGTTTTATGTCTTAACTGTTGATTTCAGTTAAATAACTAACTGAAGTTTTTTTTAAGAGCGCAAATAATATATTTTACTAGATTAATATTATGCTTCTGTCAATTTAATGTTGTCCTCAGCTGTGACTGTGAGGACACACATATATGGGCTTGCTGAATACTACCAGATAAATTTGAAATATGAAAACTATGAGAAAGTATTGCTGTGTGTGTGTCAGTTAATTTCTGAAAGTGAAGGAAATGTGATTAACTACTTTACACCAGTCATAATCTTTACATTTGCTTAAGAATAAGGTTTATAACGTCAACTTAGAGGTCATGAAGTTAAGTTACGGCCACCTCTATGATGCCTGCTTGGTCAGGCTAGCGTGCTTTTTCCATACAATACAATATGAGCTTTAGGGCCTCACAGGGAGGTGGTGGGCAGGCTGTATCCTCAGAAACAGGAACCCCACCTAGGCCACACTGTGCTAGGCTATTGAGCCTGACCCGGCCCATCTTCCCCTGCTTCCTGTTTTGACACAGCTCCGCCATTTTCTGCAGCGGAGGAATAATGGCCCTGAGTGGCCCGAGAGCCAGTTACAAAACAGCCCTGCTTTTTTTGTATTGTACTTTCAGTTTCTACTTTGTGCTTCTGACTTGATTTAATTTTCCAAAACATTTTAATGAACATATTGTGCATGTAGTTTAAGACAATAGTGACTTCTGACCCCTTTGTGTAATTGTTAGGCCTGTACAGACTGATGTCATCACTGTTGATGTGTTTGTCTTTGCTGTGATTGACTTGTTGTTTCCTTCAGCCATTGAACTGAGGTTTATGCCTGATCCACCAACGCTGAACATCTATGGCATCCACCGAATGAACAAATCGGACAACCTGGAGCTAATATGCAGGTATATAAACCTCACTGAGTTCAATCCATCGACCAACCCAGACATACATACTGAGAGAATTCTTTGTTTCTTGGCTGGCAGAGGTCGGCAGTACCTGAGGTGGACGACCCCTCCTACAAGCACTCGCTTCTCCACCAGTGACTGCAGTGGGTCAGGACTCTTCTGCACAACACTGCAGATCTACAATGCCACTGTCAATGAAACTGGACAGTACCAGTGCTCCTACAGAGACCTGAAAGTGGAAGATGGCAAGACTTCAGTAGCGGCCTATGTCTTTGTCCACGGTATAACTCATTGTAATTTCATTTTGGAGTGTAGCGGCAGTGATGAGTCATCGCATGATAATGCAGTTGTTTGCTGTGATGTCGTGCCATACAGAACTTTGTTGCAAGTAGGCACTGGGTATGGAGGAAATGTTTCACTCGAAGCCAAACAGTCTGGTCATGGGGGGAACAATTCTTTTCACAGTATCAGTTCCTTAAAGTCGATACATGGAAATGTATTGAGTCTTTGTGACCTTTCGTGTGTTAAAATATGATGTCAGTATTTCCGTGACACTCTGTTATAGCACATGCACGCTAGACAGCTAGTGCTGCCCGCTCCACAAAACTTATCTCCAATGCATTACTAGTCCTCATATATAAGTTTACATAAATAAAGATAAAATATTCAACTTAATGCATTGATTCAGCATCTCAGTGAACTCAGTACGATGCTACAGAAAACGTATCTCCTTTGTAGCGTCTATGTTGTCGCCTCATTACAACTTAAAGCTCATGAACACATTGAAGTTGGAAGAACAACCGTCCGAGGGGCACTTGAATGCACCATTGACCTCGACTTGAATTTAATCGGTCCTCGCTTGTTCACTCTGTGTCTTTGCTGCACTACATTTGGGATTCATGAACACGTAGAGGTTTGACAGGCTGATGTGATACACACTGGACACTAGAAAAAGTCATTCAGAAAGATTATTATGTTTATTTTTGCCTTTCACTAAGACAGTCCAAAAATATCCTTTTATATAACAGTGTGGTTCACAAACCCAATGTCAGCTGTCTAGCAAATCTGATTTGGTAAAATTGTTGTTAAAGGGTTGGATTGTCATAAGTTATATTACTGCAAATCGTATCACTGTCAACATTTAAACCCACAGTACTGTAAAAAGTTAAACCTTTACACTGTATAAAAGTAACCACAGTGTGGTTAGAAATGTTTTCTTACAGTAATCAGGATCATTCAAAGTGAATTATAGGGAAAGTAAACCTCATGTTCGTTGGGGCGACTAAAGGACTCCTGCTGTTTCAGCCCTAGTCACAAAGGATACACTACTACTATGGAGTTTTAATGTAGCCAGTCTTGCCTCACCCCTATCAGTGTTGTGTTGATTTCACTTAAACGTTCTCCCTAACCTAACCTCAACACATTTCTGATGTCTGTGTATTTGATTTCAGATTACAAGGTGCCATTTGTGCCGTCTGAGAAAGAATACGAAGTGGTGTTCATCCGTGAAGGAGAGCGGGTGGTGATACCGTGCCGAGGCTCGGTGGAAGATCTCAACGTTACACTCCACACTGTGAGGAAGAGTTGCTTCTATTCTTTTCACGTTCTTTAGTGAAATCTTGAGCTGGAGCAGCTTCTGTAGGATGAAAGGCAAAGCAGTAGTAGACCTGTAATATCACATCTTATTTTGAAGATTGGTCAAAATCAAAGCAAAAGAGGCAGAAATATTATGATTTTTATGTCCGTATAATGGGTCAAGCTCCAAAAACAAAGGACTCTATTTTTTCCTAAAATGCAACTAACAGCATCATTAATGTTTGACCCTCAACACCTGGTTGATGTCTATGTTTTTCAAACTTCGTGCCAAAGTTTGTGACACAGGCTTTCTGTTTCTCTATTCCCAAGCCTGAGCCAAAACAATGATGACATCATAGGGTTGTTTTTCAGATTTTAGGAAGTTCCCCTACAGTCACTGATTATAAAGCACAAGTTTTCAAGTTAGACCTGTACTCCTTATGACAAGTAACCTCCCAACCACCAGAAAAATTTTAGAATTGTACCTTTCTGCACACCTCTAATACGTTACTTTTGTATGTTTCATATGTAGCAGATATGTATGTTTACATTTCTCTACATTTCAGTTTTCAATTTTATGTTGCAACAACAAAGGTGTGATTATGTTTAGGCCCAAAAAACACTTAGTTAGGGTTTCAAATATGCAGTTTTGTTGCCACAGACATGGCTGGAAATGTCCTGATGAGAAACTTAGCTTATATACACGTGATCTAAACTATGCTGTTTTAGAAATGTTGATATGAGACGTAGGAAATCATACGCATGTAACATATCTGTGGTTTGCAGAAACCTACAATGGCAACATTTTATTCTGGCAACTGGGGGAAACTGATCTTGATGTGTAAAACCAGTTTAGTGCGCCTTTAACCCAGTGGAACTGAGATCAAATGACTTTCAATTATATGTACTTTTTAGGCAAACATGAAAAATACATTCTCAGCAGTTCCCTGATGCTGATAATTTCATATCACTTTACTGAGTTTTTTTTTTTTTTTTACTTCAAGTCAACACAGTAATGTTATCTTGTTTACACAGCCAGATAAGGGGGCTCATGTGTACAAAGTGCTGGTGTTTATGTTTTTTTTTTTTTTTTTTAATTCTATGTTCAAAATCAGTAAATTTCTATGTCTGTCAGAAGTATCCAAATAAGGAGCTTCATCCAGATGGGAAAGACTCTCTGTGGGACGCCAGGACGGGTTTCACTGTTCCCAGTCATCTCATAAGCTACGCCGGCGTCGTGTCCTGCCAGACCCGGATTGGAAATGAGACGTTTAAGTCCCCTCTCTACATTGTTGCTGTTGTTGGTAAGATGGCAAAAAGAAATCACATTAAGAGTAATAGAAGTTAAATATGTAGGAGAAATATATGTGTGTGTGATTGGAAAGATTCTGTCTAAATGCAGGACTTTGATTGCGTGTGTGTGCATGAGAGAGAAGGACTGATAGTAGAGTAAAGGAGGGATTTGGTGGGGTAACTGAGCAAGCGAGGGAGAGCGGAGTCTGAAGTCTCAGGAGAACAATAGGCTGTCGACTGACTGCCGTGTCTTCCCTCCCTTTTCCGCAGGATACAAGATCCATGAACTCACCCTGACCCCCGTGCAAGTGAAGCTGTCTGTGGGGGAGCGGCTGGTTCTGTGCTGCACCGCCATAACCGAGCTCAACGTGGGCATCGAATTCAACTGGACGCACTCCGGTCAGGCCCTGGTCAGTGCTCAAGGCTTTTCTGCTCTTCCTCTCTGATGGTCAATGCCCTTCTGAATTTCTGAAGACAGACAGAGAAACCAGAAGCGGCGTATCGTATTTCCTGTTGTCATTCCAAATACTCCTTACTTCCTTAAGGAATCCTTTAGCTTTTCTCTGCATCAGATCAAATTACAAAGGTGACCAGATGTGTTTTAGATGTTCTGCCTGCTCACACAAGAATAAATAAGCTTTGTAGACTAAAGCCCACATTTGGTCTTTTCTCTCACAGTTATTCTTTACTGTCCATGTGTTCTAAACTCTCTGTTTTAAAGACAAATGATCTCTCTCATGTCAGACCTCGGTGAACGCCCAACCCCACAAGAAGAAGCTATGGAATTCTCTGGAGCTGTCCAACACACTCACAGTGGAGAACGTGACGGTCAATCACACGGGAGAATACAGATGCACTGCATCCAGCGGGCAGATGGAGAAAAGTGCCTCAGCGTCTCTTAAAGTGTATGGTAGGTGTCCTGAACACATAATACAGACAGCTGTGTTGGTACTCAGAGTAAAGTTATGATGGCTAAAAACATCCCTATGACATGCTGACAAATTATTTCATCTCATCCACGAGTACTACGACATGTTTTTCCCTCTTAAAGACAGCTGAGGATTGCAATGTGTACATTTTTTGTGTAGCTGCAGCAAAAGAAGTTAACTCCACTCATTTTATAGCATTACCGTAACATCAGACGGAAACATTCAGCATGTTTGTGCATCACTTTGTACATTTTTTTCCTGTAATTCAGCCTGACATATGTTTTTGTATCTGGACATTGTATTTAAAGATCTTTTTAACTGCTAGGAAGATAAATTTGATATGCTGTAATAAAACTGTATGCTGTTTTTCCATTACTGTAAATACAGATACCTCTCATTCATGTCGAATGTTTTTTCCCCCAGTAGTTTTTTTCCTACTAATAAAATAAAAAATAGAGCCAAATTAACCACTAAATAATATTGTCAGTTAAAAAAAATCAGTGAATTGTAAAAGCTTTATGATTTTCTTTCAACCTCCAATTGATTTTATTTTTTGTTTCTTTTACCACAACCCACTTGATTAAATCATTAAAACTCAAATTAAATAATTTTACTCTCCTGTTTAATGTTCACTAGCTGGTTCTATTTTCAACTATTTTTCCCCCTTTTTTTGTCCGAGTTTAATCAATTATTTATCTATTTCCTTTCCCCCCCAAAAAAACAGCATCTTGATGCTCATATGAGAATGAGCTTGGTGTTTCCAGAGCAGTGATTAGTCCAGTGATTGCATACCTGTAACAGCAGAGCAAATGCTTCATATTTTGTTTTACACTGCATAGTAATTATTTAATAATCAGCATCATTTTTATTGATGTATTCAGTTATATTTTTAATAGTGTGATAATTTTCCTCTACGCCACCTATAAGCCACTTATAAATAAAATATCTCCACCTTTCCTTTCTTAAAAAAAAAGTGTTAATTGAGCTAAGTTAATAATAGCTAATTGAGCTATGGATTCAAGATTCAAAATTCAAGATTCAATACTTTATAGCCATGTTGACATGTTGATAGGAATTTGTTTCAGTGGAGCTTCACGCACTGACAAAGAAGCACTCACTCAATATGTTACATAATAAAATAAATACATAAAAATAAGATAAAATCCAGACCATAAAAGGGAATAAATACTAAAATAATAAAATAATACTAAGGCAACTGCAGAGGGATTAGCAGCATCAAATACAGTATGAAGTGCACAATAAAAATGAGTAAAAAAAAAAATATATATATATATAACCTTAAGAAACAGAAATTTAATGTGAACTTGGTTGAACAGTTTTTATTCTTTTCTAGTAACAATCACACAGTTGTTCAAAGGTATGAGCCAGATTAAGATTAGTTTCCTTTTATGTGTGGTCACCAAAGAAAATTAATATCAAACAAAGCATTGAATCTTGAACTATTCTGTGATTTTTCTTGTGTTTCCAGAAAAGCCTTTTATTGATATCAAAGAGCCATGGACAAAGGTTTGGGAAGTAAATGTGGGAGATCAAGCAACTATCCCTGTCAAGTACTCAGCCTACCCGGATCCCAGCTTGAAATGGTGTGTTCACAGTGGCAGAATAAGAAGTACCAGCAGCAGTTTCTCATACAGTCACTGAGCTAAATGTGTACTGTATAGCTTTGGTAGCATGTTAACTTTACATTGTGACCTTCTTACGTTCACGTCAAACCAAATACTTTATAATAATGTTAAAACATTCCTCTCCTCTGTCTGCCCAGGTTCAAAAATGGCCAACCACTGAATGAATACAGAATAAAACAGAGAAGCGATGCCCTCATCATCCGGGTAGTCACTGAAGCGGATGCAGGGAATTACACGATGGTCCTGACCAATAAGATTACTAAAGAGGAGCAGAAACACTCTCTCCAGCTGCTGGTCAACGGCATGTCTTCTCTTTTTATGACCTTTTTTAAATTTCTTCTTAAAGGATAACTTTGGTATTGTTCAACCTCAATCCCATTTCCCCAGGGATAGACATTTTTGGCGATAGCAATTTTAGGGTTGTTTCTGGCTAATGAAAAATAATCTTACTCCTCAACAAAGAAGTCTCTATAGGGATCCTTTCTATAAGTTGTCAGACACTTATAATAACACCCTGAGCCTGTCAGTGATAAAAACAAGCACTTTAAGTAGATGTCAAGTGACGTGCACAAATGCCTCGAGTGGTTACATTGCAGCCTGTTTCGTGGCTGCCAGCTGCAGCGCTCTCACACAATACTGGAACTTATTTCAAAAACTGTTCACATCAGTAACTTAGACACAAAAATATGAGACATAGGGTCAAGGTTGAAAAATATCAAAGTTGCCCTTTAAGCTGCCTGAAACTGTTGGTCAGGAGACACTGATGATAACTCTTGGTGTCTTCCTCTACAGTGCCTCCTCATATCATTGAGAAGGAGGTGGCGGTGGACACTGATGTGTACCCGTACGGCAGCAGCCCCACCTTGAGGTGCACCGCCCGTGGATTCCCCACACCTGCACACGTCCAGTGGCAGTGGATGTCTAAAGAGGATTGTCCAGAGGCCTTCCTGTAAGTGTGTATGTGTGTGTGTGATTGAGAGACACGGAGAGAAAAGGAGAGAGAGAAGAGGGGGGGATTTCCTTTTGTGTGTGCATGTAGTGTTCACATGCCTCTCAGTCAGTCATTGTCAACAGGTTGTTGATTTAGACCGCTTGCGTGATGTTGACGAAAACAAGAGAAGAGACAATGAGAGCACGCTCTGACCTGATGCAGATCAGCGGATGTGATTCATGCTCTTCACAATGTCTGTTTTGTAGAAACACATCAAACATTCAGACTCAGAATGTGTTCACTCTGTGATTTTTTTGCTACAAGCTGTATACCTCTCTTCACCAGCCATCTAAGGTGGCAGCTCTGTCTAATGTTTTGGCTGTTACACAGCAGCCTGCTCAGGTATGCCGTGGTCTGACCAGTGTTGATATAGAAAAGAGGAGGCGCCTGTGAGTGGAGGCTTTGTCCAGAGAAGACCATCAGCAGGTTCCTTATCTCCTGCCTCCACATCAGAGCACTTCCTCAGTACTGCACTATGTTTCCTGTTGTTCCCGTCGAGCTCTCTGCCAAAAAAGAGCTTCTTCCTGCTGAAACTGCGTCTCCTCTTGCATACTTTCTTTCCCTGGTTATCATGTACCCAATGTCACAACTGAAGAACACACCGATTTCCTGTGTTTCTTTATTTGGATTGACATTATGTCCGCACCTCACCTAAAAATATATTACATAACAAAAACAGAGAAGGAAGAAGACATTTTTTTGCAAATGGAAACAGAAAGAAACATAAAAAAATCAAGGACATGACCCTAATATAGAGTATTAATGTGTTTTGTGTGAAAGAGAAGAAATGCAGAAATGAAACACTTCAGCTACATTTACAGGAACATTTATTTAAAGTGTCATAGCCAGATGTGTTAGTGTCACCTGGTTTCTGTTTGTTTTCGTCCAACAGGTCAGGCCCAATAAAGTCTGAAGTACAGCTGGCCAAGTGTACAGGTTGGAGAGATATCGGCAATACCACTGGTCATCACCCTGTAGGACGAATCATGTCTGATGCTGAGCATGCCCATAAGGTAAATAATCCCATTTGATAACACCTCATTCTCCCTGCTGTCCATCACTATGGGAATTCTATCAGTTAAAGGTCCAGTGTGTAGGAAGATTTAGTGCCGTCAAGCGGTGAGGATTGCAGATTGCAACCAGCTGAAACTTCTCCAGGTTAGAAATCCTTGAGTGTTCATTATTCAGGAGGTTTTTACCAGGCGCTGAATCATCCACAGAGGTCTCTATCTCTCCAAAACAAACGACCAGGTGATTTAATCTTCTTAAAACACAGAATAAAGCAGTTTCACGTTACCACGTTTCTTCGATGCTGTTTGGTATGTTAGAGACGGGTCACTAGCCTGGCACCTGATCCAAATGTTCAGGAGGTTTTTACTGGAGCTAAATTATCTACAGAGGTCTCTTACTCTCCAAAACAAACGGAACCTGGTGATGCAAACCAGTAAAAACACTAAATAAAGCAGTTTCATGTTAAAAAAAAATCAGTGTTTTTCCGACACTCTCCTCACAGAGGGGCTGCTGACTACTGACACAAAACATGAAAGGCTCCATCTAGAGCCAGCATTAGTTTGTCCGTGCTGGGCTGCTATAGAAACACAGCGGTGCAACATGGTGGCCTCCGTAAGCGAGGACCTGCTCACTAGTATGTAGATATAAACATGACGATTCTTAATTCTTAATAGGTGATTGTACAGTAAAGACCTTTAACTATGTGAATGTAGCATTTTGACTTTGTGCAATTATTAACAAAGTAAATGAATTTTCCTAGAAAATTGCGAGCTCTTTGAAGATTCAGAAAGCTGAGGCCCATGCCCTTTACAGATGCATGGCTGCCAACAAAGTCGGAGAGGATTCACGCATCATCTTTTTCCACGTCACGCGTGAGCACCTTTTCCTTTTCACTGTCTCGTGGGCTCTTTCTGTCATTTTCATTATTTATCACACTGTTCTCATTCTCCCTGGCGTGTCCATCTGCAGGTGGCCTTGAGGTGAGCGTGTCTCCATCCAGTGAGCCCGTAGAGGAGGACCATGTGGTTCTGCGCTGTAAGGCGGACAAGCTGATTTACAGCAACCTCGCCTGGTTCCGTGTGAACAACATCACAGAGACAGAGCAGATAGCGCCGATACAGCCCTGTCGCCAGTGGTGGAATGTAACGAAGTACACAGACTCAAGCTCTGTACTGAAACACAATTTTGAGGTACTTTTACCTTACTTAAGTATTTCCATTTTATGCTACTTTATACTTCTACTCTGCTCAGAGGGAATAACAGTACTTTATTTCAACAAATAAATCACGAGGTATTATTATAGATTAAACCACCCAGCAGTAGATAATGTAATTAAAATCAGCTTCACTTTTACCAGCTGTACCAGTAAAGTAATGAACATGTCAATGCATCAATAATTATTCCACAATCCATGATTACAATATGTATTATTCTGCATCCGTACTTTTACTTTTTGTTTACTTTCATGCCAGTACTTTTGTACTTGTATATTTCTTATTTTTAAGATTTTGAATACAGGACTTTTACATGTAACAGTGTTAGTTTGAGAGTTTTTTTTCCATGGTGGTACAGCTTCTTTTACTCAACTAAAATATCTGAATACTTCTTCCACCACTGCCTGTCGCTCCCTTGCACTGCAGCAGAACCCTCAGTCGCATGTAGTGCTGTCCAGCCTGCAGGGCACCAACGTGACCCTGGAGCTGTCTCTGCATAATGCGTCCCGTCAGGATGAGGGTCTGTATGCCTGTCAGGTGGAAAACATCAAGACTCGGGAGAAAACCTGCCTGCTACGCCGTCTTTCTCTCAAAGGTAAAAAAAAAAAATTCAATTGCCTTTATATGGTTGAAAATACTGTGCCATTCAGGACCTACAAGTCGATCATTCCCTATGGAAAACCGTAACTTTAAGTGGCATAAATCTCACAAGTTTGTGCATTGCAAAAAAGGTTTAAAAGGTAATTTATTGTCAGAATTTTAATCTTGCAACTAGTGCTTAATGCCTGTAGAGTAAGAATATTTTACTAGTTTCAGTGCACTCACACTATTTTCAGTATCTGTTAAGACAGAATATGTGGGGGGCATCTGACTGAGGAACATTCTTTAAGCATGATCATTTCATCTTGCCTCACAACTTTAACTATTCCATTCAGATGTTTTAAAAGAGAATATGTTGAACAAAGTAAACAAAACTGACATTTATACTTTTTTACTGTTTCTGAAATGCATGTACTTTGATTCTGATTTTAGGTCTCGAGGCTGCAAGAATCCTTAATAATTTAACCGATCAAAAAGTTAACGTGAGTGCAACAATCAGTCTCCTGTGTGATGCCGCCGGGACGCCAAACCCAACGGTGGTGTGGACCAAAAACAACCACACTGTGGTGGAGGGCTCAGGTGAGACAGTGCATGGCTTTTCAGCGAACACTGACTCTCTTCATGAGGTGCCACAGCGGTTTAAAAGAAACAGTATGAATTGCTTTCAGGTGTGATTCTGAGTCAGCACAACCACATTCTGACAATCCAGCGGGTGAAGAAGGAGGACAGCGGTCTGTACATCTGCACTGCATGCAACAGCCGTGGCTGTGACACCTCACAGGCCTATTTGACAACTGAAGGTCAGTCCCTCCCTGAATCATACCTGAATATGACACAATGTGCACAATGATGAAGTATTTCCTGTTTGCTGAGAGCAGAGATGACTCTGGGTACACACATATAAAAAGGCCTCACACCCATTTCGACATAGGAGTGTACATGTCTCCTTGTAGTCGTTCTGTCTTGTAGTTTTTTTTTGTGTGTGTGTCACTTTGTCGTCATTTTGCATCTCTTTGTTGCTGTTTAGCGTCTCTTTGTAGTTATTCTGAATATCTTTTTGGTCATTTTGTGTTTCTTTGTGGTTGTTTGCTTGTCTTCGTGCTTCTTTTGTGTCTCTTTGTAATTGTCCTGTGTCTTTTTGCATCTCTTTGTAGCTGTTTAGTGTGTCTTTGTCGTCATTCTTTGTATCCTTGTAGTTGTTTTGCATGTCTTTGTTGTCTTTTTATGTCTCTTTGTGGTTGTGTTTTTTCGTCTTTGTACTTCGTTTGTATCTCTTATAGTTGTCTCGTGTCTTTTTGCATCTCTTTGGTGTCATTTTGCTTCTCTTTGTACTTCTTTTGGCTCTCTGCAGTTCTGTGTTTTTTTGCATCTATAGTTGTTGAGTATGTCTTTGTTGTTGTTTTGTGTCTCTTTGTAGTCATTCTGTGTATCTTTGTAGTTGTTTTGCATGTTTTTGTAGTCTTTTTACATCTCTTAGTGGTTGTTTGCTTCTTTGTACTTCTTTTGTGTCTCTTTTTAAGTGTCCTGTGTCTTTTTGCATCTCTTTGTAGCTATTTAGTGTGTCTTTGTAGTCCTTCTTTGTATCCTTGTAGTTGTTTTGCATGTCTTTGTTGTCATTGTATGTCTCTTTGTAGTTGTTTTTTTCCTCTTTGTACTTCATTTGTGTCTCTTAAAGTTGTCCTGTGTCATTTTGTTTTTCTTTGTACTTCTTTTGGCTCTCTGCAGTTCTGTGTTTTTTGTGTCTGTAGTTGTTGAGTGTGTCTTTGTTGTTGTTTTGTGTCTCTTTGTAGTTATTCTGTGTATCTTTGTAGTCGTTTTGCATGTTTTTGTAGTCTTTTACATCTCTTTGTGGTTGTTATGCTTGTCTTTGTACTTCTTTTGTATCTCTTTGTTGTAGTTCTGTCTTTTTACATCTCTTTGCAGTTGTTTAGTGTCTCTTTGTAGTTGTTTAGTGTTTTTTCATTGTCATTCTGTGTATCCTTGTAGTCATTTTGCATCTCTTTGTAGTCTTTTGTGTCACTTTGCAGTTGCTTTTTCCTCCTGTTTGTACTTCTTTTGGATCTTTTTGTATTTGTTTAGTGTCTCTTTGTTGTCATCCTGTGTCTCTTTGCTGTCGTGTTGTCTCTCTTTGTACTTCTTTTGTCTAACTTTGCAATTGTCGTTTGTTTTTTGTCTCTTTAGTTGCTCTGTCTTGTAGGTTTGTGTGTGTGTCTTTGTTGTCATTTTGTGTCTCTTTGTAGTCTCTTTGTGTCTCTCTGTGCTTTTTTTGCATCTCTTTGTAGATGTTCTGTTTCTTCTCATAGTCAGTTCGTTTTGTAGCTGTTTGTGTCTATTTTATGTAGTCCTGTGCCTCTCTGTACTTGTTTTGCATGTCTTTAAGTTGTTTTGTGTCCTCTATAGTCATTTTGTGTCTCTATAAGCATCTGTTTGTAGCCATTTACTAATTTTACAGTACATTTACTGTCTAACAAGAAATGCACAGGGGCCCCTGGGCCTGTGCCCGGTTGACCTGTTCAGTAATCCCGCCATGGCTGCTATTGAAGAATATATTGCTCACAGTTCATGCAGACTTTAGCCTTAACCTCTTGACAATATCCTCAGTACTCACAAAGATTGTGTATTTATATCTGGCCTCAAGGCTTCATCAGCTCACATCACACATACGACATTTTTTGATATCAAAGATGTAGAGTAAGAATAACTCTGCTTCCGCATGACAGGAAGTTGCCCCAGTTAGCGCACATCCTCCTGGGAGTTTCTAAATCCAAAACAATGAGGAGACTACAGGACAAAGGGAGAGGCCAGCCCCTCCACAGCTCCAGCCTCTGCTCTCCTGTCCACCCTTTTCTGTCGTGTACACAGAGACACAGTGACAAACAAACAAATGCGCTGACTAGAACCAGGGGCCTACGTGACCTGGACCCCGCCAGCAGAATGTAGACCCAGTTACAGTAGCTCCCAGCTCAGGGGCTTAGAGGAAGAAACCGCTAACAAGAAAATCTCTGCATGTGAGGGAGTTTAACAGAGCAACAGAGAGGGAGAGTAGTTTTAAGAGAGACTTTCCAAGGTTTTTTTAGGGTGGGGAGGGTGGCTGAGTCTTATTTATGCCTGACATTTATGAGATCAGTCATGTGACTATCCTTCAAATCAGTTAAATGATGCCTGAGTCACATGTTTATTTGACGTTTCCTCAAAATTAAAGCTATCTTTGTAATGTAACTATTAATAATTTAGACTACCTTCCGTTCAGCAAAAAGAAAAAATGTCAAACCCTCTACTTTTCTGATCCCCTCTTTCCCCCTAATAATTTCTGTTCAGTCCCTCGGCTGAATTACAGCAGAGCGAGATGGTTCATTACAGCATGTAGTTACACACTGTGACTCTGATAGGCCCTTTCCAAGTTGTCTTTGGCAGTCATTGTTCGTGCTGACTGCTGACCATTTGTTATGACTAGATAAAATATCAGTTTGCTTACAGTCCAGATTCCAACAGTCTCCTTCCTCCAACACAAACACAGACACACACATACACATGTGTACATGCCAAAGACAATGACAAACCTGTCTGAGCCTTATGCAACGCTGCCAAGGCACGCCACTGAAATTATAATCAACATTCCACTGCGACTGTCCCACGAGTCCCCCCGAAGAGCCCCGGCCCCAAATGTGTCAAATTAATTGTGGGATTTATTCTTTGACATGTTTTATTATAAGATTGTTTGTGAACACTCCTGACACTCATATTATTGTGTTTATTTTAGGTGCAGAGGAAAAGACAAATGTGGAACTGATTGTCCCCATTGGGTCAGTGGTGATCGCCATGTTTTTCTGGTTACTGATCGTCTTTGTCATCCGTGGCAGAAAGCGAGTAAGAACTTCCTCATCCTCATCCTCATCCTCATCCTCCCTTTGCCATACTTTTCCTTCCTTGGATTTTCCCTCCAGTTACGCACAGAGGAGCCAATACTGAATTGAAAATTTAAAAAAACTGCTAAAACACACACACACATGCACACACGCTGCGGGGGTGTATGACTGATTAGAAGTGACTGGTCTGGCTCTCAGTGGCCGCTCTCCTTTGTATCTGGGAACAACAGGGCCACTCTCTGCTTTCATAAGTCACGTAGACCAGCCGCACTGATTGGGCCCCTTTTTACCATCACTGGAAAAGTTTTACAGTTTTATCGTAGTCAACAGGAAGAATGAGACATTAATCAACGGAGGCTCATTATTCACACATGATCGCTCTCTCTCTCTCTCTCTGTCGCACTGTTCCAGCCAAGCGGTGGGGATCTGAAGACGGGCTACCTGTCCATGATCCTGGACTCAGAGGACATGCCCATGGACGAGCAGTGTGAAAGGCTCACGTATGATGCCAACAAATGGGAGTTTCCTAGGGACAGGCTGAAGCTAGGTGAGAATACTGCAGGCAGCAAGGCGGCTCAGTGAGCAGACAATTCTTCAAGTTGTGGCAAACATCTGCACTGCTGTAGTGTCCTTGAGCAAAAAACGGAGTCCCTACAAGTCCCGACTCAGACAGCTTCCCTAGAAAAGCTGATGAAATTGCAAAACAGTTACTTTTTTTTCATTTCTAATGAGATTTTTTTCCACAGTTCATGCTAATGGCAGTGTCGGTATGTCAGTCCACTACTTTAGTCTAAAATATCCCAACAACCTTCAACAACACACTTAACTAAGATGGTAAACATGGTAAACATTACCTGCAAATCATGCCTCATAGACCCATTAGCTTGGACTTAAGCTACGTTCATGTGCTTCTTGGATGGTCCCATTTCTTTGGGAAGTTGTTCTCATGACTTTGGTGTGTTTAAGTCAAGAAGATGCTACAAAGATGATTAGGGATGCACCGAATATTCGGTAACCGAATATATTCAGCCGAATATTGCAAAAAAACACACATTCGGTATTCGGTGGAATAAGTTAAAAGCAAGGCCGAATAATAGTGGCGTGTTTTGATAACGCAATCAAACAGCGTGCGACGGGCTGAGTAAAATGTCGGCAGTGTGGCACTCGCATTTGCGACTAAAAATAGTTTTGAGTGAGCAAAATAGGCTTAAATCATTCAGCACGCTGTGTGAGCAGCCTACAGATTTCAACCAGCAGCAGAAACGAAAGGTGAATCCCACCGGTTATGGGTTGAACGGGGGTCACAGACACAGACAGTAACGTTAATGTATTCCTGTCAAATACGGCGGCCATCAGCTTACCGGCGACGGGAAGTCGGCTCCAATAATATCCTCTTCTTGGCATGTGGACTACCCAGAAGTACCTGAACAGCTGAGCCAGCCGAACACAGACCGTACATGATGTGTCAGAGGAGAAACAAGCTGTTCACGGCCCACAAACCTCACCGCACTTTAGGGACTGTTTGCGGGCTGGTTGATTTTTATTTTATTTATTTATTTTATTTTGATCCCCGCTATGTTAATCACTTATTGATGCTGTTTTTGAAGTATGAATAAGTCAATAAGTAATTTATTCCATTGAAATATCATTGATGTATTATAGAAAAGTCATTTATTTTTTTATAAATGACAAAAGGCACATCTGCCTCATTTTCGCTGTGGTATCGTGATACTACTCAGAACCATGATATTTTCACTGGTATCGTACAGTCGGATCCAATTTTGGTACCGTGACAACACTAATCTGGAGGGGGTTCATCTGCAAAAACTAATGAAAAACTAAACAACAATATTCGGTATTCGGTACTTGGTATTTGGCCAAGCGTTTAATATTATTCGGCTTCGGCTTTGGCCACAAATTTTCATTTCGGTGCATCGCTAAAGACGATGATGTGTTGTATGTTACTGCTCAGAGTATTTTTAACAACATGTTGATAACAGCTTAAAGCTTTATACTATTGATTTTGTCCCAGACTTGTTGCTGCATTAATACATTCCCTAAAACCACAAAGATACTGCTTTATCTGACTTGTTGTCAGGGTCAATAACTTTAACCTTTTATAACTTTTCTAACAAAAAAGTAGTTGTTCTGACCTAAGGGAGTGTTCACATGTGGACAACTTATTTTTATGATTATTCCAACACCACATAAATGCAGGGTGAATCTTGTTAAATCAAGACAAAAGATGAGAAAAAAGTCACACATATTAAGTAATAGGATTAGTCCAGTGATTTCCAACTACGTGATCATGTAATCCATGGGCTGCTTCTGCAGTTAAGTACCGGGGGACGTGTAGAAAGATTGTGGAGGAGCTCAGCTAATTTAAAAGAAATATAGAAATTACAACTTACGAGGCTTTATATTAGATACGACCCACTAACAAGAGACAGTTGTAACACCACCAAATGCTTGGAAGTGTGCAAAAAAAAAAAAAAGTAGGAAAAGTGATTGTGTGAATATTAACTTGACCAAACAGTCAATTAATAAGAGGCAAAGCTACAATTCCAGGATCACTATGTTCCGTATGAAAACGAGTCTACGACCATGTCAGCAGCTATGAAGCTGAACTCAGGAACAGCAGTGCTTTGAGCTAAATGCTAATGTCAGCATGCTAACATGCTCACTGTGATGATGCTAACATGCTGATGTTTATCAGGTGGTTACCATGCTTAACATCTTAATTTAGCTTGTTAGCAGGCATTTGCAAAAAAGTAGTCAACACAAAGTACAGCTGAGTGTCACTACGTTAGATAAAGAGTAGTCTCGCTCACCAGACCTTTCTCAAGAAAAGAAAGGTCTGGCTGGGCCGACTCTCACTTTAAGATTGGAGAAAAAAACGCCCCGGCTGTAGAGTTGCCACCCGTCCCGTTTTTCCCAGAATTGTTCTCTTTTTTCATCAGCTGTCCTGGGAAAAAAAAAAATCTCTCCCGGGACACAATTTGTCCCGTTTTTTGGGGAAAATGCAGCAGCAGCAGGCCAAGGCATCCATCCAGAACGACGCATAGTGCGTCCAAATTCACACTTGTTCTTCTCTATGGTTTTTCTCCGCGACCGTGCGTCATAGCAAGAAGCCACGAATATCACGTGAAACAGCAGAATTGTAGCTTTCCGAATGTTTTTACAGCGAAAAAAATGATAAAGTTACACTAAAATGATGTATAACAGAGCTTTCATACAGCTCTGCACACACATTACTCTTGGATGGATTACTCGCGAATGCAGCATCGCACAGAAATGCCACGCATATCACATGAAAGTGCACGAGCAGAGCTTTCCAGTGATACCACACATCATTGTGCTGTCATCCCATCACGCTATAAATCCAGATTAATTGTCTACCATTTCTTTACAATCCATTATACAGATCTTGTTATCAGTCACTTCATATAGTGAGGAATATCGTATCTTACCACGTCTTAGGCTTGCCTGTGTTTCTCCCTGTCTATCCACATTTGTAGTCCGGCTTTCAAGATGCAAATATCTCCATATTGTCCAGTTGACACTCCATCAAACTTTGTATGACAAGACAAGTGCACTTCACCTTTGCGCACCCAGACAACTGTAGCCTAACTATGCATGCTGACAGGGCCGTAGTCACCATATACATTGAGGGGGATACGTGCCCCCCTAATGCCCAGTTTTTTTTTTAATGCAATCAAAGTGGCAAATATTATCTTGGAGGACATCACTGCACTTGGTTGACTATTTTTCTATGATCTTAGATGTAAATATTGCATGTTTCTTTCAGATAAAACACATTTTGACTTGTGAATGAGTCGATGGAATTTCTTGTAATAATGATAAAATGCTGGCAATCATGTCCGCCTGGCACAAACCACCTGTTTTGGACAGCTGTGAAGTGACAGAATGTCCCACCATCATGGTTCTTATATTGCCAGATTCCAGAGAGTCTCCCCTCTTCATATATGGCAGAATATGTCTTTTTCCAACTTGCTATGGTGAGATACATGTCAAAATGTAAGAATTTAGTAACACAGATTTGTTTTTTTCATTGATATAAAAATTAATATAAAATACAGGCACATAGAAGGACATGAAATGATGGCAAATCTGGTCTCCTATGTCCGAATTTCATGCTCATCTTGGTAATAATGGCCGAGCCCTCCGCCTCAAACATTTGGTCGAGTGTCCCTTTTTTTCACAAATCCAAGGTGGCAACCCTACCCGGCTGCTTGTATTTCTTTCAACCAATCACAGTCGTTCTGGGCGGTGCCACAGCAACGGTGCGCTTGCATAAATATTGCCGGGGGGAAACAGGTTTTGGTGTAACACGGCCACAAAAATATCGCCTACAGGACGCGAACCATGGCAGAAAAATGGCTACATCCCCACAAGATCAAACACCGCAAAAGTTAGTAAAGGACGTGTTGAAAACTGCTACACAACCGGAGGTGGTAGGGCGGGACTTCAGTGGGTGGCTCGTTCCACCCAGTGAGAGGCTGATCTATGCAGTGAACTTCCACCCACTCAGACTAGATAAAGAGTCATAGGAACACCAAAAATATTACAGTCCATCCTGATGTGACATGAATGTGTGCAATATTTAATGGCAATCTAGTTGCTGAGGCATCTCAGCCTGGACCAAAGTGGTGGACTGATGGACAGACAGACAGACCAACATTACCATCACTAGAGCTGTGTTGTTGGATGGCTAAAAATGATCCACTTTTATATAGTCAATATGTTTGCCCAACTTACACCTTTTCATTAATTCAACTGAACACATCTGACAGGTGGTGCCAGTGAAGATGTACTACATCTGAGAAAACAATACAGGCATTGATGGTTTTATATGCAAGTGTGCCTTCATCACAAATGTTTGACATTAAAGGTGACCCACTGGGACGAGGAGCGTTTGGTCAGGTGGTCGAAGCAGCCGCCTTTGGCATTGAGAAAGCTACCACGTGCACTACTGTTGCAGTCAAGATGCTTAAGGGTAAGTATTTTGTCCTCCCTTTCTCTCCAACTAAACACACATGCACACAGACAGTATGCACAGTAAAACTCATCTGTCTGTGTCACAGAGGGAGCAACATCCAGCGAGTACCGTGCCTTGATGTCCGAGCTGAAAATTCTCATTCATATTGGACATCATCTCAATGTCGTCAACCTGCTGGGAGCGTGTACGAAGCCTGGAGGTGGGTCATTTTACAAAGCACATGAAAAGTACATGAAGATGGGCCTGTTTGTTTCCTTGTGTCCTTGTGTCCTGACCATGCAGTATTTCTGGGTAATTTACTTCTTTATGAGGGCCAGTGATGGAACTTAACGGGCGTTTCCGGACCTAATTATAGTGATCTGCATTTATTTGGAGTGGCTGGTGTTTATTTTCCTCTCTCTTTAATATGCTTCACACTTGTCATTAAATCAGCCTCTAGGTGTCCTCTGTGCTCCTGTGATGTGAAGTTATGAGTTGTCCGACTTTGATCCCTTACCTCTTTGCTCTCCCCTCTCTCCGCAGGGCCACTGATGGTGATTGTGGAGTACTGTAAACATGGAAACCTTTCTAGCTACCTGAAGAGCAAACGTGGAGAGTACAGCCCCTACAAGGTAAATGATGTGGAACCCTCATGCAGCCACTAAACTGCAGCCAACCCTCTGATGTGGTTGCACTCAGCCCACACAGCTGTACAGTCACATCATTGACCACAGACCATTTCATGGCTGTAACGGCCCACAGATTGGATCTAACACAGACAATATTGTGATCCGTACAAACAAACCCTGCAAGCTGATAGAAATATTATTTTGATTCAAACTCTTTTCTCTGTGTTTCCGGTGTTCAACAGAGGAAGCGGGTGGATAGCCAGAGGTGGGCGTCTGCAGAGGAGGACGTGACTGAAGGGGATCTGGGCCTGGGGAAGGTCGCCCAGTTGGACATCTGCACAGGAACGGCTGTCTGCTCCAGAGCTGGAGACGTGGCTTCAGGTGGCGACATGGACACTCAGGAAGGTATGAACATATATTTGCAAACTATACACTCTTTGACACATATGTCATATATTACATTTGTGTAGGGGTTGTAATGTTGTTCAGGGGCTCATATACACGTTTGTAACATGCACCATGTGACCACAGAGAGCTCAGACGATGACCACCTGACCATGGAGGACCTGATATGCTACAGCTTCCAGGTGGCCAAAGGCATGGAGTTTCTGTCCTCTCGCAAGGTGAAACTACAGTTACCCAAAACTTGTGTACGAACATTGACATCCAGAATTGGAGATAAAAATATCTCTTTGTCTATGAGCATGAATCCCTCTGTTTCTCTTTGCCCTACAGTGCATCCACAGAGATCTGGCAGCCAGAAACATCCTGCTTTCAGAGAACAATGTGGTGAAGATCTGCGACTTTGGCCTCGCTAGAGATGTCTACAAAGACCCTGACTATGTCCGCAAGGGAGATGTGAGTCCCCCAAACTGACACATACATGATTAGTTACACAATTAAGATCTGTGAAGCAATTAAACGTACATCTTCTTCTTACTACAGGCACGTCTCCCTCTGAAGTGGATGGCTCCTGAGACCATCTTTGATCGAGTGTACACCACACAAAGTGATGTTTGGTCCTTTGGGGTTCTTCTCTGGGAGATCTTTTCTCTGGGTAAGCCTCGTAATCACCAGTGCACATCACACTAGGCACATAATGATCACTGTAATATCACTGCAATATCAACTGTCATTTCTCCCACAGGGGCTTCTCCCTATCCGGGTGTTTGCATCGACGAGTCATTCTGCAGGAGGCTTAAGGAAGGCACCAGGATGAGACCTCCAGAATACGCCACCAGTGAGATGTGAGTGGACATGATGCAGTTAGTCACGTGGTGGAAGTGTAACTCCCTCAGATGTCTTACTGTGTTCCAATTTACTTGTGCTCACAGATACCAGACCATGTTGGATTGCTGGCTGGATCGTCCCACAGACAGGCCGACATTTGCAGAGCTGGTGGAACATCTGGGCAACCTGCTACAGGCCAGCGCTCAACAGGTCTGTTTGGATCAATACAAATGTCTACTGAGTCCATGAAATGTTTAAAGGAACAGTTCACCCCAAAATCAAAAATACACATTTTTCCACTTACCTGTAGTGTTATTTATCAATCAAGTTTGTTTTGGCCGGGTTGCTGAGTGTTGGAGATATCGGCAGTAGAGATGTCTGTCTTCTCTTTGATATTATCAAGCTAGATTGCACTGCGCCGAAGGAAACGTGTGTATTGCTAGTTCTCTTAGCACCATGACCTCTCAGCTCAGCTGTGGAGGACACCCTTAATATTTTCATCTCATGCTGTCACGAGCATGAGCCCCTTGTCCATGAGTGTGTCCATGAGGCCCTCAGGATGTGCATTAGGCTTTGAAGCCAATTGTTGTAGTGGCCACACAGTGGAGTTACAACTTCCAGGTCCATCATGGGATGCCATGGGGCCCAAAAAGAGTTTTTCCCATAGACTTACATTTTGAAAGGGACATCTGCAAATCATTGGATAAATTTTTTTGAGCATCACAACCCTGCAAAAATTTTACAATCAGAATTTGATCCATTTGGTCTGATAGCATTTGGAAACAGAGTCCTGCACAGGTCCATTTTTGAAAACATGCTCCAACCCATACCCGTAAAGCTCAGTACCAGAGCCGACCTGTTACATGTCATTATGTCTAAGTCAAAGCCACACCCGCCTGAACCTGTTGATAAAAGTCCCACGACCCGACCCACACTCGTGATTAAATACACACAGGCTACATTTGTTCAGATTTAAGGCTCATTTATGCTCCCTTTACGTACAAAAATGTATACGTCCGTTTCAAATGATGTTACCGTCACTGCCCACATACTTCCATGCGCCCTTTATGTTGGCATGGATGTTAACCAATATATCCACCAGGAGGCAGCCCAGCATCAAAAGTTTATGACAACAACAAACTCAAAAACAAACATGGCGACTGTGGAGGAGATATTGATAATGTACCTCTTGCATAAAAGACAAAAACAGAGGCAGCGTTGTAGGAGGCGGTGGTCGGTGAGACCGTTAAATACATCATGACTGGAGGACGTAGAATTCTTTTCTCTAGTACTGCCGATGAGAGAAATTGAATTGTTATTTCTTCTTCGTGTCTCACTAGAGCTACGTATCGGGTAGTGACAGCAACACTGCCCCCACGGTTTCCGGTGGTACTGCTCCGTTTGGCCCGTATCCGTAAGCGTGCAGAAATACAGACGAAATGAACGCGGAGCACGGACAGAAGGCTCCGTTCATATCCGGATCCGTATTTAACGTTGAGCATAAATGAGCCTTAAGCTGGGTTCTCCGTTCTTGAATTACATATCCAGCAGAGGCTGGCTGCGCTCGATGCCGGGATGGCTAAAACATTCTGCACAGTCACTGGCAGGTTAGGAAACATTTCAGCATGTTCCTTCCACCTCAAAAGGATCCTCCTTGGGTGCCTTGAACTCGATGTAGGCTGCCACCTTATCCTCAGGCTCCAAAGATTCATTGCTGGCGTCCTCCACGTCAGTGACGAATGTGATGACGGGGTCAAAGGTTCAACTTGTGTCACTGACTTTAAAAATTAAAGGAATTATGGCCTGATAATTGTGAATTAGATGTCGAAATATTACACACATACTTTTGTTTTATTCTGAAAAATAAAAAATATAGTTTTGTTCTCACTCATTGCCCGCCCATGTGTAGGTAATTTTTAACTGTGTCCGTACCCGTGAATTTATATATATGTATACACATATTTTGTACAGATTACACAGCTTTTTGCAGGTTATCTGTCCCGCCTCCAACACTGTAAGCACTTCTCTTTATACATCCATGAGTAGATGCACACTTCCTTCCACACTGTGATACGATTTGCGGGTTTAGTTTGATAGAAAAAAAGTAGTTCCTACATGAAACTGCTCACAGCAAGGTCTTCGGATTATCTTGAGTAACCGGGTCATGATTTCTGTAAGGAGACATTGCTGTTGAGTTTTTCAATGTGTTTTTGGTGCTTTGAGCACCACAAGCCGAGTGCCATCTCGCTCCATTATATTGGAGAGAAGGCAGACATCTCTATGGCTGATATCTCCAACACTCTGCAACTCACACAAAAAAAGTCTAGATTGATAAATAGCACTACAGGTAAGAGTGAAAATATTTTTTGATTTTGGTGTGAACTGTTTCTTTAATCTCTTTAGAATATTGTCAGTTGCCAGGAACAACAAAGAAAACACAGGATGTAGATGTACGAGTTTCTGCACTGACAGCAGCCTCGATCGTCCATAACGCAAGTTTGACTAAAGGCACACAATTTTCCTTGGCGATACCTCTCAGCTGCTGTCAGTGTTCCCTGCATACTGTATACCCCCAAAAGCATTGCAACAACTTCACAGTTATTCATTGAGCAGTGCCAAGTCATTCTGGGAGGTTTAGGAAGTCATTAAGTGAAGCTGACGCAGAAAAAAAAACAGGCGGATGCAAAGTAGTTGCAACAGGAAATGTTGATTACAGCATCAGGAATAATAATTATTACTGGGATACATTTAATATCACTAACTGATCGCTTTCATGTGAATTCATATTTGTGTGGATAATTGATCCAGTGTGTATTTGAGGTGATGTCATCAGAGTACTCTTGATCTCCAGGATGGGAAGGACTACATCCCTCTGACAGCAGGCAGCGAGGCACAAGGATCTCCAGTGACCCCTGACCCCAGGAGCCCCTACAGCCTGCCCCAAAGTGGGGAAATCCTGGAGGCTCAGCTGCACTATGACAAGCCGCCGTCCCTCGGGTCAGCATGATCATCTCACTTTGCACTGTCACTTCTGAAGGTTCAAATCCTCAGTGGGGAATCTTGTTCAATAACTTATCTCTCCTGTACAGACTGCCTCAGCAGAGTGAGAGGTGCAGTCGGCCCCTCAGTGTGAAGACGTTTGAGGACATCCCTGTGGCGCGCAGCAGTGTCATGGTGAGTGTGCATGATCAGCACACATGATTTACATATGAGAAAATATTAGAAATGCAATAAATGTCAAGCAGTTTGATGTACCTAATGAACCGGAAGCTTAGTGAACACGACAGTGATTTCTTAATCTGTAAACTAATACACATTCCTTTCATACATTTATTCATACATCCATATATTTTTTCTTTTTGCAGTTTGATGGTTCACAAAGGTTGAGCTGCACCTTCAAACTGTCCTTTGTTAGCCGTCTCTGGTGTGGTAGTCGGGGGAAAAGTGTAGTGCAGCAAGGGAGGACACAGAACAAAAGAGATTCAGACTAAATTCTGGATTTTTAAATGCTTCTATTTACATATTAGTTGTGTACAGACAGTACAAAGATGTGCAGAAATGCATTTAGTTTTATATATATAACGTTTCAATTCACGTTTAACATGAGGCATGCATGATGAGCCACCCTGAATGTGGGTTACTCTGCAGGTGCACCTGGTCAGTCATCAGGGCTTGATTGAACACACATGACGCCAGCTGCCTGCAGGTCAAGTTATTACAAACACACCAGAACAATACATTTAAAAACAGAAAATATACACTTGTACTGGAGTCACTACTTTTATTATTCTTTAAAGATTTTTAAAGAGAATATTTTAATGTGGCTTTGAAATTGAAATAAGAACTGAAGATGATTTTGATGACTTGATATGAGATGATGGTGTGAAATAAGTCAGTCTTTGCAGTCTTTTGGTTGATTTGTCAAGTAGTGGATGATCATCAGACAATAGCCATGTTTCCATCAGCCTGTTTAGATGCGCATCTAGAAGTATCGCATCGGAAAATTATGATGGAAACGCCAAAATTAGAATTAAAATCCCCTGATTTGCACAAACTAAAATACGCTCGCTTTAGCCGGGTTTTGGTTGATTCAAAAAAATGTTGATTCGCAAAACGAGGGATGGAAACAGTTATGTTCGAATTAAGTCTGACGTAGCGCACCTCTCTCCATGGTGATATCCACACTCTGGGTCGGGAAGGCGGTAATGCATTTACAAGCTGGTTGCCAACTGCTAGAAAATGTAGAAGAAGAAGAATGCGAGACTTGTTTTGTTTCCGGTTCTGCGGAAAACTCACGCAAGTTTGTAGTTTTCACCAAAGTCCGTACATTTAATGGAAACACACAGGATTCGTATTTCTTTTAATGCACATTTCCCAATTTCCATCCAATCACTTTTGGATGGAAACATAGCTACTGACTCTGTTTACATGCACAAAATATTCAGTTTTTCGCCCTTATTCCACAAAGTCAGTATTCCTACTAAGCTAATTACGTGGCTAATGAAAATAGACATTCCACTAAATATTCCTGTTTACGTGCAGCCGTGCAGACTCTGATTAACGTACCTTAGTATGTCGTTTATCACTTCAAAATATGGAAAAATGGAATGTCTGGAGCTGCTTGTGCCATTTTGCTTCTTTGTGTTAAAATGGGATTTTGTCAGAATTTTCTACCAATGGCAGACTTGGAAACACAGCCTCCCTCTTTCAATTCTTCAACCACCTTCTTGAAAAAGTCAAAGTTGCAATATTTCCCCATAGATCCAAATACCTGTTGATATCAAAGTCTTTCATTATGTTTTAAACAAGGTGTGTTTCTCCTTCCAGCCACAAATTTGGGCTTTTCTTTTGGGTGTGCACCTCTAGCCTTAGCCTCACATGCTGTTGGTTTGTTTACAGCATATCCATAACAATGCACAGAGCCGACTGTGTTGCAAACTGCGGTGAAGACCCCAGTTAAGTTGCAAATTAGGAATGTGCTGTATACATGTCCATAGAATGCTCCTAAAACCTGAATAATATCGACATCGACATCGTCTTAATCGGAAAATGCTAAATTTGGACAAAGGCCTAGTTTGGAAATGGAATATTCTAATAATATTATATAATGTTATTAAATTGTTGTTGTTTTTTTCAGTACTTTTAAAACACTTAATTGACTGACAGAAAATTGTCTAAGCAAAAAAAAAAATTGATAATCGATCAATAGTCTCAGTCACTTTAAGCAAAAATGCTGAACTATTGTGAGAATTTGCTGCTTGTCTTTTTATGTGATGCAAACTGAATATATTTGGGATCTTTGAGGGGCATTTTTTACAATTTTCTGACAAGCTATAGACAAAATGATTTATCGATTAATATAATCAGCAGATTAATTAATGATGAGAATAATCACTGCAGCTCCACTTTAGAAACCAATGGGTAAACTGGAAAATATGAATGAGGTTGTAACATTTCCTTATTCTTTGCTGTTATTTTCCATCTCCCCAGTTTATTTTAGCTGAATGTCACAGTTCTCTGAGTTGATTGGAGGGTGATTCAGGTCACCTGTTGCACAAGGTGTGAGGACTGACTCCTGAGTAAGAATTGAGAGCAGCTTGGTGCATTTGTCCTCTGGGCCAATCAGGGTGTGATGACGCCTTTTCTTAGGGCTTAAAAGAGTTGGGGAAACGCTCACTCAGGGCACTCTGATCCTGTTCTTGATCCACTGCAGACCTCATGTTAGCAGATATTATCAGCCAGAAACTCTGGCGTCTTTGGGACTTCTTTGCTGTATTTTGCTGTTTTGTTTGAGGGTGAATTTGTGCCCTCTGAAACTAAAGTGGAGGGAACATTAAAGAGCCCCCCTCCACTAGGTCACCTTCATCAGGGCAGATCTTTGTGTTTTCATGCAAGAGTTCAGGTTCCTTAAACATAAGCCAACAGCTGCAGGCTTTAGTTTGTGGTTTTGGTCATTGATTTATTTTCATTAAAATCCAATATAACTCCTACCCCATATAAAAAAACAGTTGTTTATTATCAAGGGGGAGTGACTTTCATTAAAGGCTCTTGAAATGTGTATCTCACTCATTCTCAAGAACTGGGACAAAAACATATTTGAAAAAGATCAAAGTCTTGACCATTAAACCTTAAAATGGGCCAAACTCCCAGTGATTACATTTTTTTCTTATACAGCATTTTTTGCAGCTAAATACATGAATTTTGTCAACTCTATCAGGCACGCAACAAGTCTTGGTATTATGTTAAAAACATCAAGGAAATGTTTAATGATTTTTGTTTTATTAAATACAAGATTATTTTACTAGCTTTTTCATCAGAAAGTTTGAAATGTTTTTATTTAACAAATAAATACTATTAATTCTGCCCACTAACAATTTCTGTTGATGTAATTTGTCTTTGTGAAAAACAACATATGCCATTTATAACATAAATAAACATAAATATGTATATAAACAAAACCCTAGAAGCATGCATGAAGCGTTTCAAACACAAATCTTCTTTTTGATTGTTTCCATTTTTTTACAGAAATCAGCTGTTACATAAAAGACATAAAACAAATCTGAAAGATGTGAAACTTTGTAACCAAACTGACCGACCGTCAAACAAAATGACAGTAACTGTGAAAGACTGATTTTCCTCTGTCAGAATTCACCATGAATTACAGCAGGCATGAGACAATAAATTTGAATTTGATACTGGAATACAAAAAGGTGACAGCATGTATGGGCCAGTCGGTTACTCAAGAGAACTGAGTTATGTCGCCTCTATCAGCGTGGATGGCATCTCCATTAGATATGTGATGGAGCTGATGTCTTACAGAGTTGACAAAAAGTCAGATATTTATTTCACAGCAGTCGTAGTGAGGAGCCATTTTATTTTGTAGTATCAATGAGTTATTTAGATGCTAATCAAGATACTAATTTTTAAACCATGATTCTCATTTAGTTTTGATTCAAAAGTGCTTACAGAGATGACATGTTATGGTTGAGACATGCATGATAGCAATATTAATCAGTTTTTAAAAAAGAACAGAGAGCTGAGCAGTACATGAACAGATTTCTCGCTTTTTGGAGACAAGAAAGTGAGACGTGGCTCCTTAGGATTACACTAACCCCTTTTGTCTGCCTGATTTTATTGATGTTTTTGTAGAAGTCTGACAAAGTTCCCCAGAATCTGGGACACATCTTTGAAGGGCCAATATTTATACCATTGCCATTATCAGTACGCACTGTTTTAGAGTTTGAAGGCCTTTAACAGTTTTTAACTTTCAGAGATTGTGAGTTCTTGTCTGGGACGAGGCTGCTTTGTGGCACAGGGCAAGTTTAGATGCAAAACAGCACTGGTATATTTTTTTATCTGTACTGGGCAAACTTACGGCCGTCTTCTGCTGCCTTCTGTGTGTCAGCTCAGCTCAGGTAGTTTCCAGCTACGCCCCTACAAGTGGTTGCTTTTTAATGAACCCCGGGTTTTAACAGATCTTAAATTAGAAACACTTATATCCACTGATGAATTTAGGGGCATCATAAAGAATGTGGTGACAGAGACATGCTTGTTTTTCTTAAGAGGCCACTATGTTCAAAAAGTTGTCGTTGTTTTGGCTGCTGCCTTGGCCAGGTTGTAAAATAGATTTTCAATCTCAACGGGACTTCCTGGTTAAAGGTATATTGTCTCTTCTACAGGAGGGTCACACAGACAGTGATATGTGCTTCTCACAAGAGGAGGTGAAGGGTTTAAATCAGCAGCTGCCAGCTACACCCAACTTCAGGTGAGGGCTATGCATCCACATATCTATTACTCATATAATATCTGTGAGCCATACATGAAATTTTAAATATACGTCCTCTTCCTGTTTTCTCTCCTCAGCCAGCTGCTGCGCTGTAAGAGTAAAGAGTCCCTGGCCTCTGAGTCATCCAATCAGACGAGCGGATACCAGTCAGGGTACCACTCTGACGACACAGACGCTCCGATCTATGCAAACGAGGAGGTGATCATGAAGCACAACCTGCTGAAGAAGCCTCCGCTGCCCAAGACGCCGGACAAATTCAACGTGGAGATCCGCTACAGCACGCCACCCGTCTGACCCCACAACTTAACCCTGAGTCATTTCACTGTACAGTTTGTATTACACGTTAGGAACAATGAAAACACACTGAGATATTTTTTTTAAAGACATAATTTAATAAGTCAGCTGGGAAAAATGAAGGTTGTATGATAAGTTTGTAAGCGTAACTCTCTTTGGACAGCCGGAGGAATGCTTTCATGTTTACACAGCGACTAAAAGGTCTGGGCAGCCGAGACATGAGGACACGCCTACTTCCTGAGGCGCAATCCACCCACTTCCTGTATTGCAGGAAATGACATCTGGAATTTTTAGATAATGGAATCAGCAAATGTTCTTTTTTTTTATTGTGTTGTCAAACTAAGTGCCTGTTAAGGAGTCAGTTCTCTCAGATGATCAACCAGAACAGTGTTTCTGTAGAGTCACATTTGTACAGTTCTTTAATGCATATAACTTACAGTATTTTATTAAAGTGTATTACTTAACCTGCAATAAATGTAACTAGTTTTATAAAATAAAATACTCGCAGATTAAGACTGTCTTGTTCACTCTCATTGGACACTAAGTCTCTCGTATTCGTCACTATTTGCTGTCAAACATGATAATCCATGAGTGTGTTTGTCTGTGTCTTTGTATCATACACCTCATTTCCTTTCTCTGTCTAACGCAAAGAAAACAGTACTTTCCCAGCCTTGGTCATTGTGTGTGCGTCCTATAGGAACAATGCCCTTCCAGCCTTGGGTATTTTCTTAGCTGCATTCAGCTCACAATGCCCATAATAGTCGTGCCAAGGCCAATGTGTGCCAGCTGACGACAGACAAAGTAAAGGGCACAATCAAAAAGCAGGTTTGAGAGTTGCAAAGGAATTAAATCATCCACACTGGACTCCGGATGCACGATGCTCACACCACCATCTCACGGATGTAGTGTAACCACAGTCTTGTTTGCGCATGTTTCATGGGAAACTGTAAATGTTTATATAGTGTTGAGAGTGTAACGCTGGTGTCTTTTGTGTGAGGATCATGTCACGGCTGTGTTCCAGGGTGTATTGCTGTAACACAGGACTGCAGCTACTGATGCTCGGCCTTACATTTAAAGGTGCTGGTCAGTCTGCATGAGAACTCAACATATTTTGTCTGCAATCAAGGGCAAGAAACCCAGCTAATTATAGCACGCTGGTGGAAGTGACTCACAGCCTGTGAGGAGTTGTTTCCACACTGACACACGTAACACTGGGGGGTAAATATGGAAAATCCTTCCCATTACAGACGAAGGAGACCAGAGGGACAGAGTAATGTGTCTGTAGGTGTGTTCAAGACAAGGACAGAGTATTTTTTAACTTAGTTTCTTTTGCATTGAATAAATGGCACATATAAAGAACTGCGGTTAAGAAAAACACTTAATTACAGACAATGGTAACGAAATAATCTGAGGCTTTAATATCACTGGATGAATATTGCTAAAACATAAAGACCACCCTCACTGCTCAGAAGGTGTTGGCATCATTAAGGAATAACTGAGCAACGCTGCCCTCTGCTGTATTAAAGGGGCAATTACATGTAATGCATGTATCATATGTGAAGCTGCCAAGTCAATGTAAAAAAAGAATTCATGAACATGAATGCCTCATGACAGACTTTGGCTGATATTCCAGAGGACAGACATCTGGAGCAAAGGAACGACACGTCTTCTGTGGCAGGAACTGTAATTTCCTCAGGAATAGACAGATGAGCTGAAGGCAGAGCTCTGCACTGCCAGGAAATACCATGGCATTCACACACAGCCCCAGTGTCAAAGCACATACCCAGCCAAGCAGGGCTGCCAGCTCACCAAATGGAGACAGACAATACAGATAAATAAGGCATACAGAGAGACAGACGGTATCTGATAGCCAGTGCATGATTGTTCACAGCTGTTGTGGTGTTGCTGTTGAAGTTAATGGGCTGGTGTAGTGTGGACAATCTGAAATGGAAAACTTGAGGAGCATCATTGCCTAACTCAAACAGTCATTGATTCTTTATACCAGTGGATAATGTGCTGAGATTAGATCAGTTTATTTATTATAAGAAAAATAAATGAAGTATATCCACAAAGCACTGCATGCTGTGACTGAACACTCAGAATAAAAGTTAGTAAGCAAAGAAGTTTAAAGCTCTAGTGTTTAGGATTCAGGGCACATTTTGATATATTCAGGGCACATTTTGATATATTCAGGGCACATTTTGATATATTATTCATAACAGTGTTTTCATTAGTTCACTAAAAATAAGGATCATTGTATTTTGTTACCTTAGAAAGAGCCGTCAGGTCCTCTCCAGGCCCCAGGAATGCTGCTCAGCTCTGCATCCATTTTTTTTCCTCCCAGTGGCCACTCAATGGTTTTGCAGTGACAAAGAAACCCCTGCCACCCAAAAAGCATTTTCCCCACAGACCACCACTGCATATATGCATATATGCGCATATATATATATATTTATTATAGTGCTGAGCATGTGCGCAAAAACACAAATGGCCATCTCTAGAGCCTGGTTTGTCTGTTGTAGGCTACTGTAGAACATGGCGGACCTCTGTGGGAGAGGACCATAGATTTTAATAATAACTACTGAACACCAAGATGGCACCTATTCATTCCAATGGAGTTGCTCACCTGGCGCAGTATGCGGCCCACTGAATGTGCTGTGTTGTTTCTCCTGCTGGCCCCGGCTGTGAGTTCCTGCTGAGCTCAAAGACTTTAATGTGACGTGTACTGAACTGAGAATTGCACTTCTTTCTCACTGCTAGATGCCACTAAATCCTCCACACCTGGGGCCGTATAAACAAACATCCTGAGAATATGCAAAGGTTGAGCAGTAAGTCCCTGCCTAGGGTTACAGAGGGAAATTCTCTGCATTCTGAGCAGGGAAGGGGCAGAAACTTTTACCTTAGTGAGGAGGTGTGGTTGACCCTGATGATAGGTGTGACACACTCTTAACAAATGTAATGGGTTGTCCTTTTGTGAGCATGTGGACACCCAGTGGACAGCATCACTACAACAAGCTGTAACTGTTGGTGTGATCACTTTGCTGATGGACAGTTGAGACAGACCAGAGTCATCTCCATTGCACTGTTGCATTTTTCCAGTTGCACAATATCCTGGTGTTGTCATCACTTTATTTCTGGTGTTACATCATTACTGTGTTGAGTAAGAGATGTGAGCACATTGACCATAAACATCTCTGCATCATCTAATCTGTAATGTTTCATTAACTCACTGTCATTCAGTGTTTGGAGAATATTTCTCCTCTGATTAAGAAACTCTTAAAAGTCGTCTCTACAGTTTTTCTCCTTAGAAGCTCTTAAGGGCTAAAATATTCTGTGGATAACATTTTTTCTTAACCAGGATCTAGTCTGTACCTTAGGGGGACATTCTTAGAAAACAGAATTTTCTTTCACTGGGAGCAACTCTTTGCACTAGGAAGCTTTGTAAATACAGCCCCTTACCTTTAAACAGCTGAAAGCTAAAAGAAATGGATGAAGTGTTTAAACAGTTAAATTCTGGATTTGCACAGTTAGCTGAAAGTAATGAGTGCACAGTTTAAACACTGAATAAAAGTACTGAATACACAGTTGAAATAGGTGGCCATGATAAGGGATAACTCTGTAAAATAAATGGTTAAATGTAGAGGATAAATGGATGAAATATCCAGTTTCTCTCTGAAACCTAAACACTGACGGCTCAGTTTTATGAAAATGACACTGTAAGAATATCCACTTTTATATCATAAATCACATCGAATAAGATCCCATTTAAAATGTATTCAAATGAACACATTATTGCAACATGAGGTTCAGAAATTGTACTTGTTTATCTGCTATGGCTGTGGGGATACATCTTACAATTGGAAACCACTGCAGTTTACGTCGAGCATATTTTAAAAATGTAAAAGCATGACGTTTTCATGATGGAGTGGTGTTGTCACAATTCTGGACTCTCTAACTTTGATGCAATACCTTGAAAGATATTGTTTTTTCATACCACAGGGGAAAAACTGACACTGAGGGCTTAAATATTTTAAGATAAATATAAGAGGGCTATAATGACGGTTCCTGGTTAGTAGCAGAGAACAGCAGAATGACCGTAGTAAACACTCATGGTACGAGAGCGAGAAACCGCCTGTTACGATAAATTGATATATTTTTCATCACTACAATGAACTGCTCCACCCAAAATATCACATGGTCTCATAAAGGGATTAGGCCAAAGGATCATTTGACTTCGAGGCTATAACTTCCACCACTAAGTGGTAGTAAAGCTCCAACATCAGTTTCCCAAACTCTGCTCCAGTCCGAGGCCTCAAAGAGCCAGAGCAGCAAGCTGGATCAGCTGTCACTTGATGGCACAGCCGAAATGTTTACACTCCAAGCCCCTGATGGTATGTGACATTTGGTATGTGAACGGAAATGAGACGGGCTAATAATGCCTTGTAGGATCATGCGTACATGAAATCTGCCTTGCTCTTTCCACTTATCTGTGTAATCACATCAGAGGAGATTAGCTGAATTCCAAGACACATTGACGAACACAGGAACACACACGCACACATCATTACGGGCTGATAGATTGGCTTGTTAAATCTGTGTGTCACTCAATGATAATAAACTGAACCCTTTAACCAGGTTTTGTCATTAAACTGTCAGTTCAAAATAACTGCTAATCTGGCTACAAAAAAGAGAGAGAAATAACTAGTAGCAATCAACACAGGGGCTTACTTCCCTGTAACACACTACCACGCTCACAACACAGACACACACACATTGATTTGATAGATATTCTTGTTTCACTGGCAGGCCCGTTAGCAGCTTTATCTCATATTCGTGTCATTTCCCCTGAGCGTCTAAAGGCTGCTTATACAAGCCTGTCACTCACTTGCTGGCAGTCAAGATTGACTTCCTTGATACACAACAACAATTTAGTGGGAAATCAACTCCTGTGGCATTTTGGTGTTCACAGGCAGGGAGGGAAGAGGGGAGCCTCGGAGCGACTGCGCCTCTAAATTTTCTAAGACAACAGCAGTCAAATAAGAGCAGAAGCTGTGATAGTTACATGCAATTAAAACATGATAATTAAAGTATTGACAGAAGCTCAAATGAACAATGATAATATGATAGGTGTGCAGAGCAGAATAGGTTGAATGATGTGTTGATTATAACCTGATCAGACCTCTCAGGTAATCAGGCAGAGGTTCTCTGTATGTGTTGGTACAACTGGATTGTTAGGACGCGTCATGACTACATACCACTTAGTGAATGGCTGTTACTATGATTTTAAAGGGACATTGTGTAACATTTTCAGTTGTTTATTGGCAAAAATTGATGTCTGCATTCATAAATATGGCATCACTGGTGTACTATTACCTCCACCAATAATCTGACTTATTCTCGTAAAAGGAGAATTTCGGATTTGTTTGTACATTGTGCGGGTAAGTCGTCTGTGGGGTTCCATTACGTTTCGCCATCTTGGAATACACCCACCAGCAAGGGACATACAGCACCGCCTTCGGCGTTTTCGTTGAGAGCCAGGCCAGCACTGTGTGACTGAGGAGCTGAAGGAGAGGAGGAAGAGGTGCTTCGCTACTACCCTGGCAAATTTGAAACAAAGTCCCACTCTTTGAGCATAATGCAGGATCATGCATATGGAGCATCATGGGAGACGGAATCCTTGTCGCCAAGAAAGCACAAAAGGGAATAGAAAAGGCAGCGTGACCGGCGAATTAAAAAAAATGAAGGCCCACATCGGGGTAGCCTTTCCCAGGTAGAGAGAGCTGCTGAGGGAGAATGGTAATGCAATCACAGGCCAGCGCT